>NC_067206.1:12272204-12638025 GCF_026262505.1 Trichomonas vaginalis G3 | reverse complement strand
CATTACCTTCTTCAGTTATACCAAACAATTTTACTCAAAGACGATAAGAAGCTTTTGACAAATCTTATAAGTAAGAACCAAATAATTTTAACAAAGGAGGACCTTGAAAATGTTATCTCACGAATAACAGGGAAACAATGTGTCATTGACTATCTCGACCCTGAATCGAATGCTGTGGTCAAACGCCACCATTCATGAAAATAGGTAACATCCGCATCATTGAAACACCAGGAACTACAGGAGTTGAGTTTAAGTATAAATATTCGAACGAGTATACAAAACTTTCAACAGAATATAAACTTTGCTTGAAATATGTTTTAGTAAATTAAAGCAATTTGTAATATCTGTCCAAAACTTCTTCAACAGTATCGAACTCATCTTCATAATGCAAACCTAATCCTCTCTCAAAGGCAAACCAAAAAAGAGACCATATAGAGATGAAAGCACACTGACAAATGACCAGAAAGCCATTTTGGAAGCTCTTAAGCAAACAGGAAACCCAGCACTTATAGAAAGCTTTTGGAAAGATAATGGTGAAAAGAAGTTTTATAAGAAGAGAAGCGGTCAGTTCTGGAAGTATCTTTGCACATTACCTATAAATCTTGAACGCTACCAAATCTTCAATGAACTGAACAAAAGAACTGCAACACTTATGACAGAGGACAATTGTTTCGTTTATGCTTGCATTCAGGCTGGAGTAAATGAAGAAACTATTGACCACATGAGAGAAGTCATTCGTGTTAGAGACTTTCCTCAAAGTAAAGTACAAGAAATTTCTGACGCAACAGGTATAGCATTTAATGTTACCATTGGTTATTTCAATGACTCAAGACATAATGAAATAAAGAGATATATACCAAAAGAATGCGAAACTGTTAGAACTATTGACTTACTTCTTGTTGAAGACCACTACATGCTAAATGAAAGATTACCAATGACAACATACTTCATTCGAAACTATAAAGAAATTCTCAAAGCTTGTGGTGGAATGAACATTGAGAAACAGATGAAGATTTATACAAAGAGAGAAGATAAATATGTAGTTCGTTATGATAGAACAACACCGTTATGGGATGTTATGAAAACATTGTGGGAGTGCAAATATTTCGAACCTATTTCTTATGGAGAACTTTTCACATATACTACTGACTTATATAAACAGAACCTTGCACCATTTAAAGATTTGACATATGCTCCAAAGTATTGTGTACAACTGAAGAAGAAAGCAGAGTCAAAAGAAGTAAATAAAGCTAAATGTAAATTCATACCTGAGCACGTTTTCTTTGCTGACTTTGAGTGTAGTACGGATGGCTTTCATAAAGCTTTTAACATCTGTTATGACAGTGAAGATGGTTCAGTTAGTGAAAGCATTTGGGGTCAAAACTGTGCAACAGAATTTTTGGAAAGACTTCCTGACAAGAGTTTAATATATTTTCACAACCTCAGTTATGACATAAACTTCATCTTAAGACACATGACAGAAGTGAAAGGAACTCCCATCATTAAAGGTTCACGAACAATGCAAATAACTGGCTTATATAAAGGACGGGCAATTATTATAAAAGACTCTTACAGTGTTATAAATAAGAAGCTTAAACTATTTCCTGCTATGTTTAACTTACAAACAGGACCGAAAGAAGTATTTCCATATAACTACTACAGCAGTGTTTTGTTAGCAAATGACAACAGAACTGGTGTCATTTCTGAAGCATGTAAGTTTTAAGATATTGATACATTCATGAAAACATAGATTCCATCAAAGGTTGCAGAATAGATGAAAACCATTCGACTTAGAAAAATATAGCATTTTATTGCAAACAAGATGTAAGAATTTTAAGAGAAGGTTTTGTTAAGTTCCGCAATGACTTATTGAAAGATTTGATTTAAACGTTTATGACTACGTTAGTATTTGTTCAATTGCTAACAAATTGTTTGAGAACAGAGTGTACTTCCCGAATGGAAATTTATATGACCTCTCAAATAAACCAAGAGAATTTATTTCGAGCTGTATTCAAGGTGGAAGATGTATGTTGTCAGATAACATTAAACAAAAGAGCGAAAGAAACTCATTGCTGACTTCGACGCTGTTTCATTATATCCATCCGCTATAGCAAGACTTTATACTTTAGAAGGTATTCCAAAGGTTATGAAGAAAGAAATGTTAAGCACAGAGTATCTCATGAAACATTTATTCGATGACGACCAAAAGGAACCCATTGGTGAAAAGTTTATGTCTGGCTTCTTTGTTCTCATTAAGATAACAGAGATTGGCATACATAGACACTTTCCTTTAATAGTTTGTGACCCTGAACTAAATCCAGAACTTAACGTTCCAAGAAGTTCAAACACTTGCTGTCTCATGTATGTTGACCATATAACATTACAAGACCTCATAAAATATCAAGGTGTCAAATGTGAAGTGTTGCAAGGATACTATTACGATGGAAACAGAGATATTAGAATAAGAGATGAAGTAAAGAAGTTGTTTGAGTTAAGGTTAAAGTATAAGAAAGAAGGAAATCCTTTGCAAGAAAATATAAAACTCATTCTGAACAGTATTTATGGCAAAACTATTCTATCTCCTATTGAGTCAAAAATAACCATAGTAATGACAAAGATGCTATAAGATATGCATCAGAAACTACAACCATATAGTGAAGTTCGAAGGTTTGGATGGTTCAGATAAAACTATTTTCAAGCTAACGAAAAGCATTTGCAGACACTTTAACTTCTGTCCACTTGGTGTTAACATTCTGTCTATGTCGAAGAGAATAATGTGTGAAGTATTCTGTACTGCAGAGGACATGGGACTTCAAATATTTTACCAGGACTGTGATAGCATGCATATTTTCAATGAAGACATACCAAAGCTTGCAGCAGAGTTTAAGAAGAGATACGGTAGAGAACTTATAGGAAAGAACCTTGGTCATTTCATTCTGACTTCGCAGAAATAACACCTGGAAAACAAAGTTTAGCATACAAGTCAATATTTTGTGGAAAGAAGACCTACATAGACTTACTCACGAATGATTTAAATGAAGTTGCATTCCATGCAGTTGAAAGGTGAAACAAGATGTTATTGCTTTAACGCTAATGAAATGTTTCCTGAAGCTATACAATGCTATTACAATGAAGATAAGAACATTCACATACCTGTTGGAACATATGACAAAGACTCTGAGTTCAGTTTAATGAAACTTTACAAAGCACTTCATGATGGTCAAGAGATTGGATTTGACTTATGTAAGTCATGTCAACCTTGCTTTGCTGAAAAGTTTAACTTCTCAATAACGACTAAAACAAGCTTTATTCGTAAGTTGAAGTTCTGAGGTCATGGGCTTCGCCCTTGCCGCTAGCGGCTTATTTTTGTCAGCAATGAGGTCATTCGTGATAAAAATAAAACTAGCGTAGATTTTACAATACAGCTATTGTAGAGTTTAAGAGTTGTGCTTCAATGTAGAGACAGTCCTTATGGTCTGGAGGTAAGAACACTGGGCAGTTATGGTCATGAGTGGAGAACATGTCTATCCAAAACTCACGATTGAAGCCAGTTAATTTATAGTATTTAGGGTTAGGAAGTGGTGAAGTTCTTGTATGACCAATGAACTCATTTTCAACTCCCTTACTTAAGTTTGAATATAATATAGCTTGCTTTCTATCCCAAATGCTAGGTGTTACAATCTTTGAAAATTCATTTTTCCTCGGAAGCATTGCATCATAATTGAAAACATTCTTGAAATCATCATTTGGTTCAGAGATTTGAAATCTTATACGTAATGGATTTTCTTTCTTTTTAGCTACTTCATTGAATGGTGAGAATACAAAACTGACAGTCATGAGTTCCATCTTCATTTTCATTAAATTCATAATGAAAGTCTATAAGTTGTGGCTGACTACCTTCTTCTTTCAGTTGTGCAAGAAACTCACGTAAAGGCTGTAAAGTTTGTACTTCAATGTTGAACTTTTTCTCGAACATCTCATTAAATGAAATCATACATTGCAACAATGTTGTATCGTCTTTAAAGTATTTGTATATGTGAATGTTTTGGGCGCTTAAAGACTGTTCGTCATTTTCTATCTCGACTTGAAGTATAAAGTCAACCTTTCTGAAAGCACGTGTTATATACATAGATGTTATGCCAATGTACTTCTCTTCATTTATGTTCACAATCCAGTCTGTTGGAAACTTAAACGTTACTCTGTTCCCCTTTATTTTGACGTCAGGGTTTTCACTACTGAACGCAACAGATAAAGGTATTTGTCTATACATTTAATTCGGATAAAAATAAACCATTTACTCTTTCTTTGCTTCAGCTTCTTTAGCTTTTGCTTTCTTCTCTAGCTTTTTCGCCAGCAAACGTGGGTTCTTTTGTCTTCCAGCAGCTAATGCAGCAAGTTGTTTTTCACTAAGTTTTCTCTTTGGTCTCTCTGGCTTTTGTTCTTGTTTTTGTTCCTTCAGTTCGGATAAAATTTGCTCACGAATTTCTTTCTTCAATGCTTCAACATCTATGACCCCTTGGGTCTTGTCCGTAGGGCTTGTCTGAGTCATTTGACTGCAGATAAAAAACAAAATTAAAACTTTAACCGATGTAAAATGAGCTTGTCAAAATCAGAGCGAGAGTCTATTATATTAAATGACGCAAGAGGAATACAACATCCTTTCTATTACGTAAGTCAGAGTAAAGATGGTAAAATATACGTAAGAAAAAGAAAGGTTCCATTAGCGAATGCAGAAGCGACAACATTAAGGTGCATGGCAAGGGTGAAGTCCACGAAGCCCATATAAAACCTTCTGTTCAAACTGAAAAGTCAATAGAACCAGAAGAAAAGAAGCCAGATGTACTTTCAATAACGAACCAAGAGCTTATTGCAAAGTTCGTGAATTTCATTGAAAAACAAACCGAGTCAAAGAATCCTGACCCCAGTGAAAGAAGTTGAGACAAAAGAGAATGTACAGTTCATTGAAAATGTCAAGAAACAACTTCCACCACGAATGCCAAGAAGAAGAGTGAGAATAATGAAGTAAATAGATATTTTTATCTGAAGTAAATACATGCAGAACGAACAGTTAAACGAATTTACTCCAGCAGAGCATATTCATCAGATTCGCTCATATTTCGATATCATAGACAATGCAGTTCAAATTGGTGACACTAATAGAAAATATTCTGACGCAAAGATTCCATCACAACCTGGAACTGCTAAAGATAACACATGGGTAACATTCAATCTCTCACCTCCTGGTGAAAATATGTTGGACCTTTACAATACATTCATTACGTATAAAATGGAAGGTCAATTTATTGTAGATAAAGAAATTGGTTCAGGTTCCAATAAAACAAACCCACCAGGATTTTGGATTGGTTTCGATGACGCTTTCTATGCAGTTGCTGGATATCAAATCCTTGCAAATGGTCGTATCGTATATTCTCAAGACAACGCAAGAGAAGAAGCATATATAACTTCAAACTCACAAACTACCGAACAAATAAAGAAAGTAGATGTTTTCTCAAAGACTCGACATGAAGATGTATGGAGTCATTCGGGAACATGCAGAACAGGACAAATTGTTAGTGGTCCAATTACAGCAGGAAAATCATTTGATTTTAAGCTTCGTTTAAGAATTCCTGTTAGAAGATTCCTTCCATTAGAAGCTATCGATTTATTCCAGCATTTTGGAAACATTCAGCTTAAAGTAAAGTTCAGTAGCGACGCCTTACAATGCACATCTATATCTGTAAATGATATCATTGCTTTCAATCCAACTCTTAAAGTTGCATTTGCTTCAGATTCAAATCCACCGACAAATAAATTTGTTCCATGGAATGAACCATTCACTATGATAACGAAGGCAGTAGAAGCTAGTGGAACAGTTACTATTACAACTGTAACCCAGCAACTATTTCGAACAAAGATGGATTTTAATGAATGTTTCATTCATCCAAAGTCATTCTCTTTAGACCCTAACATTTATACAGAACTTGTAGAACATTATACAAACGAGGCTTTATGTTTTCCTGTTAAAGTTATGGATTGGATTCCTATGGACGGTTCATTCTCAAAGAATACAGATAGTTCAAGTGCAACATTTACAGCAGCTTATACGCCTATTAATGTTAAAAGTATTTGGGCACTATTTAGAAAGAAAGACAACTATTATGTTAATTTTGAGAACCCTAAGTTTAAATATCTTCAGCTTTCCATGGGAGCTTATGGAAATATGCCTGCAGAACCTGAAAAATCATATGGACCTGTATTTTATGAAATGGTTGCGAACGCTTGCAATACAAACAATGATATGATAGGATTTAATGAAGATGTTATGAGGTCATTGGTGGATGATGGTAGTGTGGAACATAAATGGGATAGCTATGACAACACACATTTCTTATGTGGTTTTCCAACAGAAGTGGACTTTTGCTTCCAGCAAGGTCAAACATCTACTGCTCCAATAACATACAAATTGTCTGTTAAAGGACCTATTGAACTAGCAACTGAAAATGTACCAAAGCCACTTATTGGATTTATGAGGGATTGTTGCTTTGCCATTCAGGTGCGTGCTAATGGAATCCCAATAATAAGATTAGATGACTATAACTTAGCTGCGGACGACAGTGAGGAATAAAGGATAAACGTTTATTTTTAAAGCTTATAAATGAGTTCTTCATCAAGCTCTCGTGAACCTTCACCATCTGTGAAACAAACTTTACCAAACGATTATGGAGCACCTATTGAATATTTCTTACGAGCTGCACAATGGCAAAGAGCAGTTTCACCAAGGTTAGGTGTTCCACCAGCTCCTGTCAAAAATAGCATTTGGTCAAGTCCTTATATAAGATATGGTCTCCCACTAGGTTTGCTAGCTACAGCAGGAGCAGTTATGATGTTGAAAAGAAATAAAGCAAATGTTATAAATAATACTGAAGTAGCTGAAGTTAAACAAACTCCAACACCTTCACAAACAACACCTTCAATGACTCCTGAACCTATGAAAGTACAAACTCCTGTTCAAAAGTCAACTCCTAAACCGACTCCAACATTTAAACCAGAACCTACTCCTCAAATAAATCGTAAAACTCCTGCGTTTCCTTACTGAAAAAATAACGTTATTTTTATTTAATATTAAAATTTTTATTTGATTGAAATGACGACTAAAGTCACTGAAGCAATGAAACAAAAGTTTTTGGTAGAATACATTAAATCAGGAACTATTCCAGAAGGTTTTTACGTTCATACTATGAAGGATGGTAGAGTTCAGTTTAGAAAGATAAAGCAACCATTAGATAGAGAAGGTATATTAAGGAAGATTAAACTTCATGAGGACAACATTGCTGAACTTAAGAAGAAGTTAGAAGAGTTGGAGAAAGGAAGAGAGTTATAAAGTAATGAGAACGTTTATGTTATGAGAAATTTTTAACGTTAGTTTTATTTTTACTGAAAATTTTTATTTGGATGTAATGACGAAAACTATTGAGATAACAAACTACAACGGTCATGAGTTCAAGAATTTGTTCTTCGTTCCTCGTGAAAATACATTCTATCAGATACGAGGGAGAAAGGGTAAAGTTAGTTTGAGCGTTTATGAAGGAATGAAGAATGGAAAGTTTATACAAGCATACGATACAAACGGTAAACGTGTTTCATTAGCTTTGTCAAAACTTACTAACATTTATTTTGACAGTGACTTTGACTCTGACGATTGGAGCGACAGCAGCGATACTGAAGAATATGAACTATTGTGTGAAGCACAGCAATGGGAAGAGTTGCAATACTTTTGTAAGTGAGAACGTTTATTTTTACAGTAGTAAGGTGAAGTGGTTGGCGGCTTTATAAATATTTAAGGTTAAGTTGGTGTTTGTGTTTGTGTTGTAAAATATACGTTAACGGTTTTGTAAAGTGTCAAATTCACAAGTATTGTGTACGGAGGAACGCAGTGCCTCAGTACACGAGACTTGTATACTAACTGCATTCAGACCCCAGAAAGGTCTCTCTATTTTTTCAATCTTCTGAGTCTTGTCGTTGAAAACTTCAACTGTCTTATGAGAAGCTGAGAACTTTGTAAAATCTTTTGAGATATTTTTTGATACATGACCTGGATCGAATCTTTCAAGATGAGAGACGCCAAATTCTTTAAAGACAGAGACACTTTTGTTATCTCGGTCTTTAATAATCTCTTTAACATCTTTCAAGATATTGTATTTCTTTAATTGCTTCAAGATGATTCGAGTTCCAGCACTTTCCATATTGTTGGAAGCTCCGGAATACTGAGCATGCTGTCTGTTTCCACCAATATGGTTGATGTTCACGCATGCAAGAACTCTTTTTGTGACATCATCGAGCGCAGTTACTGTACAACTTGGCGAGTTTCGCCTGTGCGTCCATCTTGCATCAATGGATAAGTAACCACTGAAGGACTTTCTCGACAGCATTAGGGAAATACTTTTAAGTCTTCTAATCTTATCGTCACAAAATCTCTGTTGTCTCATGACACCACTCTTCACAGGGGGCTTAGTTCCACAAAGAGAAAGAAAGCGAGCACCTTTTGTATATGGCATTCCGGTCATTATGCAAGCACCAAGCATCTGTCGCGCTGAGAGTCGACGACGTTCGTGGAGTAAAATGTTATGCATTGCCTTTGTTTTCCGTTTTGGGTGAACAATATGGCCCATACAACAACAAAAAAATGAAATCCCGCCAAAAGTGAAAATTGAATAAAAAGTAATAATTAATAAATATATACTATATCATTAGATGAATATTTTGGAATAACATTTTAAAATCGAGGTTTTTCAATGGATAACGGTTCAATCAAAAATTTGACCCCATTTTAGAATCTACATTAAAAATGGAACATTTCTGTCGTTTCAAAATTCCAAAATAACGTTTCTATTCCTCTCAAAAGTAAAAATAAACTTTATTGGGAAAAAATATTTTTATTTTCCAAAAAAAAATGAAAACCTTAAATGCAAATCTAATTTTGATGCTTTTGTTTGTGATTTTTTGGATTTCGAAAAAAATTTGAAAATTCAGACAAGTTACCATTAACACTAATACGTTTCAGCGAGTCGGTCCCATCAGAGAAATTTTCATAAATCGGCGATATAATTTATTATTTCAGCAAAATATTCTCAGATCCAACTAGAATAAGGTCAAATTATACAAATTTAGCAAAGGCTAGTTATCCTACCTATTCAATTAACTTTAATTTTAAATAATTCAAGACAATTCTCAAAATTACCTTAATAATCGCGTTCTCTTCGCAAAATGACGATTCATCATTCACTACCAGCATAACTGAGGGCTTGTGCTCACAGAATAATACAGATAATTTACTTATTAATGCAAAATTTAGTACCAAAAGGTAATCATAGAAGATACAAAAAAAGTTTCTTTATTTTGATTGCTGATTTTATTTCTTCTAAAATTTACCAAATCTAAAAAATCCAAAATTGAATGCTATTGAATTTCATGTTTATGTAACATATACTATTTATTATATAAGGAATAAAAATTTTATAGTTTTAATCAAAAATAAAGGTGTACTAAATGCATACAAAACAAGGTATTTTTTACTCATCCAAAATATGTTAACAGTGCTATTTATATAATCAATATCCGAATTTCGAAATCATTTTGATGAAATCTTTATTTTAAAATTGAGTTGACTGTTAAAATCACCGGAGAAGAGGGATTATCTCAATGAAAAGTGCATAAAATAGCAAACGCACAAGATGGCACTATGCAGCTTTATATTGTTATACAGGATGAATATATAAAATGTTTGGAAAACACTTACTTCGTTCTACAAATGTGTATCTCTTTATATCAAAGATTCTTCTCAAATTATTGAGAGACTTCTCTCAAAAAAAGGAAAATTTGATAACTAAAAAAATTATGGCATAACCTCTCGTTTTGCATAGATATATATTTACATGGTCCCAGAGCTTATTTTCATTGTCAAAACTTAAAAATTTTTAGTGGACTATACCCTTAAATGTTTTTATTTTGTTGCATGCTAAGATCAGTCATAATGTAAACCTCTCAATTTTATTGTCGTGGGAAGTATCTCAATTCCTTCAAAAAAATTGAAAAACTATTTAATTTTAAAAATATAATACTTTTAATTAGTTAATTAATTGGAGATATTTTTAAAAAATCACTTTTGATAATACTTTTGAGAACTTTAATTAAAAAAATATATTCAAAAATATCCAGGATATCAAGAGGGAATTGTTCCTTATGAGGTATATAGTTATGATGTATACCTCATAAGGAACAATTCCCTCCTTAAAACGAGAAAACTTATTCGAAATTGTTTATCATTTCGAACAAGTTTTCTCGTTTTTAATAACAAACTAAAGGCTATGAGGCACTGATTATATATTAGTGCCTCACAGCCTTTAGTTTCTAATAGATAGCTGGAAAACTTTCTCCAAATGATAAGTTATTCAGAGAAAGTTTCCCAGCTATCAAGAGGGAATTGTTCCTTATGAGGTATATAGTTATTATGTATACCTCATAAGGAACAATTCCCTCCTTAAAATCGTAGACATTTTTATACTTATTAATCAACCATTCAAAATCATATTCCTCTGAAAAGTTATTTTATTAAAAATTTAGAATTTTAATAAATATAGAGTTTGAATTTCATACAATACCTATATATTTTCAATAATGGAATTTGAAAACCATTCTCAAAAGTTCTCAGAAAACCTTTTTTTCATTAATTTTAAGAAATCTGAGTATTAAATTAAGTGATAAATTCGTTTGACACTACTTTAATTTTTAAATTCAAAAAATTATATGTGCTTCTTAAAATGACTCAAAAAAATTTTATTATAAAATAATATATAATATTAAAAATCCCACAACATTTTTTTACTTTACATAATCGTACTTCCTCGACGATTAATTTCCACTCAATTTCTATCGTTGACCGAACTTAGCATGCAACAATTTATCATGCAATTCTTCTTGCGACCAAAGATTTGAATAAAATTTCAAAAAATAAGATAGCTTAAAAAATAATATACGGTAGTGTTTACTAATAGATGAATAGTATATAAATTCTATTAAAATGGATTTGATCCAAAAAAATATATAAAATTTGATCATAAATAAAATCGTTTTAAATTACTTCTTCATTTAAATTATAACAATTATTTTTGGTTTTATATTTTTTGGATCAAATCCATTTTAATAGAATTTATATACTATTCATCTATTAGTAAACACTACCGTATATTATTTTTTAAGCTATCTTATTTTTTGAAATTTTATTCAAATCTTTGGTCGCAAGAAGAATTGCATGATAAATAAAAACATTTAATCAAAGTCAATTTTATTTTTCATATTCAAATGGACTGAGTGTTAACATTTAACATTTTTTGCTAATTGTCGTCAAAAATTAGGCGTAAAGCAAAAATTGATATTTCATATGGTTTTATGATAGATAAGCATTATATTCCCACTCATTATATTCGTAAATTTTGAGGTTTATCCTTCGCTTTTAAGATCATTGAATTTGATTTTTATATAAAATAGTTATATATTAGAAAATAATATGAGTTTATGTGATATTATTTTTCGGAAGATTTTGTGTTCTTCTTCAAAATTTTATTTTTTTATTAAAAAGAATCTTTACAAAATATACATTTACTTTAATTAATATTTAAAAACGTGCTCTATCAAAAGTTCCAAAAATTCAATATTTTAGCTTTTCTGAGGTGTCACTTTTGATGGATTTCTGTTTACAACAATTGTAGTTTGGAACCTGGAAAATGCGATGGAGTGTAAAATTTGTGTTAAAATCTTCAAGAACGAATTGAAACTTCGAATAAGCAGAATATTGGACTTAATTAAGGTATGAAAATAAGTAAGTTAAGAAGGAAAAGAAAAGTTTAATAAGGAAAATTAAATTTTGATGAAATTTAAAAAAAATTAATTATATAGAAAGAGAAAAAAATATTATTTACATCGGTTGGCATCCAACATTTTGTCCTTCTTCGTCGCCTTCTTCATAAAATCCTTCATCCTCGTCTTCATCAGAAGAATTGACAGCTTCGTGTCTTCTCTCGCTGTGTTCTGCCCTATTCTCTGTGAAATCTTCGACCTGTGCGTCCTGTGCCGTAACTGGATAAACATTTTCGTCGTCGAGGTTGATATCGAGCTTCTCTACCGGCTGAACTTTAAGTAATGCTTGCTTGAATTCCTCTGTAAGGGCCTCGCGCTTTGGAAATACGATATTGAACTGAACAAATAATTGTCCACGATTGAAAGAATTTCCTTGGATTGGCATACCTTCACGGTCAATAGCTTTGACCATTGAGTATGATATTGTCTGATTTGGATCTGTTTCTACAAAGAGTTTGCGATTATCGAGTGTATCAATCACAAATTTGGCTCCGTAAAAGGCCTCTGTAAGTGTAATGTCTTTTTCGATCAATAAATCATCATTTCTGCGTACAAATACTGGATGAGATTCTTCACGGATGTAAATTACGACATTTCCTGGATCTGCGCCTGGAATATTATCTGATTCGCCGCGGAAGACAATCTTTGAGCCATCCTTCATGCCGCGTTCGATCTGGCAAATGAATTCCTTCTCTTCAAGAACAATTGCTTCGCCGTCGCATTCTGGGCACTTGTTTTTCTCATCTACGATCTTGCCGTGGCCATGGCACTTAGGGCAAGGCATGACGCTCTGCATTTGCATTCCATGAACTGTTTGGACGCCAAGAACTTGTCCTTGGCCATCGCATGTTTCGCAAACTGGTGGCTCTTTGCCGTCCTTTGTGCCTGTTCCATTGCACTTCTTGCAGACGACATGGCGCTCAATTGTGATCTTCTTTTCAGCGCCGTTGTAAAGTTCTTCGAGAGTAGCTGGTATTTCCTTGATAATGTTGCGTGTCTTTGGACGAGCATTTGGATCTGTATTGAATCCGAAAAGATGGCTAAGAATATCACCGAAATCTGCATTTTGGCCAGCGCCTTCACGAAGACCTTCCGGACCGTATTCATCATAGATCTTACGGCGTTCTGGATCTTTCAAGACTTCGTATGCCTCATTAAGCTCTTGGAATTTCTCTGTTGCATTCGGATCATCTTGGTTTTTATCTGGATGAAGCTGACGAGCTTTAACCATGAAAGCTTTCTTAAGTTCTCTATCTGATGCTGTTGGTTCAACACCAAGAATTTCATATAGCTTCGTATCAACAACCATTTTTTTTTACAAAAATTGGGCGATGTAAAAAATGGTGACAAAAATTTTTGTCACATCCGACCAATTATACATAATTTTATTGATTATTACTTTAAAGCTCAGAATAGCAAATCTAAATTCATCAATATTGTTCACCGAATTAAAGAAATTTGAAAACGAAATTTAATTTTTTGAAGTTTTGGTGGTTGATATAAGATCTGATATGGCCCCTACCTCACAAAAATGTACGCTGGTCAGATAAGGTGAGAAGAGAAATATAGCCATGTACGAAAAGTGACTTCACAGACGATAGCCAATGAGTAATCGCGATCTCGTTCCAGATTTCGATGATACTGAAGAGAAGAAAGCAGCAGTAACTGGACCAAAGATTAAGGAGCAGATCCATATCCGTTACCAGCAAGTCTCCTCACGCAGATCTTTGACCATCATTCAAGGACTTCCAAAGAAGCTAGATTGCGACAAAGTTCTTTCCTTCTTCAAGAAGAGCTTGTGCTGCGGTGGCGAAATCATCGCTGAAGAAAACGGAACAAAAGTTATCCAACTTAATGGCGACCACCGCCAAAAAGTCGCTGAATTCTTCATCAAGGAGAAGATTGCTCCAAAGGAAATGGTTATTGTTCATGGTACTTAAAGTTATTTTATTATTTTGGTTTTTCGGTTTCATAATATACAAGATACCTAAATCATTACCTACTACATATTTCTTAAAATGAATTTTATAGTTACAAAACCTTTTTTGCGAATGATTTTTAATTATTATTCAATAATTCTGTTGTAAACAGAAATTCATCAAAAGTGACACCTCAGAAAAGCTAAAATATTGAATTTTTGGAACTTTTGATAGAGCACGTTTTTAAATATTAATTAAAGTAAATGTATATTTTGTAAAGATTCTTTTTAATAAAAAAATAAAATTTTGAAGAAGAACACAAAATCTTCCGAAAAATAATATCACATAAACTCATATTATTTTCTAATATATAACTATTTTATATAAAAATCAAATTCAATGATCTTAAAAGCGAAGGATAAACCTCAAAATTTACGAATATAATGAGTGGGAATATAATGCTTATCTATCATAAAACCATATGAAATATTAATTTTTGCTTTACGCCTAATTTTTGACGACAATTAGCAAAAAATGTTAAATGTTAACACTCAGTCCATTTGAATATGAAAAATAAAATTGATTTTGATTAAATGTTTTTATTTATCATGCAATTCTTCTTGCGACCAAAGATTTGAATAAAATTTCAAAAAATAAGATAGCTTAAAAAATAATATACGGTAGTGTTTACTAATAGATGAATATATATAAATTCTATTAAAATGGATTTGATCCAAAAAAATATAAAACCAAAAATAATTGTTATAATTTAAATGAAGAAGTAATTTAAAACGATTTTATTTATGATCAAATTTTATATATTTTTTTGGATCAAATCCATTTTAATAGAATTTATATACTATTCATCTATTAGTAAACACTACCGTATATTATTTTTTAAGCTATCTTATTTTTTGAAATTTTATTCAAATCTTTGGTCGCAAGAAGAATTGCATGATAAATAAAAACATTTAATCAAAGTCAATTTTATTTTTCATATTCAAATGGACTGAGTGTTAACATTTAACATTTTTTGCTAATTGTCGTCAAAAATTAGGCGTAAAGCAAAAATTGATATTTCATATGGTTTTATGATAGATAAGCATTATATTCCCACTCATTATATTCGTAAATTTTGAGGTTTATCCTTCGCTTTTAAGATCATTGAATTTGATTTTTATATAAAATAGTTATATATTAGAAAATAATATGAGTTTATGTGATATTATTTTTCAGAAGATTTCATTCTATATGCCTATGAAAAGTACTCTCAAAACTAACTTTTTCCTAATTATAATTAAATCTAGAATATTGTATTATGCTTAGTATTATTTCATTTTTCTCATTCAATTTAGAATTTACAAATGTCAAAAAATTGAGAGCTGTCACTTTTGATGAATTTCTGTTTATTACAGTGAGACTGTGAATAAATTACCATTTACAGGGAAATGTTTGTTGTGTCAGTAGATGATATGAATTATTACAAATATAGTATGAATAATTGATGTATTGAATAAAAATTCCATTGTGCAATGTCTGTCTACATCATTATAAAGAGTCGAATGATTTCAATAAAAAAAGCATGTTATATCTATGTAAATGAAGACCTGAATAGATAAAATTTAGCTTTTTAACTACAAACAATAACAAAATAACATAAAATCACATAAATTCGCCAAACCAAGATTGTCTTTTCATTTCAGCAAGGAATTTATTAGTTTGCTCAATGGATTGTTTCAACTTCTTTCGTTCCTGTATATTTCTTCTTAATGCCGGATCGTTTTTGAGATTTCTATTTGTTTTTGGTGTCGATCTTGGCACTAATTTTGGTGGAGATACCTTTAAAGGCGGTGAGCTATATTGATTACGTATTGGAGATTGCATTGGTATTGAACTCTCCGAGAAACCTGAACTATCTGAAAAAGCATTATTATTATTTTCTAATTTTTGTAAGATTTGATCTATTATCTTATTAATATCTGATGACTCGCGAAATATATCGCTGTCATAAATACTATCATACAGGATTTGTGCTAACTTCTGTGGTTCAAGTAATTCAACTTGTGGTTCAGATTTAATGTTCTGAGTTTTCATTGCTTCTTTTGCTAGTCGTATTTCTTCTTTATTTTGCTCTTGTAATGCGATGATTTCCTTTTTGAGTTTAAATTCTTCATCTGCTAATTTTTGATCGAATTGAGGTTGTAAGTTATCTGCGAAGCATCCTTTATTAAAGTATTTGCATGTTATATCCCATAAATAGTCTCTATACTTTAAATCATTCGAACTCGCTAGTGCTTGTTCTTTTGCAAGATTTTGTTGCTTCAAAGCAAAGAGCTTTTGATTTTGCATTGCTTTGATTTCATTAATTTCTCTACTTGATAGCTGTTTGTTTGAAATTTGTTTGCTTTTTGATTTATTATCAGATTCGTTGATTGTTTCTTCTTCGAAGTTTTTATTAGTATCGCTACTTGCAGGATTAGTATCATTCTCAATGTCTTTCACTGATCCAAGACTTGTATCAAAGATATCATCAAGATTTTCATTCATTTTTCTTTAATTTTTTTTTCTCTTCTTATTTTTTTGAAACTATAAAAAAAATATTAAACGTCTACAATGCATCTTGGTACATTCTGTGAAGCTCTAGAATCGAAAAAAGAGAATACGGTTGCTTTTGATAAGGCATATTTAGATATTATATCAACCTTTTCGATCGGAACTTTCGAATTCGCTAGTTTATCAAATGATCCTTCGTTAGAATCATTTATTCAATTAATTATAGAACCATTTTCACGCATCAATCCAGAAAGCCAAGAATCAATAACTTTTACAGAAGCAATCACAAAATTCTTAAAATCATTTTCAATTTCTTCTCCATCAGTACATAACTGCTTGGCAAATCATTTTCCTTTTCACAAAGTTATCGAAACTATTTCAAATAATACTCCGCCTGAAATACAAAAGCAATTACTCGAATTAACGGCTATTATTTCTGATGGAATCTTAAATCAGCCGGATAAAGAACAATATGGTGATATGTTTCATGAGCTTGTCCATTTACTTACTGAAAGATCATGCTCTTCATTTGCTTTATGTACAATTTCAAGTTTATTGCGATCAAGACCATTATTTTTAACTTTTGTACGCACATCTCCAGATCTGAAAACATTTAGAGATCTTGCAATGGCTTCTCTTTCATCAGATGATCATTTAACAGTTCTTTCTGCTCTTTCATCGCTTCTTTGTATATTTCCACGAAGTATTGACGGGAATACCGTAAAAGCTGCAGCATTACATGCAATTTCTGTTTCAGGTGATAACATTCTCATACTAAAATGCGCAATTCATTTATTAACAGATATAAGTGTGGTTGCAATATTAACAGAGGAAGAAATAAAGCAAATATCAGAAGCTGCTGTATCATCTGTTGCAATTAAATCAATGTTACTCTTTAATTGTTTAAATAGAATTATTATTAATCGTGAATCTAATTTCTTATTAACATTTGAAGAAGTTAGCATTGATAGTGTCATTGATGCAATGGTTTCGACACCGTATGGCTTTGTTTCTCATGAAATTTTGATGATGATTGAACAACTTTATTTCCAAAATACAAATCTCTTTGATAAACTTGAGGATACAGTTTCTCATATTACAAAGTCATTGAGAATATTATCTTCTCCGCCCAGTACACTTGATTATGAACTTCTTGAAGGAGCAGCAACAATTCTAAAATTCTTTTCTCAATCAGAAAAGTTGATTATGAATGTAAAATCTACTTTAGAGAAATATGAAGAACAAATATTTGTTGCCTTTCAACGTCAGATCGAATCAAGTGAGCCATATGTTTCTTTGATTTTTTTCTTATTCATATCTTTCACTTCTTATCACATTGATTCATGGAGAAAGAGATTAAGATTAGTAATCATTGATTCTCAGTTTTCGGCTCTTTTAGCACATGTTATTGAAAATATGACAGATAGAAAAGCTTTATTAGATGCTGTAACAGCTCTTTCACAGATATCAAAGCTTGAAATTGGTGATAAAACAGCAGATAGTAGCGTATTATTTGATTCTATCATCTCGGGATTCATGACTATCAATTTGAGATCTAAAGAAGAAAAGAAGAAAGTAGAGATGTCTGTTGATGGAAAAGTTGAAGAAGTGAATAAGGCAACCGAGAGTTTGAAGGCAAGAATAGAATGCCATGAATTAGAAATACAATCATTGTATACTAAAAACGAAGATCTACAAGCTGAAAATGATGAAATGAAACAAAAAATTGAAGAATTGGAAAAAGAACTGAAAAATTCTAAAGAAGAAAATGAGAAATTAAATCAAACTAATGCAGATCTCCAATCTAAATTAGATAAAGAATTAGCCAAAACACAAGACTTAACAACAGAAAATTTGCAATTAAAGGCATCAAATTCTCAGCAGAAACAGAAAATCGATGAATTAACGAAATCTGTTGAAGAATATAAACAGCAGATACAAAACCATGTAAAAACAGAAAGAGAAAATGCAGCTTATGAAGTTAAGGTTGGAGAACTTCAAGGCAAAATAGACATGATTACAAAAAAGAATAATGAACTGACAGTTTCAAATGAAAGTCTTAAGAATAAATTGAAAGATTTGAAAGCTGAATTCGCCACAAAAAGCGATGACTTCCATAATATTGATGTCGAACGCGAGAAAGCAAGTATAGAAATAAATAACTTGAAGGTAGAATTAAGACAGTCCGAAGATGCAAGAAAGAACATTCACGATAAATCAAGACTTCTTAAAGAAAAACTTCGTGAAACAATTAAAGTTTTAGAAGAAATGCATCAAGTTCAGGTCGAAAACAGAAGAGAAATCGCGGATTTAGAAAGAAGAAATGCAGAACTTATGGCTGCTTTAACAAATATGGAAGCTGATAAGAAACAATTTGAATTGATTACTCAATTCGTTCATCGTATTACTGATGAATCTCCAATACCTCCAGAACAACTGTTAACTATGCTGGATGAGTCTAAAAACTAATAAATTTGTATGCTTTTGTAGTAAAAATGTTATTATAATTATTTTATTTTGTAAAATATCTAAAATACTTAACAAATCTGTCAATAGTTCTGTTGTGATGTGTATATAGAACCTATTCATGTGGTTTTCTGATGAATAAAACAGAAAGCGAGATGGGGCCCTCGAAATTTTTCCCCCTAAAATAATTTTTAAACGTACATTTAAATTTAAAAATGAGCAAATTAGATGAAAACGAAGTTCGGAAACTCCTTGAAGAGAAAGGATATAAAAATATTCCACCAGAAACATTAAAAGAGTTTATGCTTTCTCTAAATGAAGAAGACGAAGCCGAATCTGGAGAACTTGACGTTGAAGAAGAAGAAATTCATGAATATAGACCACTTAAAAAGCCACCTTTGAAGAAATCTGCCCTACCTGCACGTCGTGAACCTATTAAAAAATCAAATAAATCTCCTCCAAAACCATCAATTAAAGCTGCAGCCTTTGAAGACGATGATGATGAACCAGCACCTATAAGAAATGCTAGCTCTAACGCAAGTCCAAAAAGAGAATCTCATAAAAGGGCAAGTCCTGTAAGATCATCAAAGCCAAAGCAAATAGACGATGATGAAACAGAAAAATGGACTAAAAGAATTCAAGAACTCAGAAATAAGGCAGATCAGCTTGATCAGAGTCTTCAAGAATGTAGAGATATTATCATGGCTGATCCGCCTGAAGATGACGGTGCAGAAGTTGATGTTCCAATGTATTTTGGAACTTCTGAAAGAAAACTAGATCCATATCCAGCAGTAAAGAAAGAATTAGTCGGCGGATTTATTAGACCACCTCCAATTAAACCAAGCAAAAGGAAAGGACCACCTGTTCCTAAGAAAGGAAGAAGATTGTTGTATGAAGAAAGATTCCCGGACTATGTTCCGCCACCAGAGAGAAGACGTGACAATCTAAGATGGAGTATCAGGCAAAAGCTTGCATATAGCGACCCAGCTTACCACTAAGATGTATATTTCTTTTATTTATATATATTTAAAGATTAAAATGTATGATAACGATTTTTATTATTACGCAAGTCATTAAATTCTAATTCATCTTCTCTTTGATGTCTGATATGGACTGGATAATGAAATCACATAATTTTTTGAAAATTTTTTCAAAAAAAAAAGTAGTCGTTGGGAAGGAATCCGAATTTAAATCTTAAGATTTTTGACTCACAAACTAAAAGATATGACTTAAATGATGTATTTTTGAGATGCTGGTCATGTTTTTTAAAATTTCGTAGGAAATTTTCCATGAGAATGTTACTTTTTAGAAAGTGAATGGTCAAATAGATTTGGATAAAAATAAGCCAAAAATAACAATTTATAAACAAAACAATACTTTTTGAAAATTTTTTGTCATAATTATTTTCATTTTATAAATGTCAGCTAGCCGTGGTGGTCGTGGCGGTGCAGTTCGCTCTGATAGAACTCTCAATATCCTTGGAAAGAAAGCAAACATGGCTTCCGAGCTTCGTCTTTCTAGTGATTTAGATAATTTTAAAGAAAATGTCTGCAGAGGCAAAAACGATCCAGTTTTCGTTCTTGTCAACAAGAATGACATCATGAATTTTGTTGTTCGTATTAAACCATCAGATGGATACTGGGCAGGCTACAACTTCGATTTCTTGTTCGCCACCCCAGATAATTTCCCATATATCCCTCCAAAGGTTCTCTGCCTTACAAAGATTTGGCATCCAAACATTGATGAGGACGGCAACGTTTGCCTTTCCACTCTCCGTGGCGAAACATACCTTGCATCTACATCAATTCATGCCCATTACGTCGCTCTTGGCTTCTTGTTAAAGAATCCAAACCCATCTGACCCACTTGATGCCAATATTGCTGATGAAATGCTTGATGAGTCTACAAAGGATAATTTCCCAATTCATGTTAAAGAATATTGCGAAAAGTACTGTCCAAAGGATAGCGATCCATATACCATGCCTTCTAAGGAAGTTTTGGAAGCTGCCCGTAACTTCTCTGAAAAATAATTATTCTTTAATAATAAAATAACATTTTTTTAAAAAAACAAAATAACAAACTGTAGGAAAATCTTATTTGTTAAATACTGCCTTGGAAAGGCTTTCGATTTTTTCGTCCTGTTCGTGGATTTTAACAACCATCTGATTTGCAAGATTAGTCAGATCTTGGAGTTGCTTAAAAATTGCATCAAGCTTAACATCTACTGGCTCATCTGTCCTTATTTTTATACCTGTGGAAGATTTCTGTTCCTTTTTGGCTGGAATTTTTTCATCTTCTTTATCTGATTTAATTTCTTCTGCCTTTGGAGGCAATTGCTTTTGTTGTTCTTCTTCTGCTTTTGGAGGTACTTGTTTCTGTTGAACTTCTGTTTTTGGTAATTTTTGAATATTACCTGTTTTATCAACCCAAATAGGCTTGAATTTATCTTTTGGCATGTTCCAACTGATAATTACGCCATCAATGTCTGCTGTCACGAAAATCTTTCCTGATGGTGACCATGCAGAGGCAATTCCTGGTGATTTATGAGCTTCAAATGAGTAAAGTAGTGATGATGATTCAAGAGAGAATATTTTTTGTTGGTTTGTTCTTGATGAAGCCAATAAAAATGGCGCTGTTGGGCTAAAGGTGCAGCAATTAGAGTCTTCATTGTATGCTTGAATTAACTCTCCTGTTTTGGCATCCCAGACTGTAATATGCGCATCAGTAGTTGTTGCAGATACGAAACCTCCTGTGAAGTCGAACGAAATGGATGAGATTTCACACCGTTTTTTAACTCTAAGTAGTTTCTTCCATAGAACTGCAGATGAAAGATCCTTTTGTCCTTTTAGTTTTATCACTTTTGCGGAATCCCAGACAATTAAGTTACCTTGAGAATCTCCTGAGGCAACAATTGTTGATGTAGGATCTGCAGCAACAGCTGTAACTTGGCATGGATGCTCTTTGAATGATGTGATAAATCCCAACTCATCATTCCATAATTTAACGTTTTTGTCGTTTGAACCGGTCAAAACGCATTTACTTTTCTTTGAATAAGCCATATCATTGATTGCTCCTGAATGTCCAACTGTTATATAAGTTACAGTAAGTCCATGATTTGGCCATAGTGCTATCTTGCCGGAAAGAGATCCACCATAAATAGTACTGCCATCTCCATTGAAAATAGCTACGGTAGGATCAAAATCTGGAGCTTTAAAGGCATGAGGTCTTTTTTTATCGCCAACAGTGTAATTATATATAGCATTGCAACGAGAAACAATTAGAACTTTCTTTTCATCACTCCCAAAACGGACTGTTGTAATTCCTTTTTCGGGAATGACAGTGTGAGCAATATATCCACTATCCATTACTGTACGTTTAAAATTTTATCAAAACTTTCATCAAGATAAGAATGATAAGTAATTATGATGGAATAAATTTAGTTCAGCTCAAAATCGAAAGCTCGATAAAATCATCAATTTATCAAATTTTATCTTTTGAATCTTTTGTTTTATTAAAGGTTTCTACAAACCAAATTGTCTGAATTCGCCAATGTATTACAAGCATAACTCTTAGAAGTTGTTTTATATTTCAAATCTTGATAAATCTTTCAAAAAAACTCTTAGAAAATCAGATAATTCAATATATATTTTAATAACAAACAAAATAAAAATAAATATTACATCATGAAGACCTCATCTTCAAATCTTGAAACAAAATCATTGGAACTCACACTTTTCACAAGCATTTGTATCAACAAATGATTTTGTGGCAATTTAATATCATCAATAATCTCGTCTGCTTTTACATAAGGGAGCAACAACTCTACAGTCTTTCTTACTATTTTGTCTTTATCATCTTTCATTTGGCAGATCAAATCCAAGTAATCCTTTTTCTGAGAAATGATCATTCCTCTGCAAACTCCCCAAACAGATTGTGCTCTTACCAAACTCGACTTATCTTGCAAGTAAGGAACAAGATACTGAACAATATCTGGTTGTCTGCTGTTGCCAATAACATATGCTGCTGATGCTCTTATTGTGTCTTTTCTGGACTTCAATAATGGCAAAAATTTTGGAACGTAATTAGGCAATTGGATCAATCTACCAGATTTCTCAGCCAACAGACCTAACAATATGCATGAATATGGTGCACAATGTGCTGCATGATCAATGCAAACGTCTGTCAGTTTGTTGAAATTTGCGAGATGCGATGTCGAAATGCAGATTGAAATCATCAACATTCCTGCCTTCAGAACTCCTGGATCTTTGGCTTGTATGAAGTTGATTGGTGTCATCTGCTCGTAAGGAGTGATCTTAGATATTGCAATGATCTTTGACAAAATGATTAAAGATAAAACTGATGGTTTTTCAAGGCTAACAATCACAGAAGGAATTGTTGAATGAGAAGCAATTGTTGCAGCACCTTCAGTGGAATCTATGTACTGAAGGAGTCGCTGTGCAATGTGGTAATGGTGCTCTGTGGAAAGGAAGTATGCAAAGATAGGGAAAAGTGAAGTGGAAGGAAAAGAGTCAAATGAAGTTGTAACTAAAGAAAAGATCATTGATGACATTTGGGAGGTATTGAGGGCAATTGCACAGTCAAGAGTAGTGTCCCATAATGCCCACAATGGATGAGATTCCATTGGTTTAAGCTCTGGAATCGAAATTGGATGGATATTGAAAGAAGACAAAACTTTTTGGGCTAAAACAAAGCCACGTGCAAGAGTAAGTACGGCAGGATCAATAGAGAACCTGTAGTATGTGTCTTGTGTTTGTGAATCGAAAAGTATTGAATCAAGTATGGCGTTTAAGAATCGAATTAATCTTTCTTTTGAATCTTTCGTTCCATTGTTTTCTGCTTCAATAATTCCGTTGTGATGGCGATGATAGAACCAAAGGGCAATATCGTATGGGCATAATAAACATGAGGAAAAGATATCTAATGGTGCATCAGTCGAAACTGGCAACAATTCGCCAGGTCCGCATGCCAAAAAGGCAAAAACATCTTGTCTGCATTGAAATGCTCTGTATAGCGAGCCCGCTGAAGGAGCATCAATAATGGCACAAATAGGGCAATTACAGCTATTTAAGAGATTGGCGACTTTTATTGGTTTGTATCGTGATCTATCATCTGAGAAGAAAAAGAGGTTGCCATCATCGGATGGTGGATGACAGCCTGAACCAAAATAATGTAATAAAATTCTTTGAGGAGGCATTGAAGAACAATGTTTTCGTAATAACGTTAATACGGTTTGTGCTGATGGATCGACAGCAAAGTCACATGGACACTTTAAAGCATTGTTATACATCTCTTGAATCGCTTTTGAAGAATCTGGTGCATAATATGTTGGGTCAAATGTTAGCAATGGTCTATCGCATATGTTTTGGGGCTTTCTGACTAATCTTCTGATTGATGGGATTCTTAACCCATCAAATAGACATAAAAAACAAATTGCTGACTTTGTTTTATTAACAATTTGCCCATATGGAGGATTATTACTGCTACCTCTAGTATAAATTGGTGGGTTTTTGGAAGTTGCTCTGGTTTTTACAAAATTCATTTAATTTTTGAATAAAATTTTCAATTGTCATTGAAAAAAAAATTAGGAATATTTGATTGCCTGATTAGCCACATCTATACCAGGTGTCAGTATGTCATTAACTAATGTCATGGAGTAATCCCTATGTGAAATTAATTTCATCGAGGAATGAGTGTGATTTGAATATTCAAGTCCTCATTTTTAATTTATGTGATATGTTCTAAGCATTTTTAGATAAGATCGGATATATGTTAGCTAGGATATATATAGAGCAGATAGTAAAATTAGCGAAAATGCATAGTAATATTAAAAGCATTTTCAGGATATTGCAGAAGGATTATGTTATAAGAGTTTAATTCAGAATATTTATGATATGTTTAATAGTTTTTAAATTTGATCTCAAAAACATCCTGTAGTCTATAAATGAAATAGATAAGCTCTAAAGAAATAAAATTGCATTCCAAATTGGAAGAAAATGATGAATGAAATCGGTATGATCGTTTGAAAAAAGTCAATATATCAATTTTTCGGAACTATATCATGTATCATTAATTGTTCGAATATTAAAAAATAACTGTTGCGATCATTTTATGATTTTCGAATGTCGGCTGAATAAACTATGGTCGAGATTCAACAAAATGGCATATCTAGGGAGGTACCGGTCATTATTAAGTAAAAGACATGATGGAACTGATTATTTGTAATGACGCAAATTTGCATAATACTTTAAGATTAAATTTAAAATGGAAATTTTAGAATTGTCTATTAGATACTTAATAGATGATAATATAAAAACCTTTGTCCATAAAATTATCGTTGCCTTTTGAAAAATTTCATTAAAAATTTTTACGAAGATAATTCTTCCATGATGTATATTGGTAATTTTGCATTATTTATCAATCTCGTTAATAACTATTGACAGAAATTGAATATTTCACAAAAAATTAAAATTTATTTTGAAAAAGACTTGATACATAACGAAATTATATATTAATGTAAAAAATTGCTGTGAAAGAGGTAGGGCAACGATAGGTCAAAAAGGCTTCTCTGATAGATTTCCTTGCCTTTTGGATATGCTATAATATATAGCCTAGCATGATAGGATATGATGTCAAAAGTTAGAACATAACTTAGGATCTTGAGAAAAATGAAAAACAAAAATTACATAAAAAAAGAAAAATTTTATCTAATTTGTTTTTTTGGACCGAATAAGTAATTTTATTGAATTTCAATACGACACATAGATTTTATTATTAGTAATAAATATAATGGTTTACTATTAACAAGGAACCTAAACTAATGAAAATTTGATTTCAAATATTGTATATGATTATCATAGATTACCAAAATATATTGCTATTTATGAGGATATAATATTGATTATTAGTAAATCGTATAAATTTAATAAATATACCATGAATATTGAATGAATTTCTTGATTCATAGGGGTAAAACGCGCTTTTATATGATTTAGACAGAGAATTTATGAGATGTAAATAACACAATAAAGGTTTATATTGAATATTTTCTAAAAATAAATCGAAATTATAAAAAACAATACATTTATTCATTGAAACTACTTGGACAAATATGAAACAAGCATTTAGGCAATACTTTTGAGACTTCAACGCATCTGATAATTTTTATATAACTTCACCTCTTATGCTTAGAGTGGAGGTATTGAGATCGTATAAGTATAGATGAGCTCACATTCAGATATGATGTGTGAACTTCTGTTTTCACTGCAATTTTGAATCAGAATAAACTCAAAACAAGAATAAAATGATATACTCACTCTCTAAATGTGTTCGAGATTTAAAGTTGTATGAATAAAACGATTCATCTTTCGAAGCCTCCCATTTAATGAGAGACTTCGAAAGATGAATGTATTCATGTAGATGAAATACTATATATGACCATGTGTGATACTAAAGATATCAAAATGTTCATTTTTAAGTGCAATAGAAGGGTTATCTCTCGTAAAATCTCAATTTAAGGAAGATTTAGAAAGAACTCCTTTCCTAAGTAGATAGTGTGTGGTTTCTGTCTTTTGGTTGATCAGGAACTATGAAATTAAGTCGGACAGAAAGAAGTTCTTTCCAAAACAGACTCCAAATGAGTTGTTCGAAAAGAACTTCCTTCTGTATATGGATAATTGTAGTTACCGCACTGAAGTATGTGATTGTGATGATGGAGTTCTCGATAAATCTAAAATCGGATTAAGATTAATTGAAAACTCAAGTAATTCTTTGAAATCTTGTGTTGTCTGGCACTATAATAACCAAAGAATGAGAATATTATGTTGAATGATGAGTACGTGTGCTCGGCATTCGCCGAGCGAATTGAGTTTAACGTACTATGAAAAGTGACAAATTTGGGCTTTTTTTCCTAGGGTTATGATCTCTTCCTTTCTGCTCAATACGACAGAAATGAAAGAATGAATTTGTACTCCCTAATTGATTACTACAATCTGTATCTATCTTTAACATAGAATTAGCTGCATTGTGATTTATACTCCAGAATTATTCAATTTAAGATCAACCTCGTAAATTTTAATCATATTGCACCAATACTCCTACGTTGAGATAAGAACATGATTATACATACCAAAGCCCCATATTAAAAATCAAAATTTAGCACCTCCATTATGCAACCACATTATTCGTCGCAAATAAGTATATTTACGCATATTATGATGCATATTCACACAACTCGTATACATGAAAAGTTATTAAAATCAGACAAAATTATTGCAATAAGGAAAAAAAAACAACTTTATTATATATGTTAGTAATGAATTACAAATATTTCTACAAAGAATGCTCAATACTTCATATAATCTTCGAATATTTCTTATTACAAGTTAATACATTTTGACTCGAACATGATAAACAAAAGCTGACACGCTGATTACTACATTTATGAAAATATAGTACGTTTCCATTCATCTGTTTACTTGTTTTTGTTGGAATAAAATCATTTTTTTTTTCTTTCATGAAATAAGAATTTTGCTGCGAAAGCAATATCTCTAACAATAATTAATACATTACGTCAACTCTGGAATGAGTATTTATCAAATATGATATCAAAATCAAAAATTAGTTGTTTTTTATGAGTAAAAACGATGTAAATTGATTATTTGACTAATTATCAAATACTTTGATTTTCCAAATTTTTTTCGAAATTGATTTTTTCATGTGAAAATTCAAATTGTTTAATTTCATTTTTGAAATTTTGAATTTTTTTTGGAATTTTGAGTTGATCAATTCAGCAGAATTGATAATGCTATTGCTTTAGGGCATACCACAAGGTGATGAATAAAAGGTGAACATTAACAAATTATTTTAAATCACAAATATCATCCTCATCAACTTTAATTCTAAAAGAACTGTACTGAATTATGAAAATGCATGATTTACATTATTAAAATCTTTGAATGAAAATAGTACAAGATAAGTTTTTATTCATTTTTAATTAGATTTAAACGAAAAACTACTCCATATTAAAATTTAAGTCGAGAAATCGTATTTTGTTCTTATTTGTTAGCATTTTGTAGACATTCTAATCTTGAATTAATTTGTTACATGATATTATTAACAAATTTAACTGAAAAATATGTTAATATGGAATAAACCATGATTATATAAGCTATCAATGCTATATATACATATGTAAAAGATTCATATTAACTCAATTAACAAAAATGATAGATTTTCATAAAGGTTCAATCTAGGTTCGTTAGAAATTTTGATTTTTATATAGAAGACATAGTTTCATATACATAATTAAATTTTCAAACAAATTTGATCATACCATTTATTAAGCAGGATAGTATATTAATTACTATCAGTATAAAAATATAAAAATGATTATATTTAATTATTGCGTAATTTAGTCAAAGAGTTATAAGCCTCAAGTGATCGTTATCACCTTCAATGCACGTATACTTTATTGATTCATAGATATTTAATCTATGTTTGACATGTTGTTGTCGTCATTCGTTTTGTTCCCATTCTTCCTAAGTTAGAATTAGAGAATACACCATCCACATCATCTAATTTGGTCCTCAGCGATAGATTGGTTCATTTTGGAGGAGTCCCATCAGACAGTTTTCGAGCACCAAATATCAAATTTTAATGTATACAAATCTTTAGTGATTTATCTCTTTTATGATGAGTAAAAGGTTTCTGCTCATCAACATTTGATTTCCAACATATATGATTTCTAATTGCAATTATTTACTTTCTTTTTATAATCTAACTCTGTGACTCATACCATAAATTAATTATTGGAAAGTGTCAATATGTTTGGCACAACGCATGGCGGAAGATACCAAACCATGCAGGGAATATGATACGTTTAAGATCTCCGAACTTTTTTTCCAAAAATTTTCTATCGTTGCCCTACCTCTGCTGTGAAAAGTTCTCACAAAAATTTGAATCATCCCATTCAAAAATCTAGATTGATGTTTTTCAAAAATGGCTAATGATTGTTTATATTCTTGCTTTATTTCCTACATGTTTTCTAATTCATCATAAAATTTCAGACCAAAATCCGTTTCAAAAATTTGGCTAAAATTGTTTACTATCATGTAAAATTTTCTTTTAAAAAAACAATTTATACCTATTGTAGAACTTTGACCAGTTTTCAATCAAAGTTCAGAATTTTTTTCACCGAAAATTCTTCATTTTTCTCAATGGGTCTTGTCCAGAGTGCTGTTAATAAAGGATTTATCAGTGATAATGAAGCTATCAAGATCAGTGAAAGCTGCTACTTCACTGAAAAAGAAGTTCATATCCTTGCAAACATATTCCGAAAGCTGAATATCAAATATAACATCGATTCTAAGATGTTCTGCGAAGCATTACATATAGAAAATCCCGAGATTGGCGAAATTATCTACAAAATAGTCGATTCTGATGGTTCTGGCAAACTCAATTTCATTGAATTTGTCAAAGGACTTAGCTGCTTCCATCCAGATGCTCCATTCAAACAAAAAGTTAAAATGTGCTTCAAGGCATATGATAGTGATGGAAGTGGAATGGTTTCGAAGGATGAAATTTTGAAAGTTATCAAAATCTCATTAAAGAATAACAATCTTATAGATTTCGAAGAAGCCAAGGTAGATCTACTTGCAAATCAACTCGTCAAGGAATACTCAAAGAACAGTTGCGGAGAACTTTCCTATGATGAGTTTTATAAGATGGTTTCTAATGCTCCTGGTGTTATTGAAAGCTTTGATTTAGATCTCAGTGCATTATTCAAGTGAATTGAATGAACTGAGATAAATTTTTGTATTTATTTGTATAATAAACTTTTCTATCTTTTAAAATATTCTTCTATTTAGATTTCTACCTTGCTCCAAATCATTATTTGCAAGTAATGCATTTCTTTTTTCTACCGAGGTCTATTAACAGGTTTAGAACCATTCAATCATAATAATTGGTTTACCACTGATATTTCATTCGATTACAGTTGCAAGGGACAGAATAAAATTATTGATTTGAAGTTGAATTTGTTATTTTTAAAATGAACAAGCTTTTTATTTATATTCTTTCCTAAATTTGGTTTTATCTCTTTGTATATTGCATTGCTGTATAGGTGTCCATATGCATATTATCTTCAAGACGAATATCTAAAATTCTTTCCGATAAATAAAAAAAATTGAGGTAAATTGAGATATTTACACGGGATGATTTTTGGAAATTAAATTTATGCAAGCTCTTCACTTATTAACAATAGTATGATATATACTGCATGATGGAAAGTGATTGGAACTGCGTGTTTTTGAAATTAAATAATTTTGCCAAAAGAATCTCTGGATTTTTGATCAAAATATTGCCAGAAGAAAGAAATCATGCACCGCATACAGATACTTGGAATGTAACTAAATTGCGGGCGTGCATTTATCCCTGAAGGTTGTGCGACTCATTTCAAATTGAAAATGAATTTACGAAATTTTATACATGATTGCTGAATTGGCATGTGCTTTGTATCCTATCATTCCGAAATCTATTGAGTTTCGCCAAACCTTCGGTGATTCTCAGTTGATAATAATTTTTACAAAAAAATTTATCATGGCTCAGAAAAATTTGGATCTTATTGAATTTTTCACACAACCATTGTTATCACCCTACTAGTGTATGGGGAGAAGCTTCCTAAACTTTTTAATCCCATAAATATGGTCATTATCTGGAATAAAGAGTTAAGGGTGCCCTATAGACGATAGCCCCCTCAGAAAAAATAACCTTAAATAAAACCAATGCTTTTCGAGACCTATTTTGGTACCTCCAAAAACATTTTTCTCGGTAAAAAATCAAGTTGATGTATTTTGTTTTGTCATCGTAGATACTCTAATTTTCGCCCAGTAATGTTATATAAAAGGAGCTTTTTTGTCGAAATGCAAAACAAAATTGGTCGTTAATGTGGTGAATTATCGATTTTTGGTACAGCATACTTTCTTATCAATGAATAAATGCAGCTACTTGATAAAAGAGTCTTCAAAAGCAACTTTTGAAAAAAAATATTCCTTATTTACATCAAGAGCCGAATACTTTTACGATGAATATTAATAAAATTTGTCGGTATTTATTCTTACAGATTATCAGATCACAAAAGCCAAAAATTGTTTATTATTTTTTTCAGAATAAAAATTTCGAATGTATCAATTATATCAAATACATACATTTTATTCATACATTACAAATGAAAGATTTAATTTTTGAAAAACCTAAATTTTTTTGAAAATCAAATATTTCGGTGTATTATATGCGCCTTTGTTTAAATTATTCGCCAATTCCTCATCACGAATGTAAGATATTTTGGTATTACAAAAGAGAATCCATGAATTGATGTTTTCGTCCAAAATAATAATATTATATTGTCGACTGTGATAAGTTATTATGGCTACTAGTTTGGATTTTACAGCTGGATTGTTATTCCATGTGTAATCATCCAATGGAAACGTAAAACCAGCAACATCAATAAAAAGATAATCTGAAAAAGTAGGAGTAACTTGAAGTTCGTTATTATTAACAAGAGGAATGTCAATTTTATCTGTAAATCCCCAGCAGAATTTTTTGAAATAATCAATAAGATCTAGTTGCCTAGCTTCACATGCAAGCGATTCTTGTAATTGTTTGAAAGCATCAATTGGATCAGCTTGATGTATCTTTTGCCGTTTCGAGTACAGGTGATACAGATAAGTAACATCTGCATTTTCCGAAAAGTTCCGATTTGTGAGCGATAATATTTCTTTGTATATTAACTGTTGCTCATTGGGATTAGAGAATAATTCGTCAAATAGTTTGTGCATTAATGGTCGAAATGTAATAAGTTGAACAATAACGGCAAGAAAACTGAGATTTTTTCCAAGCTTGATACCAAGCTTTTGTTTTTTAGGCTTATCATGAGTTTTTCTGAGTGTCTGTGGAAGTTGTATCAAATCAGGATGAAAATCTGCTATCATTTCAAGAGATGGTGGATTGTGGCTGAGGACGTTAAGATAATTGATTGCGTTTATCTTAATTTTCTCAAAGTTATGAAAATCAGTAAAAGCTGAATTCATAATTTCTTTTGCTTGCTGAGAATCGTAAACTGCAACAGCCGAGATGTTTTCTTCATTAATACGAATTAAAGACGAGTACGTATTATAAAGATCTTGTTTAAATTTGGATAATAAATTTTGGAATTCTTGAGGATCATCTGGAATTTCCTTCGCCTTGAAGAAAAATGAAAACCTTTTCCAATCTGGTGGTACTTTGATATCGGAACCAAATATAGATTTTTTGTTGAATTTTGGATAATCTGTTGGAAGTGAAAGATTTTCAGATTCTGACGGTTCTTCATCCGCTGGCGGATCCTCATCGTCAGTGTATTCAATTTTTTCGGATCTGGATCCATCTTTTGACGGTTTATGAGGAACTAAGTCAGCGAATTCTGGGTCAATTTCATCTGGAATGTAATGAACGCATCTGTTATGATTTCTGTAGTTTTCCGAAGTTCTTCTGATATGGTCATAATCGGATTTATTTTCGAAATTTAATATAACTTGTAAAATATCTTCATCAAAATAAGAATCATCTATACCCATTAATCTTCTTAGTTTTGTCTTCCAATTGTCTTCATTATACGCAAATACAGAAACAAAAATTCTGGCTGGAAATCCAATAATCCAACGAAGATTTTTTGGGACTAAATGGGCTTTCAATGAATTGAAAGCTTCGTTGAAATTTGTATGATATTGTTTGCTGATTCTTAGAAACAATGGAGCAATATTTGTAATAATTTCTCTTTTTTCGATATGCTCTGGTGATTCTCCTGGATATCTATTAATTAATCCCATCCATCTCTGAACCTTTTGCTCTGGTTTTAATGTTGGGCATGCAAAAAGGATCCTAAATATTTTTTCAAATTTAGGATATTTAGTGACAATTTTTGAAAATGCTGATTTTATCACATGATTTGGATCTCTTACATGTGATAATTGTGCACCAGAATTCTCTATCATTGTTGAATCTTTAACATCACCATCTGAACAAAAAACTTTTATTTTTTTCCATAAATCAGATTTCAACATATCACGTAATGCATAGCTTTCCATTAATCCTGGTGAAATTTTTGGTTCAACCAAAATTTTGGGACTTTTGAATTTTATTAATTCTGGATGCCTTGAAACTATTCTAAAATCTAATATTTTGTTTGTATTTATATCTATAAGCGTAATGACGGCATGTAAAGCATCGCGCTTAGAACTCCATGCGCAATCTAATGAAACATTAAATTTGTATTCTGAATCATGTTTAAGAATTTCTTGTATATTAGCTTCACAACTTGCTGTTGCAACTTTCTCAAGATCTGGCAATATGCTCTTTAGATGCGCAAGTAATGTAGTTTCTGTTGGGCAATGAAAGTTTAGGAGTGATGTCAATTCGATGTGTTTTGAAAATCCTGCACCAGATATAAGAGAAATGTAAGTATGAAGATTCTTGACAACGTCACTATACGGAACTCCAGGCTTAAATTTGACGTTGAATATTGTTTCTTCCTTAACATTTGATTGTGAATGATCTTGTTTTGAATTAAGCTGGTTTAGATTAATGAAATGCGAAAAAGGTTTCTTATTTGAATAAACAGTTCGATGATAGACCCTTTTTTGGCAGTCATCAGCTTTATATGTTATTAATATATCTTCAATTGTGTATCCTTCCATGATTGGAATAGAATACTCCATAGGAAGAGCTAAAATCCCGCCAAATTTTACGGTTTTTTTAATACAAAAGTAATCAAAGTGAATAAAGCAAAGATATATATTGTATTTAATCAGTCAATTGATATTGGGTAGAATATATGCTCAATATTTCATTTTTCAAATTTATTATTTCAAAAAACCAATAATTGGCGACATTGTTTACTGTAATAATTGTTTTTAATGAAAACACTATATGCCTTCCTTATTTTCTTTCTTTTTTATTTTTTTGAAAAAATCAAAAAAACTCGAAATAAAATCAAAAAATTACAAAATCGATGAATTCTCAACGTAATTTAAATCTTCAAAATCGTAGAGATTGGTCATAATATAACTAAGCATTATGATATGGTAAAGTTCAAAAAATCTCTCTCTTGAACGAGATAAAAGCTTAACAGAAATAACCTTAAAAGTGCTTTTCTGAGGGTGGTCTATCGTCTATAGGGCACCCTTAAGCGTCATATGTCACTTTTTGTACTAAGGAAACATCGACTTTATGCGTTATGACTTTTCGATGAGGAAACAAGTGTTCACGTATTATAAACTTCCTTATTCCAATAAACCGACCCTAAACATAATTAATTCTAAGCATGATAATGGTCTCTTTTCTATGATAACCAAATCAATTTGGTTATCATAGTAAAGCACCAAAAACTGGAATAGGAATCGGCAATATGGAATCATGAAGCAACTCGGATAAAATAAATATGGAACATTCATACATCCATTCCCTATTTTTAACCATATTATATTTTCAAACAAAATTCTCGTACTATTTTCAATAAAATTTGCATAACCTTGTTATTACTCTTAGGCGAAAGATGATTTTAATGTTAATTTTATAGAAGAACTTTTAATGCATAATAAAATAACCATTTCCTATAAATTTAGACTTAAAACGGTGACAATAAACAAGCTTTAGTCTAGAAATTAATTTTCTACTACTATAAATGCATCTTTATCTTTAATTAGAAAAAAATTTATCAATTTTATTATCCAGATGAAAAAAGAAGTGACATATGATATTTTATCTAATTTAAAATCTTTTATTGATTGTTTTTAAAAACTTTGCATTTTGTATGAGTATTTCATGTTTAAATCAGTATAAATACGCAAAATACTTATGAAATTCCAGCTGTTATTCAGTACTATTCATTTTTCAGCAATCATTAACTGTGGAAGAGTATGGCAAACGTTCGATAATGATCATGTATACTCAGATCATCAAGAATGAATTAAAGTCAATGCAGGGAAATGGATAATCCGATTAAAAACCCCAAAAAGGAAAAAGATATTATATGAACGTCTCACAAATGGTTAGTACTAAGCTCTTTCCTGATGATTGAATATTCTTTCATATTTTTGTATATTGTAAGGGATTTTCTCCCCAAATATATAATACCTTCCTTATAAACGATCTACTTTCTTTGAATACAAGTATAATTTTACATTTTAGGAAAAAAATTTATTTTTTCAAATTTATCTTATAACAATAGAGATTTATATATGTGTGTGTCAATATAGGCTTTAGTGGTATAAAATTGGGTAGATTTTGTTTTATTTTGAGTAAAAAATTCAAAAAATACTACCTCATTTTGCGTGCAAAGGAATAGTCAGAGCTATTTAATAACATTTTACGAATGAACTATGGAATTACTATAACTTTTGAAGAAATTTCAAAGTTAATAGAAGATTGTATTTTAGAAATCAGCTAAAAGAATGATGTGCATGCATCAAGCGTTAAAGTATCCTAATCAGAATATAGTAATATACAATGATTAGCAAAGCAGATTTGAATCGGCAAGAAGAGTTGCTTAAAAAATCAGTTGAGTCTTCTCTAGTTTCCACACTGCCTATTCCTGTTTAAGTGCGGTTATTCCTATTCCAGTTTTTGGTGCTTTACTATGATAACCAAATTGATTTGGTTATCATAGAAAAGAGACCATTATCATGCTTAGAATTAATTATGTTTAGGGTCGGTTTATTGGAATAAGGAAGTTTATAATACGTGAACACTTGTTTCCTCATCGAAAAGTCATAACGCATAAAGTCGATGTTTCCTTAGTACAAAAAGTGACATATGACGCTTAACTCTTTATTCCAGATAATGACCATATTTATGGGATTAAAAAGTTTAGGAAGCTTCTCCCCTATAATTAATTTTTAGATAAAACTCAAACAAAATTTGGATCATTTGAAATTGAAATGATCGCTAATTGAATAAGTTCTGATTATTTTTAGGGAAAAAAATATTTTTTTCATTAGATGAACCAGAACTACGAGGCCTTCGTTCGATCATACGTTGAGAATGAAGAGAAGAAGGACCCGTACTTACGTAACCCATGGATATATATCTACGCTATAATTTGCATTGGTTTTGTTCTTCTCGGAATTTCTACCTTCTCTAACGTCCTACCAGCAACTGTCTGTACGGTTGTTTCGATTGTTGGAACCCTCATGTCATCATTAGTAATGGTGGTCTTCTGGGATGTATACCAAAAAGCCTTAAAGCAAAATAATGTTGATGACATTACAGATATATCAACTGAGGCTATGCCATGAAGGTTGTTAGATGTTAGCTCTATTTAGTGTTACCATCGAAAATGAGCTCTTTAGTTATCTACCGTTAATATATAATTATTTACCGGATTAACAGTTCACCATGGTTGGTTACCTTCTTAGTCACTTGGCCTAATATTGTTACATATGTTTATCCGTTTTGGGATGTTGGTTCGGCTTTATTACATATCCTATTGTTGTCCTTCAATTATAAGCCTGTATCGGCTTCATATATTTATATGTTGTTTTTGCGGTTATTTTTTACCATGTAATATAAAGTTTTGTTCTTTCTATTTTAGATAAATTTTTTGTTTTTTAGATTTTCATCAATAGATTATAAAATTCCAATAATTTATTCTGTCTGTATGATGATACTTATAAGCAAAACCTTCGAATGTTCATTTTTTCAAATTGAATTTTTCTGAAGTTTCAAATGTCAACAGAGCAAGTTTCAAATACTTTATATATTAAAAGGATCAATGATAATGTCAGCATTAATCAATTAATCTTGCACGTATTTGCCTACTTTTCACCATATGGACAAATAATTGATATATCAGCAAGCAAGGCAATTAAAAAACGCGGACAGGCATGGGTTACATATCAAAATATAGAAAGTGCAATTAATGCAAAACGGGATTTAAACGGAATTTACATATTTTCCACTCCAATTAGTATTCAATTTGCTAAAAAACGGAACATAAACACTCTAAAACTCAATGGTACATACAATTCTTATGGTAGAAGAAAGGAAATAATTCAAGATAATGAAGTACGAAAATTAACTACTGGACCAATTCCTTATCACTGGGATATTGACATGGGTGGTGATGATGAAGAGGTTACTGAAATGGTTAGACCTCTTGTTCAGAAGATTTCTCAAGAAATTGTCGAAGAAACACCAAAGGTTACACTTCAAGCACCAAACAAAATCCTTTTCATTCAAAATATTCCAGAAAATACAGACAAAGCAGTTCTTGATTTCCTATTTGGTCAGTTTCCTGGGTTTGTCGAAGTTCGTACTTTACCTGGAAAGCAGACAATCGCTTTTGTTGAATACAAGACAGAAGAGCAGTCTGCTGTGGCTATACAAGAGTTAAATGGATTTGAAATTGAAAATCATCATTTAACAATTCAATTTTCGAAATAACAAAAATAATTTACCAATTCTTTCTCCACAATCGACCATAATGATATCCCATAGAACTACAATATGGAACATTGTAATAGTTTTAATGATACCAATGAAAATTCCATTCAATCCATATTTGAATGCATATTTTTGCATGAACGCATAGTATTATACTTAACATACTAATGGAATTCTGCTGTTAATATAGTTATGCTTTTAAAACAAATCCAAAAAAAAATCTCAATGTATTGTTCAATTTAGTTGAAACATCAACTTATATATAAAGTTATACTAAACTTAAGCATTTTTATTCATATGTCACTTAGACACTATCTTGTGTATTCTTAATTAATTTCGGAATAAAAATAAATTTTTAAAATGTAGATTTTGCTCATGTCCTTCTTAAGCTTATTGGGAATATTCGTTTAAATTAATGTTATCTTATAAAATTTGAGATTTGATAATATTTTGTTTTAATTTTTCTTTTTGGACTGATTTGATATGGCATAGCTAGTTTCCAAATAACAATGGAACAAAATTTTCCATTCTCAAACAATCTTAAATGATATTAAAAATGAATTTTGATGAAAATATGACTAAAATATTAAAATAATTAAAAGCAATTTGATGATTTGATATTTTCATAAAGACTTGATAACTATTATATCGGATTTTTGCCTCTAAACATATCTCAAATATCAGCAAGAACAGAAGAAATCCAATTTTCAAAATTTTACAAAAAAATTAAAAAATGGTGGAATTATATGAAGGTACGTTTGAACTTGCAAAAGCCTGGGTTTCCTGTTTAGAAAGGATAACAACAGACTATCAGCCAATTCCACTTCATGATCTTGTAATAAAATCCTTAGAAGAAGTTGGATTTTTCAAAGGCGACGAGGATTATGATGAAATCGGATTAACATTTACTTTATTTATGGAAATCTGTCATACGTGCATGCAGGATAATTTCAAACCTGAATATAAGTTCGTTATCGTTTATATTATTTTCGATTTACTGTTTACAAACGATTGTGTTCAAGCAGAATTAAACAAAGCAATGGCTTTATTCGGAATTACTGGGAAAGAAGTCTCTTTATTCTCTGCAATTTGGCTTTTATTTAATCAGATCCCAGGAATTCATCCAGATATTTATTTCGAAAACCTTGTATCAGATCAAATACCTAAATGCATTGAAAAAGATGTTAAGGAACAGATGAAAGAAATTATTGGGCCTTTAAGGCCAGAATCAAGTGTTGCTATGTCGCGCGCTATATATGATAAATTCCTTGCCAAGTAATATAATAAAATATGTAAAGTTGTTTTAATTTCAAATTTTATTTAAAAAAAAGATAGAAAATTATATAAAAATTATAAAGTAGCCAATTTGGTTGTCAATTCTGATAAATTATCAACAGCAAGTGTTGGTTTGTTCTCTTCTTTGACAGAATCTGATTTAGATGTAACTCCTGAGTAAACTAAGACAGATTTCCATCCTAACTTATTGGCAAATGCAATATCAGTCTCTGTATTATCACCAATAACAACATATTTAGTTGTTTTGTGGTTTGGAATCAAATTAATGAAAGAATCAACGTTTGGCTTTCCAATTATAGCTGGAGCAACGTATGATGCTGTTTCTGCTGGGGCAGATAATGTAAGAGCGCCTGGAATGAAGTTCTTTCCGCCTCCTGGAAAGATTCTATCGAATCCTAAACAGAAGAACTTAGCTTTGTTCTCTAATACGTAGCGTGCAACAATAGAAGCATGTGCATAATTGTATGAAAGGTCTTCTGCAACGACAACTGCATCAACTTTGTCATTGAGTTTATAAAGTTCGGAATGAGATGAAGGAAGAGCTGTGCTCTTATCAACTTGGATGCCTGCTGCTAATACTTCAGCGCAAAGCTCATCTGTACCTAATAATAATATGTGTTTGACATTTTCATGTTTTAATGCATTAATAAGAATCTTTTCGCCGGTGATTACATTAGATTCTGGAATGTTGATTCCAGCTGATGTAAGTTTAGCCAATGTCTGTTTTGTTGTAAGACGAGTTGAATTTGAAACGAGTAATATATGCTTTTTCTCGGAAATTAAATGATCAATGAATTCTTTGGCGCCATTTATTAATTCATCACCATTGAAAATAACACCTTGTATGTCAATAATCAAGTCAGACATCAAAAATCTTGAGAGTTTACAATACCGATCAAAAATTTACAAAATTTTTGAAATTTGAAAGAGATGAAGCCAATTATTCTATAATGGTCATATACGCTTCTAAGATATGGTAATTGTTGCAGTCCCTTTCAAATGAGATCGATTTGATGAAGATTTCAAAATCAAATTGAAATCAAAGGAATGAATTGTTGAGTTATAAAATGTATATCTTAAAAAGAATGAAATCATCAGTTATTGAAGAAAAACAAAAGGTTTTTTTTTAGTAATAAATTCGATATTGAATTAAAACATTAGAATTGTAACAAATTATGCTTGGAGTAAGAGTTGAGAATTAAGAAAATCATCAATATAAAGACAATTAAGATTGGGATATCGAGGCAAGGGTAAAATGAACCTTTCTTACTGATTGTTCCCGACTTAAGGGTCTCGAAATTAATTCCGTCTGCATTTTCTTGCTTTTCCTGTGCAGGCTTTACTGGATTTGGTTGATTTTGTTCTTCTGCATGGGGTTGTGGTGCTTCTTCATTTGCGTCAGCAAGCTGTGCGAAATCTAGTTCGACTTTGCCCTCATCTTCTGGAATTTCTTCCAATTTTTGAGGTTCATTTTCCGTAATTTGATTATTTTCGAGTTTTCCTTCATCAACATTTTGTTCTTCTGTAGCGGTTTGGTCTTCGGTATTTGTTTCTTCTACATGTGGAGCTTCAACTTCCTCTTTGATTTCTGGTTGTTCTGGTTCTGTATTTACTGGTGTTTCAACTGGTTGCGCTTCTTCTTGATGAGTATTTTCATCTGTTACTTCTTGGTTTTCCGCAGGTTTCTCTTCAACTGGTTTATCAGTTGGTAAATCATCTGGATCCAAGTGAAGGCTGCATTCCTTGCACTTCCAAGAACGGCTCTCTATAGCGAGTTTCTTGCGATCAGCATCAGGAGCGTCGTAGCCGCCGATAGCACCTTCAGCTTTTGTTGGCATGAAAGCGATAACTGATGTAAGAACTGTTCTAACATCCCAACCTGGATTCCAGGATTCTGGATGGTAAGAAGTGAATGATAAGCAAAGTTTCTTGTTAGTTTCAAATCTTCCATTTGGAGTAAAGAAGTAAATATCTGGTGGAGTAATAGGATAATTATGTGGGAAAACTATTTTTCCATGGTAGATGCCTCCTTGAAATGGAGAATCAGGAGTTCCCTTAATTGTAAAATGCCAAACAAAGAGATCATCATCCGAAACTGGTCCTGCTACAAATGATGGATCTGGTTCGGATTGAAGCTTCCTCATTTCTGAGAGAAGTCTCTTGATAGTAGTGTTATTAGCATTGAAACTCATTTTATGATAAAAATTTGTTTGTTTGCATTCACTTTTCGAAAAATTTTCATTTAGCTGCTTGGACTGAGTGCAAGGAACATTCGGCACTTCCAATTCTGAATATATTTTTCATGTTTCTTTTGGATTTTTTTTTGAATTTGAATTTCAACAAGAAATTTGAATCGAAAACGATTAAAAATTATCTATCAGGCTAATTATCTAAAATAATCTTATCTCGTTATCTCGTTAAATGTACTGACCATAATCAGACTTTTTGAGCAATATAGTAGTTATTAAAATATATCTTTACATAAAATATAGCTTTGGTATGAATATGGATGAATTCGATTTGTGGAATTTGATAAATACATTGCAATTCATCTCATTTAGTTTCTCATATATATAGTAAATATGAGTAGCTATATGTAATTGTAACATATCCACTCTATGATGTAAATCGGAATCGAAATTTCATGAATAAACAAGAAAAATAAGAATTTGATGATAAAATTTATTTAACTTATAATATAAGTTATATTTGTACATTTGAAATTTTCCAAAAATATTTTATTTTCTTCTTTTTAATAATAATTCTAACAATTTTTATCTTTATTTTTTAAAATTCATAATTTTTTTGGAAAATATACATAACAAAATAATATATGATGTGGACAAATATTGACAATTTCATCAAAATTTTACCCATATTCATTCAAATTAAAAAATTTGTTTTCAAACTAGAGCATTGAAACAAATTATTCCCAGATTTTGCCTAAACTGACAGAAAAATCTCATTTTTAAAGCAAGTTTAAAGTCATATTATAATAAGCTTACATTCGATGATGATCTCACATATTTCTAACCTTATTCATCTCAAGGTGATGAGAATTCACGTATTTAGGCATAACGAAACTGATCACTCATAATTTATTCATTGATATTTGAATTCAATTTTTTCAATTTTCGTTAATGTTTCTATTTATCTCAAATACAGAAAAGGATCAACAAGCTCTCCAATATTCTCATTCATTCAAAGTGTGAATATGTCAAATTGATGCCGAATTTCGCTCATATAACTTCCTATTTCTTGTCACTTTTATTTGAAATTATGAGTTTGATATATTTTGGTGCCGGCGGATTAGCCCCAATATTGGCAACAGGAGTACCACCATTATTGAGGCTCTCTTCCTTAAAAACATGGGAAGGCGTTTATTATCCACCGCAAATTCTAATAAGTACGTCAATCTATCCGATTTTATTCATTGTAGTTGCGTTTGGCTTCTTTATTGCCAACTACAAAGGTTTAGAATTTACTTTGGGCGTCTTTGAAAGAGCCCCAATTATTCCGAAATCAATTTTCAAAAACATTCTAACAGTAATTAATATGACATCTAATTTTTCAATTCTTGCTCTCACGATATTTGATTTTCAACATTTTCAAGTACTTAATACAATTCTTTATTCTGCGTTTTTAATTTCGATGGTTATCTACTTTTTATTACTTGATTTATCAAACGACAAATGCTTCTACACACCATCTACTGCATTTTGGCTTATAGATTGCTCTCTTCTTTTCCTTGTTATCATTCATTTAATTTATTCTCACATTTCTTTTGGATGTACAGATGCTTCTATAATTAACACATCATCATGCTTCGGATACCTAGTTAATTTGTTCATTTTCGCTCGTTACTCTGCCTTATATTTGGAAATAAGGGATAGAATTATTATTTTCGAAGATTCTACAGAGCCTCCAAAGGAAGATGCCGAGTAATACTATTGTTAATTAAAAAATTATTTTGTTTTTTTGAAATTTAATAAATAAATAAACCTTTTATAAAATCATTATAAAATCAAACTCTATATATACTTTATGCAATATTAGATTCGGATCTAAGGTACTCACCAAGATCTGCTTGGCGTGCTACTACCATAATTGTTGGTGATGCCAAACGGCGTTGAACAGAATCCTGTAAAGCAACACCAAGACCAATTGGTAAGTTATTATGATTGTAAACGACAACACCAACGTTCTTTGGTGTGCCTTCAGTCATTGTTTCGATACCTTCGTTAAGAATATGCTGGCCATACAAGAAACCAAGTTCTGCGGACTGTTTGAGCCAAACTTTATACTGAGCGTAAGGAGCGATAATTGGTAATGCTGTAATCTGTAAGAAAAATCTGCCTGTTTTTGTGAATTTGCCCATGCATATGCCTGCTGAAAGGATTAATGGGAAAGAAAATGGTTTACAAAGATTGAGGAGTTCTTCTTTCATGTAATATACGCGCTTATTATGAATTGCAAAAATCCATGTGCCATCCTCACGCTCGATAAGGGCTTTGCCATTATCTCCAATGAACTTAGAAAGCTTTTCGAAGAAAATTTGGGCTTCTTTCTGTGTAAGTGGACGCATTTATATTTTTTTGTCCAAAGCCGACAAAAATTTTCTAAAGGTCACAAAGTTCTCTGAGGAAGATTTTAGCTTTTAAGTAATCCGAATATAAAGATATGACCATAAAGATTTAAATAAGCTAACTTATTTAAGGAAACAATGAAGAACAATCCTTCAATATTTACGATAAATAATCATTATGCTACACAATATATGCACTCTGTCAATGTATAACTTTTCTATACAATAAATTGTTCTAGTGTCAAGATTTCAGATTTTTTTCAAATTCAGTTTTTTATCTATTATAACTGAAAACTCCTATCGAATATATTTCGGTTTGATTATGGTACGGGCTCCATAATTCAAGCTCATATGGTTGGCATTAATAATTCTTCTCAATAATGATTTCGGTTTTGAGGTATAAACTTGTCGTTTTGTGCTCGATCAAACATTTCTATTCCAAATTCTGATGGTTAACTTTGCAGACCATTTATAAGCAGTTTCATTGAATTTAATTTTCTTCCATTTTTATAGAATCATCGAAACCAAACATAGCTGATAAATTTGAGGTCAGTACAAGTGGCCAAGATATAAAACGATTAACAAATATTCATTTATTAAGGTGAAATGACAAAACCGCCCTTTTTTAAAATCACCTAAAGATGGAAATGGCAAAATTGTCTTTAGATACATTATTAGAATAACATTCTTCAAGCCCGAAAAAGATGACCTCTCAAAATTCCCCGGGATCCATTTCAATTAAACCAAAATTTTGAACAAATTTTTAACTTATATTATTATTCATGTTTTTACAATTAAAATGCAAAAATTTTATTTTGAATACTTCTGAAAAAGAATTTTTGTAAATATCAGAGAGCAACAAGAAGAAAATTAATGCAAGTCAAGAGCATCCGAAGATATACGTCTAGGCGATCGGGTGAACATCTAACAGAAAGTGAAAAGAAAGATGATCTTCAAGGATATCTTAAACTTCAGAAGGAAACGAAATCATTATTTATTAAAGGTCGTTGTCAGAACCAAAAGGAGCTATTCATTACATTTTTGGAGAAAGTTTTTGACTATTGCTTCGTTAAAGGTTCTTTGATTCCAAGAAGATGCTTAAAATGTGGCATTATTTGGCTTCCCTGCAATTACTATGCAATATGTCCTACGACAATCTTGGAACTGTATACTAAAGGAAGAAATAACCTCAATAAGGTAATCCAAGGCCTTGACTTAGATTTATTTATGCAAAGAGGAACGAAATTCGTTCAACTTGCGGAGTTCTTTAACTATAGCTACCAAGAAGTATATTGTAAGTTCTCTATCCGCATCTGCAACAACAATGAATTGCTTGAAAAATTCCATAACAGAGCTTTTCCCATTTTCGAAGCGCCCCCAGAAGATATCATTAAAGAGTTTCAAACTTTTGATACATCATTCTGTGATATGCCTGATGAATATAAATTGTGATGCTGCATTTCTTCAATTTTGATTTTCATCTTATTAAATATTTTTTCATTTATCTTTTCTTCATTTCCTTGCTTTTTCTTTAAGGGTGCACACGAGAGGATCATGTAAACTTCAGAATTTAGAACCTTATTTTTAGGCATTATCTTGGCTACCTATTTAGGCTCGAAAAGCAAAAAATATCAAAAAATACAACTTGACTCCATTATGACCCTTTCATGGAGGTAGTTTTTATCCGCTAGTATTTTCCCTTTGAATCTCTTTACAATTCGAAATCAAATTCAAACCTCAGTAGAAGAAAGGAAGAATCGACTTACTACGGTTGTAATACGAATAAATACATATATTTAATTATTTTTATTTGCATAATAATTGTTTGAAGCTCATATTCCAACAAATTTTTAAATAAAAACATTAAAATGTTGAAAATGTTCATATATTTTAATAGGGTTTTGGCACTTTATTGAGGAATTACTACATACATAATCGAACTGAACTTGATATTTTGAAATTTAAATTATTTATCAAAATTAAAATTTAACTTGAAATTTATAATTATTTAGTCATATTTTGCATAATTCTAAGTAGATTTTGTAAAAAATCAAGAAAGAAAAATTTTAACGTGCTTTATTATTTCTTTTTTATAATAATACATATTATTATATAATTAACATATTCATAATGTTTCACCCTTTCAAAAATATAATTCTCCTCCTCTCAAATAAACGTACATACGGGTGGCCTCTTTTTTCAAAAAATTAAAATTTGAAATTTTGGGCTCAAATATTAGAGATTTTTTCAACCTTCAACGATATATGTTGTCTATATCAGACCTCCTTTCTTTTTGATACTTAACATTGTTCCTAAATCTTAGCCGTTAAGGCTGTTCTGAAAATATTTTTTTTTCGAAAAAATTCGAAAAAAATTCTTAAAATTCAAAAATCCCTTAATTCCTGAGGATTTTGGAAAAAAGTTTTTACATGAACATGTGTATATTATATGAAGTATATTGATAAGGTAAAAATCAAATTTTATTGCATATTCATCGAGAAAATAAACTAACGAATCCCTCAAAATTGAGAGGGGAATCCTCCTCTCAAATAAACGTACATACGGGTGCACCCTTAAATTATAACAATTATTTTTGGTTTTATATTTTTTTGGATCAAATCCATTTTAATAGAATTTATATACTATTCATCTATTAGTAAACACTACCGTATATTATTTTTTAAGCTATCTTATTTTTTGAACTTTTAATCAAATCTTTGGTCGCAAGAAGAATTGCATGATAAATAAAAACATTTAATCAAAGTCAATTTTATTTTTCATATTCAAATGGACTGAGTGTTAACATTTAACATTTTTTGCTAATTGTCGTCAAAAATTAGGCGTAAAGCAAAAATTGATATTTCATATGGTTTTATGATAGATAAGCATTATATTCCCACTCATTATATTCGTAAATTTTGAGGTTTATCCTTCGCTTTTAAGATCATTGAATTTGATTTTTATATAAAATAGTTATATATTAGAATATAATATGAGTTTATGTGATATTATTTTTCAGAAGATTTTGTGTTCTTCTTCAAAATTTTATTTTTTTATTAAAAAGAATCTTTACAAAATATACATTTACTTTAATTAATATTTAAAAACGTGCTCTATCAAAAGTTCCAAAAATTCAATATTTTAGCTCTTCTGAGGTGTCACTTTTAATGAATTTCTGTTTACAACAAATGAGATTTGTAACAATTAAAATAGATGGAATATATGATTTGTAATAATATTTTCCGATTTTATGTGGGAAATAATGAATTGAATTAAAAATAATTTATTTTTAAATTTCTATATTGGGACCACAGAGAAAAAATTCGCATTTCAATCGAAAATACTCGAAATTTTCTATACCTTTAATGAGTCATACATGAAATGTAAGGAATGTATTTGTTGAAATAAGAGCATAATATATGGGTTACAATTATTTAATTATCTGAAATCTATTATCGGTTTTTTTCACAAATCAGTCTTTTTATCTCAAATAAACTTCAGAATTGATTATCTCAAAAAATTATTGGCTTATTTGGATTGTTAGTATTATCACATTATTTTTAAATTGGTTCGAATATAAATTTTCTCAATATTAAAATTTATAGAAATATGGATCTATTTGCAAATATGAATATGAGTTAAGCAAAAATTTATTTCAAAGGTTGATGACATACGTTGCGTAAAAAGATTTCAATTCCAGTCAACTTTTGAAAAGTAGAAATTTTGTAAAATGCAAAATGTTAATGCTTGATTGTACTACTGAGAAATTAAATTGTAATTATTAAAATCGATAATTTGAATATATCTCTTATTTTATAAACACTTGTTAAACTGTTTATTTATCTGATTTCCATTACATGAATTAAAATTTAATTCAATTCTTTCCTTTCACAAAAAATCTGTATTCATAATAAAAACATTGATGAATATCTTCGTGCATTGTCCATCCGGTCTTGTTCAAAAGATTTTTCTACTGCATCATGAAACAGTAGGGTCCATTGAAGAAAGATTGAAATATAAAGACCCTTTAATTCTACTCCATAATAATCGGATTCTTGAAAAGGAATTCTCTTTAGAATTCTATTCAATGCAAGAAGGCGATCATGTCTTTTGTGCTCTCACTGAGTGTGCATCTACTGTTGAATTCTTCCAAAAATTCAACCAGCCAATTTCTATCAAAGAATCAAAGGATGCAAAAGATATTAAAGCAATTTATCTTAGAATGATAGATTTATCCTTTAATAAAGCTCACAGTTCTTTTGTTTCGAATAGAAAACTCACAAATGCATTTAAAAGTCTTCAGGATAATGATGTATATTTCTCGAAACCCGCTGAAACTATCATTCCTCCAAAAAGATACCAGATTTCAAGTGATCCTTTGCCAAAATTTTGGTAATTCCATGTAATTTAGAATAAATGTTTGAATTTATATGTACAATATTTGTATTCATCTACTTTCACCATTGCCATATTTTTAAATGGCTATTGACTAAGAATATAGTTTTGATATATGATAAAAACCCATGTCAATGTTAGCATCCACATTCTTTTTCTTAAAATTTTGAGGAAATTCATCATAAATGATAACTTCTTGTAAGGATGTCAATTTGGAAGAAAAGTGAGAAAATTCCTAAAATGCTAAAAATGAATTTTCCAAACGTACTTTTTTATCTCATTTTTTTGATTTTGAAAAAAATTTGGAGAGAAGAACTCTTCGTTTTTGAATTTTGTCACGATGGTTTTAAAGTATATTAGACACATGTATTGATATTACTATTTTTGTATATTTTGAGAGAAAATCCCTAAAAAGTGAGAAAATCTGAGACGGTTTGAGAAAATATATAAACTATTGCAAATTTGAATTAAACTTCTAATTTGGAAAAAAGAAATTTGGAAAGAAGAAAATTCAAAAATCGAGATTTAGACTCAGTATCAAATGGAGAACAAAATGTTTCTTCATATGAAGGAAAAAATTTTCTTGAGAAGAAATAGAGTTTTTAAAATTTTATTGTATGTAATGAAATAAACAAATATTAAAATTATTTTTTGATAACAAGAAAATTCCCAACAGAAAATATTTGAGACAAAGAAAAAAAGAAAATTGAAAAATATTACTCTCCTTTACACTTCATGAGATTTTCAATTTATTTTCATAAAATTGACAATTTTATACGTTTAGATGAAAATAAGTGATTTTGCTTGAAATAAAAATTATTGTTTGTTTACAGCTATCAAATAGATTTTTGCTATTTTGATTAAAATTTGTTAATCAAATTAATAATTTTTTTTCTAAATATCTTAAATATCTGGATCACTCACTGATACGATGAATTAAACGATAAAAATAATACAAACTCAACTAAGTTTCCTGTCTTTCAACCAAAAAATATTATGCAATTTAAATTAAATTGTTTATTCAAAGATAAAACAAAGATAAAGTAATTATAATTATCATATACTTTATGAATAACTCTCTAATTGGATAAGATTTTCGTACAAATATTTTTATTAATATCGATAAGAATATGTTTACCTACTATCACCATATGTCGATAAACAAGAGTAGAGTGATTTTTATCATCGAAACTTTTTAAAAGCTGTAAGCAGGAAGTAATAATCTTGTTTTTTCTGAGTTAGTTGTAGAACTATTGATGCCCGAGTTATCATTGTGATGTAGAAGGATGTCAATGTACTGACTGAAGGATATGAATTGAATTGAATTTTATTGAATTTCAATTTGATCAAAATTTGTTGAAATGATATGAATGTGTCAACTTCTGTATCATTCTCCTTCACTCCTTCCTTATTCTTTCGAGAACGAAGCTAGCTCAGCTTTCGCTGAGCGAATTGACACTTTTCATGCCCTAAACGTACATACTCTCAAATTTATCGAAAAAATTAATACCACCTAAACTAGTATATTCTTATTTTAAATATGATATTATCCTTATATTCCACACTAAAATTCATTTAAATCAACTTTTAAAAAAGTTCGAATCCTGCGCGTCTCACTTTTTAAATTTTCCAAATGGAAAATTATATTCTCCTAAAGTGAAAACAATTTTCCAAATTGACTTCCTTACTTCTTGTGATGAATTATCCAACCTATATATTCTCTACCTCTAACAGTCTAATTTATTAAAATTGAAGGGAAAATAATCGTATTGGAGCGGCCTTTTGATTTAATGGGACGTCTTCACTCTCAAGGCAAAGGTATTTCTTCTTCAACATGCCCATACCGCCGTTCTGCTCCACACTGGCTTCAGCTCTCTGCCGAGAACTGTGTTCAGATGATTTGCGATTATGCTAAGAAGGGTGTCCGCCCATCTCAAATTGGCGCTCTCCTTCGTGATCGCAACGGCGTTGGTATGGTCCGTGCTGTCACTGGTGTCAAGGTTCTCCGCATCCTTAAGGCTAATGGCCTTGCCCCAGCACTTCCAGAGGAACTCTACCACCTCATCAAAAAAGCTACAAACGTTCGCAAGCACCTCGAGCATGCTAAGCATGATGTTGATGGCAAGTACCGTCTTATCCTTATCGAGTCTCGCATTCACAGACTTACACGTTATTACAAGACCCGCCGTGTCCTTGCTCCAAACTGGAAGTACAACGCTCAGACAGCCTCTGCTCTCGTTGCTTAAACGTTGCAATTATATTTTTAAAAATTATAATATTGATTTGAAAAATACTTAAGCGAAATTAAATTTTATAAGAGCTTGACTGATTATACTTCAGAGGTTATATGAATTGATCTTTTTGATAATTTGGTAAATAATATATTTCCTGAAAAATGCTCATTTCTATGCATTTCGAGCTTTATAGTGTATGACAATATTGGGATTTTATAAATGGAGAATATTTTTGATGAATTGATCAATTTGTAAATTTCAACATCGTGTGTTTTTAAGGGTGCACTCGTATGTACGTTTATTTGAGAGGAGGATTCCCCTCTCAATTTTGAGGGATTCGTTAGTTTATTTTCTCGATGAATATGCAATAAAATTTGATTTTTACCTTATCAATATACTTCATATAATATACACATGTTCATGTAAAAACTTTTTTCCAAAATCCTCAGGAATTAAGGGATTTTTGAATTTTAAGAATTTTTTTCGAATTTTTTCGAAAAAAAAATATTTTCAGAACAGCCTTAACGGCTAAGATTTAGGAACAATGTTAAGTATCAAAAAGAAAGGAGGTCTGATATAGACAACATATATCGTTGAAGGTTGAAAAAATCTCTAATATTTGAGCCCAAAATTTCAAATTTTAATTTTTTGAAAAAAGAGGCCACCCGTATGTACGTTTATTTGAGAGGAGGAGAATTATATTTTTGAAAGGGTGAAACATTATGAATATGTTAATTATATAATAATATGTATTATTATAAAAAAGAAATAATAAAGCACGTTAAAATTTTTCTTTCTTGATTTTTTACAAAATCTACTTAGAATTATGCAAAATATGACTAAATAATTATAAATTTCAAGTTAAATTTTAATTTTGATAAATAATTTAAATTTCAAAATATCAAGTTCAGTTCGATTATGTATGTAGTAATTCCTCAATAAAGTGCCAAAACCCTATTAAAATATATGAACATTTTCAACATTTTAATGTTTTTATTTAAAAATTTGTTGGAATATGAGCTTCAAACAATTATTATGCAAATAAAAATAATTAAATATATGTATTTATTCGTATTACAACCGTAGTAAGTCGATTCTTCCTTTCTTCTACTGAGGTTTGAATTTGATTTCGAATTGTAAAGAGATTCAAAGGGAAAATACTAGCGGATAAAAACTACCTCCATGAAAGGGTCATAATGGAGTCAAGTTGTATTTTTTGATATTTTTTGCTTTTCGAGCCTAAATAGGTAGCCAAGATAATGCCTAAAAATAAGGTTCTAAATTCTGAAGTTTACATGATCCTCTCGTGTGCACCCTTAAATGAAGAAGTAATTTAAAACGATTTTATTTATGATCAAATTTTATATATTTTTTTGGATCAAATCCATTTTAATAGAATTTATATACTATTCATCTATTAGTAAACACTACCGTATATTATTTTTTAAGCTATCTTATTTTTTGAACTTTTAATCAAATCTTTGGTCGCAAGAAGAATTGCATGATAAATAAAAACATTTAATCAAAGTCAATTTTATTTTTCATATTCAAATGGACTGAGTGTTAACATTTAACATTTTTTGCTAATTGTCGTCAAAAATTAGGCGTAAAGCAAAAATTGATATTTCATATGGTTTTATGATAGATAAGCATTATATTCCCACTCATTATATTCGTAAATTTTGAGGTTTATCCTTCGCTTTTAAGATCATTGAATTTGATTTTTATATAAAATAGTTATATATTAGAATATAATATGAGTTTATGTGATATTATTTTTCAGAAGATTTCATTCTATATGCCTATGAAAAGTACTCTCAAAACTAACTTTTTCCTAATTATAATTAAATCTAAAATATTGTATTATGCTTAGTATTATTTCATTTTTCTCATTCAATTTAGAATTTACAAATGTCAAAAAATTGAGAGCTGTCACTTTTGATGAATTTCTGTTTATTACACATTAAATAATCAACTAATTAATTTAATAATCAATTTTTTCAACAAATATTGATCAAATTTATTATTATTTTCTTTTATATATGTTTATATGCACAAAAGAGAAAGGGACAAACTATCCAGTGTCACTTTTCAAAGGAATAAAAAAAATAATAAAGATGAAATAATAACATGAACTCTTATATAAATATAATTTTATCTAAATAGATAAATGAATTAAGCAGTTTACAGTTATATATATTTAATGAGAGACAAGTTAGTATGACTATGTTGGGTACTGTGGCACTGCGTTCCACCTTACCCAAGATAACAGTTTGACACTTTACGAAACCGGTAACGTATATTTTACAACACAACCATAACACCAACTTAACCTTAAATATTTACAAAACCATCTGACACATAAACGACTTCACTAACGAATTCACTACCATCCTCACTAAATAAAAAATAACCTTATTTTTATTTTTTTAAATTTTTTATTTCATTACAAAGACATGTCTGACTACATTTACTATGACTCTTTCCCAGAACGTTTCCGTGAACTATTCAAAACTCAAGTAAAACTGAGAAACATGCATTTTAACAAAGACAGACCCATTGACGATGAAAGAAACCCTGAATATATTACAATCCCTTATGACGCAAAGTTCATTGCATACATTCCTTATGGTCGCAGAGGAACGAAAACTATTTCAACAAAGAACAAAAATTATTTCTGGAGCGATGAAGAAAATTGCCTTATCTACATAAATGCATACTTAAATAAAGCTACATATTGTACAAAAGAAGGTTGGACTGGATTTGAGCTCTACATATACGACGACGATGGAAACAGACGCTGTGTATACCCATACGATAATATGTACCATTGTTTTCATCAAGCATTAAACGAATACATAGTCAGTAAGGGTCTCATTCCTGCTGAGTAGAAATGTTATATTTTTGTTCTGTCATTTATAAAAAAATAAAATAAAAATAAATGATATCACCACCCTCACACGTATGAAAACATAGCACAAAAATAATGTTTATGTTAGAATGTTAGATCTAACACGTTTTTTCACCTCTTTTTTCACCCTGTTGAATTCATTGCTTTATAACTCTCTTCCTTTCTCCAACTCTTCTAACTTCTTCTTAAGTTCAGCAATGTTGTCCTCATGAAGTTTAATCTTCCTTAATATACCTTCTCTATCTAATGGTTGCTTTATCTTTCTAAACTGAACTCTACCATCCTTCATAGTATGAATGTAAAAACCTTCTGGAATAGTTCCTGATTTAATGTATTCTACCAAAAACTTTTGTTTCATTGCTTCAGTGACTTTAGTCGTCATTTTACTCTAAGGTGAAGCTAGCACAGCGATAATGGATTTCATGACTTTTTAGTATTTCATGCAATCTTAACAGATAGCCTTACAAGTACTTCCAGTGTCTCTAGCTGTCCCTCCTTTTTATATAACTCCATGACATTTATAATCTCGCGAAACTTAACAGGTAGCATAACAGATTAAAATCAGATGAGGTTTTGAACCAAAATTTCTAAGCAACGTTGTCAAGGATTTTGAGGAACTAGGGACAGAGTGTGGCAAAGTCCAAGATTTAATTTATCTTCATCTGTTTCATCAACTATCTCATCTAATATGCCAATATTTTATTCATAACTCGTGGCAAACTCACTAACTTTCATTATGTTCATCTGCATGCTTCATCTGATAGAAAGTATGACTTTCATTAATTCTGTGAGATAATGAAAACTACTAGGGATAGAGACCATGGCAAAGTTTATGACTTTCATTATTTCCAGAACTTAATGAAAACTACTAGGGACAGAGACCATGGCAAAGTTTATGACTTTCATTATTTCCAGAACTTAATGAAAACTACTAGGGACAGAGACCATGGCAAAGTTCATGATTTAATTTATTCTCTCACTAACAACAAACACAAACTCCAACACTAACGACAAAAATAAATGTCCTCACTTCTTAACAAAGTAATATGTGCTTCTTACACCACCATAGCTCAAACGTTTCTTTTCAAACATCGATTGAAACTTATTTTGAGCCATTGGCTTTAGTCTCTTTTTCTTCAAATACGCCAAGAAATCTTCTTCACATCTTTTCACTTCATAGCCTTCTTTAAACTCCTCCTTGTTAAGTTCTATGAAATCCTTTATCTCATTCTTTGTTGCAATGGCTTCTTCACGAACGACATCGTGAACTATTTCATCATTGTTCTCATGTATGACCTCCTCACTGTTCTCATGAACTATTTCATCATTGTTCTCATGTATGACCTCCTCACTGTTCTCATGAACTATTTCATCACTGTTCTCATGAATGACCTCCTCACTGTTCTCATGAACTATTTCATCACTGTTCTCATGATGACCTCCTCACTGTTCTCATGAACTATTTCATCACTGTTCTCATGTATGACCTCCTCACTGTTCTCATGAACTATTTCATCACTGTTCTCATGTATGACCTCCTCACTGTTCTCATGAACTATTTCATCATTGTTCTCATGTATGACCTCCTCACTGTTCTCATGAACTATTTCATCACTTTCTCATGTATGACCTCCTCACTGTTCTCATGAACTATTTCATCACTGTTCTCATGTATGACCTCCTCACTGTTCTCATGAACTATTTCATCACTGTTCTCATGTATGACCTCCTTACTGTTCTCATGAACTATTTCATCATTGTTCTCATGTATGACCTCCTCACTGTTCTCATGAACTATTTCATCATTGTTCTCATGTATGACCTCCTCACTGTTCTCATGAACTATTTCATCATTGTTCTCATGTATGACCTCCTCACTGTTCTCATGAACTATTTCATCATTGTTCTCATGTATGACCTCCTCACTGTTCTCATGAACTATTTCATCACTGTTCTCATGAATGACCTCCTCACTGTTCTCATGAACTATTTCATCACTGTTCTCATGTATGACCTCCTCACTGTTCTCATGAACTATTTCATCATTGTTCTCATGTATGACCTCCTCACTGTTCTCATGAACTATTTCATCATTGTTCTCATGTATGACCTCCTCACTGTTCTCATGAACTATTTCATCACTGTTCTCATGAATGACCTCCTCACTGTTCTCATGAACTATTTCATCACTGTTCTCATGTATGACCTCCTCACTGTTCTCATGAACTATTTCATCACTGTTCTCATGTATGACCTCCTCACTGTTCTCATGAACTATTTCATCACTGTTCTCATGATGACCTCCTCACTGTTCTCATGAACTATTTCATCACTGTTCTCATGAATGACCTCCTCACTGTTCTCATGAACTATTTCATCACTGTTCTCATGTATGACCTCCTCACTGTTCTCATGAACTATTTCAACATTGTTCTCATGTATGACCTCCTCACTGTTCTCATGAACTATTTCATCACTGTTCTCATGTATGACCTCCTCACTGTTCTCATGAACTATTTCAACATTGTTCTCATGTATGACCTCCTCACTGTTCTCATGAACTATTTCATCACTGTTCTCATGTATGACCTCCTTACTGTTCTCATGAACTATTTCATCATTGTTCTCATGTATGACCTCCTCACTGTTCTCATGAACTATTTCATCATTGTTCTCATGTATGACCTCCTCACTGTTCTCATGAACTATTTCATCATTGTTCTCATGTATGACCTCCTCACTGTTCTCATGAACTATTTCATCACTGTTCTCATGAATGACCTCCTCACTGTTCTCATGAACTATTTCATCACTGTTCTCATGTATGACCTCCTCACTGTTCTCATGAACTATTTCATCACTGTTCTCATGTATGACCTCCTCACTGTCTTTCATAAGCGTTTCAAAATCTCCTTTACTCATTACTTCAATCTCATGCTGTTCACAGTAGTACTTAAACTCACTGTATATGTCTTTGTTGTATGTTATATTGCTTCCCATGTACTCCATGAATTTTTCAAGCACTTCCTCATAATTCACTGTTTCTTTCTTTCCACGACCTTCTAATATCATACTTGCTTCGTAAATATAACTTCTTGCAGAACCGTCTCGCTTTCTACTTCTCTTCACAAATTCTCTCATCTTGCCACCAAATACATTTGAACTACATGCAAAGAATTCATTCTCCTTCGCAAATTCTTTATATCTTCTGTAGCACTCTGTACAATTCCATCCGGATACAAACTTTTCATAGAACTCCTCGTAAAACATTTGGTAAGGTGTTTTGTTCATTTCGATGAGTTCTTGTTTAGCCCTGGTGAATGGTATCTTCCTTACATCAAATTCACTTAAATCTTTCTTCATGAAGTACGTCAGTAAGTTTGAATAAAACTCTTCATTAAAGCTTTCAATGAGATTTGAGAAATATTCGTAATTTCCTTTGTATCTGCTGCTTACGTCAATGACAACAAATCTTCTGTCGTCTTTGTCAATCTTTACTGAGTTGAAGTTGTTAGATATCATGATGATATTACAAACATTCTCTATCTTTCTTACTGGCTGACACTTCTGATTTAAGTCCAACTGAGTCTCTGTTACTATTGACTTTAGTGCGTCGTGGTTCATGACCTTAGACGTATCGCATGAGCTTAGTTCATTGCATACGATGAGCTTCATGTTCTCAATAGCAGCATTGAATCTACCAACCACATTCTCTATTGCCGTTATATTATTGTTGGCGTACTTGCTAATGAGCTCGCATAGAACATTACTAAGTACATTCTTACCAGTTCCTTGCTTTCCTATTAACAAAAGTACTGTTCCAGTCTTTCCACAAGGATTTTGAACGATGTAGGCGAACCAGTTCAAAACATACTCATAAAGCTCTTCATCCTCATTACATATGACATCGTGAACATGTTTCAAATATCCTTCAATAACGTTCTCATCTACTTCATTCAGTACCTCATACTCATATCCTCTGAAATAGCTGTAAATGTCATCTCTTTCGTCAAAGAATCTCATGCCTGACTTCATAAGATAGTTCTTGTTCTGACCCGCTTCATAAATCATCAGTGCGTTCACATCCTTCTCCTCAATACGTCCTACATAAATACTCTTCATGAGCTTATTGAATTCCTTGCTATCTACTGACACAAGTGTTGTTGTGTCTCGTATTCCATCATAATCTTTCACTAGATATGTCATACGTGCTCCGTCAATAACAACAACACATCTTCTTAAGTCATTTATAACACTAGCTATGTCAATACCTTCTTCACTCATGTACTTATTTTTCCTCAAGTCCTTTAGTGTGAAAGTGTCTCTAAGTTCTATTTCAAGCAATTCATTTACACATCCTTTGCAATACTTCTCTATAAAATATTTCTGTCGTTCTTTACTAAGTTTCTTAACAGCTCTGAAGAACCATGTGTTTTGACTCAAACATCCTTCACAACTTCTCTCATTCATTCCTAGTTCTTTCATGTCATTATCTTCAACCTCTATGGTCTCATTGACTAAGGTCAAAGGGTTCTTAGTCATTGCTGGTCTTATCTGAAACAATGTTTGTGCAACAGGTTTAACTAGTTCAGCAACGTCCTTCCTTAATATGAATAGCTGTTTCCACTCATCTTTGCTAACAGTTCTTTCATAACCACTGACAGTAATGATTTCATTTGCTGACCTTAGACGCTTATGTTCTATCATTTGTATTGCTTTTGTGTAAGGCTTTCGTGAGCATAGGTTGTATATGTCATTCCTGCAATGTTCATTCATGCCAATAGTACTAAATCCTTTCTTTGCTGTTGAATGCATAATATCCATTAGTTCCTGTGTTCGTATTGCTGTCTCATAAAATACAACAAGACCTTTGTCATCTATGACGTACTTACCGAAAACATTGCTTATATTCTTTAACCATGAAATAACATCCTCATTCATGCTGTCAAACATGAAGTAAGGTCTTACATACTCTTCACTTATAAGATACTCCACAAAGTACTTGTTAAACTCTATGTCCTCGTGAGCAATTTCATTAGGTTTGATATTAGTTCCTTTTGTCATTGCTGTCATGTACTTCACTCTCATAGTTCCTTTCAATAGCGTAAAAGTACTTCATTGTTTCATAACTGCTCTAAATTCTGTTCAAAATTCGTACAACATAACTTTTTAACATTAGTGAAAGAACATGAGCGAAACAACAACATCTAACATTACAGAAGAAGTCAATGACAATGCCGATGAAAACATTACAGAAGGAGCTAGTGAAAATATTGACGAGTTCAGTGAGGAAGAAGATATTGAGGACGTCAATGAGAACGTTAGTGGGGAACAAACTCAATGGGAAACATTGAGAAATCATGAAGATTATGAGATTTGTACGACATATCCTTTTACTATTCGTCGAAAGAAAAACAAACATATTAAGAGTGAATACTTAAATAATTATGGTTATATTGTGCTTAGTTTAAACAACAAAACACATTTAAAGCATAGAATTATTGCAGAACAGTGGATTGAAAATCCAAACAATTTGAAAGAAATAGACCATATAAATCATGATAGAACGGACAACAGAATCTCAAACCTTCGTTGGTGTTCTAGATCTGAAAACAATAGAAATAAAAGCAAGTATGGCGATATAGTTTATGAGTTCGTTGATGAAATATCTGACGAAGCTGTTGAAATAACAGATTATGGTAAGCATTCGTTTGAGTTCTACTATTATGTTGAGAATGAGGACGCATTCTATTATTATACAGGTCTTAACTATCGAGTACTTCATATAAACTTTACAAAAACAGGTGCTGCTTATGTTTCTATGATAGATACAGAAAACAAGAGAGTAATCCTATGCATAAACAAATTCAAACGCTTGTACGGCTTCATGTAGGACAAACATTATTTTTCAACACTAACGCCAACACGTAGGACAAACATTCATGACTAACATTACTGTATAACATAAATGTTTTGTCATGATTTCATCGTATATGTTTTGTCAAACATAAACGTATATGTTTTGTCATGATTTCATCGTTAATGTTTTGTCATGACCTCATCGTATATGCTTTGTCAAACTTAAACGTAAATGTTTTGTTATGATTTCATCGTAAATGTTTTGTCATGATTTCTTCATCGTAAATGTTTTGTTATGATTTCATCGTTAATGTTTTGTCATGACCTCATCGTATATGCTTTGTCAAACTTAAACGTAAATGTTTTGTTATGATTTCATCGTAAATGTTTTGTCATGATTTCTTCATCGTAAATGTTTTGTCATGACCTCATCGTATGTTCTTTGTCAAACTTAAACGTAAATGTTTTGTTATGATTTCATCGTAAATGTTTTGTCATGATTTCTTCATCGTAAATGTTTTGTTATGATTTCATCGTTAATGTTTTGTCATGACCTCATCGTATATGCTTTGTCAAACTTAAACGTAAATGTTTTGTTATGATTTCATCGTAAATGTTTTGTTATGATTTCATCGTTAATGTTTTGTCATGACCTCATCGTATATGCTTTGTCAAACTTAAACGTAATGAGTGTAAATGACCCAAAAATAATGTTTATGTTAGAATGTTAGATCTAACACCTTTTCTAACATGTTTTCTAACATGACCTCATCGTAAATGTTTTGTGAAGAATATAACAACCGCCTGAATTCAGACGGTTGCTTTTTATACAAAATTCACACAGGAAAATTCTTGAGTTTTGGTTGAAAGAATACGGTCAAGCCAAAAGTGGCTCGACCTCAAAACAAACATTTTATGAGTTTACTAAGGCATTTATGAATGAATTCAAAGGTATTTGCATACATCCTGACCTCGTTCATTTTGTTGTTGAATGGTGCTCAGTAAAGTATGCATTTTATGTCAAAGATATTATGGACTCCATAGACAAGAAAGTTCATGAGAAATTAGATGAAGAAGAACTCGAAGATACAGTAGAGAATGCAAAACATTTTTGACGAAGTGAAGATCTTCACTTCGTCAAAATGTGATGCAAAAACAAGCATTTTATGAGCTTACTAAGGCATTTATGAATGAATTCAAAGGTATTTGCATACATCCTGACCTCGTTCATTTTGTTGTTGAATTCAGCAAAAATAATGTTTACGTTAATGTTTTCACTGTTACCATGTTACCATGTGCTACCAGGTTAATTAACTTCTCTTAAAATTACTGACAACATGACATTTAGACAACAGTCCAGGAAATAAACTTCATCGTAAATGTTTTGTCATGACTTCATCGTAAATGTTTTGTCATGATTTAATCGTATATGTTTTGTCATGATTTAATCGTACATGTTTTGTCATGACTTCTTCGTAATGAACGTAAATGTTTTGTCATGATTTCATCGTAAATGTTTTGTCATGATTTAATCGTATATGTTTTGTCATGATTTAATCGTACATGTTTTGTCATGACTTCTTCGTAATGAACGTATATGTTTTGTCAAGACTTCTTCGTATATGTTTTGTCATGATTTAATCGTATATGTTTTGTCATGATTTAATCGTATATGTTTTGTCATGACTTCTTCATCGTAAATTTTTTGTCATAATTTCATCGTATATGTTTTGTCATGATTTCATCGTACATGTTTTGTCATGATTTCATCGTAAATGTTTTGTCATGACTTCATCGTATATGCTTTGTCATGATTTAATCGTATATGTTTTGTCATGATTTAATCGTATATGTTTTGTCATGACTTCTTCATCGTAAATGTTTTGTCAAAACTTCATCGTAAATGTTTTGTCATGATTTCATCGTAAATGTTTTGTCAAAACTTCTTCGTACATGTTTTGTCATGATTTCTTCGTTTATGTTTTGTCAAAACTTCTTCGTATATGTTTTGTCATGACTTCATCGTAATGAGTGTAAATGATTTCATATGATTGCTTCCCTCGGAAAACCGAGGGAAGAGATTCCATATGAAAATCGCAAGAATTTGGCTCCTGGTTTGAAATATTATTATGTTCATAGACTTCATCGTATATTTTTGTCAAACATGAACGTATATGTTTTGTCATGATTTCATCGTAAATGTTTTGTCATGACTTCATCGTATATGCTTTGTCATGATGATTTCATCGAAACTAAACGTATATGTTTTGTCATGATTTCATCGTAAATGTTTTGTCAAAACTTCATCGTATATGCTTTGTCATGATGATTTCATCGAAACTAAACGTATATGTTTTGTCGTGATTTTATCGTAAATGTTTTGTCATGACTTCATCGTATATGCTTTGTCATGATGATTTCATCGAAACTAAACGTATATGTTTTGTCGTGATTTTATCGTAAATGTTTTGTCATGACTTCATCGTATATGCTTTGTCAAGATTTCATCGTAATGAGTGTAAATGAACCAAAAATAATGTTTACGTTCATGTTTGACAACACAGCAGGGGAAGGCAGTTATGAATTATTTTTGAAGAACTGAAGGTGTCACTACGTCACCATGTGTCACTCGTTAATGAACTTCTCTGAAAAAATGAGACAACATGACATTTTGACAACACAGCAGGGGAAGGCAGTTATGAATTATTTTTGAAGAACTGAAGGTGTCACTACGTCACCATGTGTCACTCGGTTAATGAACTTCTCTGAAAAAATGAGACAACATGACATTTTGACAACACAGCAGGGGAAGGCAGTTATGAATTATTTTTGAAGAACTGAAGGTGTCACTACGTCACCATGTGTCACTCGGTTAATGAACTTCTCTGAAAAAATGAGACAACATGACATTTTGACAACAACACAGGAAATAAATGTTTACGTAAATGTTTTGTCATGATTTCTTCATCGTAATGAGCGTAAATGACCCAAAAATAATGTTTAGGTGAAGAGGTGAGATCTCACCTCTTTTCTCACCTCTTTTCTCACCTCATGAATTTTCATGATTTCTTCGTAAATGATTTGTCAAACATGAACGTAAATGTTTTGTCATGATTTCTTCATCGTAATGAGTGTAAATGTTTTGTCAAACATGAACGTAAATGATTTGTCATGATTTCATCGTTAATGTTTTGTCATGACCTCATCGTATATGCTTTGTCAAACTTAAACGTAAATGTTTTGTTATGATTTCATCGTAAATGTTTTGTCATGATTTCTTCATCGTAAATGTTTTGTTATGATTTCATCGTTAATGTTTTGTCATGACCTCATCGTATATGCTTTGTCAAACTTAAACGTAAATGTTTTGTTATGATTTCATCGTAAATGTTTTGTCATGATTTCTTCATCGTAAATGTTTTGTCATGACCTCATCGTATGTTCTTTGTCAAACTTAAACGTAAATGTTTTGTTATGATTTCATCGTAAATGTTTTGTCATGATTTCTTCATCGTAAATGTTTTGTTATGATTTCATCGTTAATGTTTTGTCATGACCTCATCGTATATGCTTTGTCAAACTTAAACGTAAATGTTTTGTTATGATTTCATCGTAAATGTTTTGTCATGATTTCTTCATCGTAAATGTTTTGTTATGATTTCATCGTTAATGTTTTGTCATGACCTCATCGTATATGCTTTGTCAAACTTAAACGTAATGAGTGTAAATGACCCAAAAATAATGTTTATGTTAGAATGTTAGATCTAACACCTTTTCTAACATGTTTTCTAACATGACCTCATCGTAAATGTTTTGTGAAGAATATAACAACCGCCTGAATTCAGACGGTTGCTTTTTATACAAAATTCACACAGGAAAATTCTTGAGTTTTGGTTGAAAGAATACGGTCAAGCCAAAAGTGGCTCGACCTCAAAACAAACATTTTATGAGTTTACTAAGGCATTTATGAATGAATTCAAAGGTATTTGCATACATCCTGACCTCGTTCATTTTGTTGTTGAATGGTGCTCAGTAAAGTATGCATTTTATGTCAAAGATATTATGGACTCCATAGACAAGAAAGTTCATGAGAAATTAGATGAAGAAGAACTCGAAGATACAGTAGAGAATGCAAAACATTTTTGACGAAGTGAAGATCTTCACTTCGTCAAAATGTGATGCAAAAACAAGCATTTTATGAGCTTACTAAGGCATTTATGAATGAATTCAAAGGTATTTGCATACATCCTGACCTCGTTCATTTTGTTGTTGAATTCAGCAAAAATAATGTTTACGTTAATGTTTTCACTGTTACCATGTTACCATGTGCTACCAGGTTAATTAACTTCTCTTAAAATTACTGACAACATGACATTTAGACAACAGTCCAGGAAATAAACTTCATCGTAAATGTTTTGTCATGACTTCATCGTAAATGTTTTGTCATGATTTAATCGTATATGTTTTGTCATGATTTAATCGTACATGTTTTGTCATGACTTCTTCGTAATGAACGTAAATGTTTTGTCATGATTTCATCGTAAATGTTTTGTCATGATTTAATCGTATATGTTTTGTCATGATTTAATCGTACATGTTTTGTCATGACTTCTTCGTAATGAACGTATATGTTTTGTCAAGACTTCTTCGTATATGTTTTGTCATGATTTAATCGTATATGTTTTGTCATGATTTAATCGTATATGTTTTGTCATGACTTCTTCATCGTAAATTTTTTGTCATGATTTCATCGTATATGTTTTGTCATGATTTCATCGTACATGTTTTGTCATGATTTCATCGTAAATGTTTTGTCATGACTTCATCGTATATGCTTTGTCATGATTTAATCGTATATGTTTTGTCATGATTTAATCGTATATGTTTTGTCATGACTTCTTCATCGTAAATGTTTTGTCAAAACTTCATCGTAAATGTTTTGTCATGATTTCATCGTAAATGTTTTGTCAAAACTTCTTCGTACATGTTTTGTCATGATTTCTTCGTTTATGTTTTGTCAAAACTTCTTCGTATATGTTTTGTCATGACTTCATCGTAATGAGTGTAAATGATTTCATATGATTGCTTCCCTCGGAAAACCGAGGGAAGAGATTCCATATGAAAATCGCAAGAATTTGGCTCCTGGTTTGAAATATTATTATGTTCATAGACTTCATCGTATATGTTTTGTCAAACATGAACGTATATGTTTTGTCATGATTTCATCGTAAATGTTTTGTCATGACTTCATCGTATATGCTTTGTCATGATGATTTCATCGAAACTAAACGTATATGTTTTGTCATGATTTCATCGTAAATGTTTTGTCAAAACTTCATCGTATATGCTTTGTCATGATGATTTCATCGAAACTAAACGTATATGTTTTGTCGTGATTTTATCGTAAATGTTTTGTCATGACTTCATCGTATATGCTTTGTCATGATGATTTCATCGAAACTAAACGTATATGTTTTGTCGTGATTTTATCGTAAATGTTTTGTCATGACTTCATCGTATATGCTTTGTCAAGATTTCATCGTAATGAGTGTAAATGAACCAAAAATAATGTTTACGTTCATGTTTGACAACACAGCAGGGGAAGGCAGTTATGAATTATTTTTGAAGAACTGAAGGTGTCACTACGTCACCATGTGTCACTCGGTTAATGAACTTCTCTGAAAAAATGAGACAACATGACATTTTGACAACACAGCAGGGGAAGGCAGTTATGAATTATTTTTGAAGAACTGAAGGTGTCACTACGTCACCATGTGTCACTCGGTTAATGAACTTCTCTGAAAAAATGAGACAACATGACATTTTGACAACACAGCAGGGGAAGGCAGTTATGAATTATTTTTGAAGAACTGAAGGTGTCACTACGTCACCATGTGTCACTCGGTTAATGAACTTCTCTGAAAAAATGAGACAACATGACATTTTGACAACAACACAGGAAATAAATGTTTACGTAAATGTTTTGTCATGATTTCTTCATCGTAATGAGCGTAAATGACCCAAAAATAATGTTTAGGTGAAGAGGTGAGATCTCACCTCTTTTCTCACCTCTTTTCTCACCTCATGAATTTTCATGATTTCTTCGTAAATGATTTGTCAAACATGAACGTAAATGTTTTGTCATGATTTCTTCATCGTAATGAGTGTAAATGTTTTGTCAAACATGAACGTAAATGATTTGTCATGATTTCATCGTACATGTTTTGTCGAAACTTCTTCATCGTAATGAGTGTATATGCTTTGTCATGATTTCTTCATCGTAATGAGCGTATATGTTTTGTCATGACTTCTTCATCGTATATGCTTTGTCATGATTTCTTCATCGTAATGAGTGTAAATGTTTTGTCATGACTTCTTCATCGTATATGTTTTGTCATGATTTCTTCATCGTAATGAGTGTAAATGACCCAAAAATAATGTTTATGTTAGAATGTTAGATCTAACACCTTTTCTAACATGTTTTCTAACATGGAGGATTTCATTAGATATACACATTCTTCCCTAAACATTATTTTAGTTAAAGTCCATCAAATATTTTTAGGATACTTTCACCAAATAATATTTATATCAGATGAAACAGTAAAGTATTATATCTATTAAATCGTCTATGATGTAAATTGTGTATAGAATGAAATGGAGGAAGAATGTGTATATCTAATGAAATCCTCCATGTTAGAAAACATGTTAGAAAAGGTGTTAGATCTAACATTCTAACATAAACATTATTTTTGGGTCATTTACACTCATTACGATGAAGAAATCATGACAAAACATATACGATGAAGAAGTCATGACAAAACATTTACACTCATTACGATGAAGAAATCATGACAAAGCATATACGATGAAGAAGTCATGACAAAACATATACGCTCATTACGATGAAGAAATCATGACAAAGCATATACACTCATTACGATGAAGAAGTTTCGACAAAACATGTACGATGAAATCATGACAAATCATTTACGTTCATGTTTGACAAAACATTTACACTCATTACGATGAAGAAATCATGACAAAACATTTACGTTCATGTTTGACAAATCATTTACGAAGAAATCATGAAAATTCATGAGGTGAGAAAAGAGGTGAGAAAAGAGGTGAGATCTCACCTCTTCACCTAAACATTATTTTTGGGTCATTTACGCTCATTACGATGAAGAAATCATGACAAAACATTTACGTAAACATTTATTTCCTGTGTTGTTGTCAAAATGTCATGTTGTCTCATTTTTTCAGAGAAGTTCATTAACCGAGTGACACATGGTGACGTAGTGACACCTTCAGTTCTTCAAAATATAATTCATAACTGCCTTCCCCTGCTGTGTTGTCAAAATGTCATGTTGTCTCATTTTTTCAGAGAAGTTCATTAACCGAGTGACACATGGTGACGTAGTGACACCTTCAGTTCTTCAAAAATAATTCATAACTGCCTTCCCCTGCTGTGTTGTCAAAATGTCATGTTGTCTCATTTTTTCAGAGAAGTTCATTAACCGAGTGACACATGGTGACGTAGTGACACCTTCAGTTCTTCAAAAATAATTCATAACTGCCTTCCCCTGCTGTGTTGTCAAAATGTCATGTTGTCTCATTTTTTCAGAGAAGTTCATTAACCGAGTGACACATGGTGACGTAGTGACACCTTCAGTTCTTCAAAAATAATTCATAACTGCCTTCCCCTGCTGTGTTGTCAAAATGTCATGTTGTCTCATTTTTTCAGAGAAGTTCATTAACCGAGTGACACATGGTGACGTAGTGACACCTTCAGTTCTTCAAAAATAATTCATAACTGCCTTCCCCTGCTGTGTGTTGTCAAAATGTCATGTTGTCTCATTTTTTCAGAGAAGTTCATTAACCGAGTGACACATGGTGACGTAGTGACACCTTCAGTTCTTCAAAAATAATTCATAACTGCCTTCCCCTGCTGTGTTGTCAAAATGTCATGTTGTCTCATTTTTTCAGAGAAGTTCATTAACCGAGTGACACATGGTGACGTAGTGACACCTTCAGTTCTTCAAAAATAATTCATAACTGCCTTCCCCTGCTGTGTTGTCAAACATGAACGTAAACATTATTTTTGGTTCATTTACACTCATTACGATGAAATCTTGACAAAGCATATACATGAAGTCATGACAAAACATTTACGATAAATCACGACAAAACATATACGTTTAGTTTCGATGAAATCATCATGACAAAGCATATACGATGAAGTCATGACAAAACATTTACGATAAAATCACGACAAAACATATACGTTTAGTTTCGATGAAATCATCATGACAAAGCATATACGATGAAGTTTTGACAAAACATTTACGATGAAATCATGACAAAACATATACGTTTAGTTCGATGAAATCATCATGACAAAGCATATACGATGAAGTCATGACAACATTTACGATGAAATCATGACAAAACATATACGTTCATTTTGACAAAACATATACGATGAAGTCTATGAACATAATAATATTTCAAACCAGGAGCCAAATTCTTGCGATTTCATATGGAATCTCTTCCCTCGTTTCCGAGGGAAGCAATCATATGAAATCATTTACACTCATTACGATGAAGTCATGACAAAACATATACGAAGAAGTTTTGACAAAACATAAACGAAGAAATCATGACAAAACATGTACGAAGAAGTTTTGACAAAACATTTACGATGAAATCATGACAAAACATTTACGATGAAGTTTTGACAAAACATTTTCGATGAAATCATCATGACAAAGCATATACGATGAAGTCATGACAAAACATTTACGATGAAATCATGACAAAACATGTACGATGAAATCATGACAAAACATATACGATGAAATCATGACAAAAAATTTACGATGAAGAAGTCATGACAAAACATATACGATTAAATCATGACAAAACATATACGATTAAATCATGACAAAACATATACGAAGAAGTCTTGACAAAACATATACGTTCATTACGAAGAAGTCATTGACAAAACATGTACGATTAAATCATGACAAAAACATATACGATTAAATCATGACAAAACATTTACGATGAAATCATGACAAAACATTTACGTTCATTACGCAAGAAGTCATGACAAAACATGTACGATTAAATCATGACAAAACATATACGATTAATCATGACAAAACATATACGATTAAATCATGACAAAACATTTACGATGAAGTCATGACAAAACATTTACGATGAAGTTATTTCCTGGACTGTTGTCTAAATGTCATGTTGTCAGTAATTTAAGAGAAGTTAATTAACCTGGTAGCACATGGTAACATGGTAACAGTGAAAACATTAACGTAAACATTATTTTTGCTGAATTCAACAACAAAATGAACGAGGTCAGGATGTATGCAAATACCTTTGAATTCATTCATAAATGCCTTAGTAAGCTCATAAAATGCTTGTTTTTGCATCACATTTTGACGAAGTGAAGATCTTCACTTCGTCAAAATGTTTTGCATTCTCTACTGTATCTTCGAGTTCTTCTTCATCTAATTTCTCATGAACTTTCTTGTCTATGGAGTCCATAATATCTTGACATAAAATGCATACTTTACTGAGCACCATTCAACAACAAAATGAACGAGGTCAGGATGTATGCAAATACCTTTGAATTCATTCATAAATGCCTTAGTAAACTCATAAAATGTTTGTTTTGAGGTCGAGCCACTTTTTGGCTTGACCGTATTCTTTCAACCAAAACTCAAGAATTTTCCTGTGTGATTTTGTATAAAAAGCAACCGTCTGAATTCAGGCGGTTGTTATATTCTTCACAAAACATTTACGATGAGGTCATGTTAGAAAACATGTTAGAAAAGGTGTTAGATCTAACATTCTAACATAAACATTATTTTTGGGTCATTTACACTCATTACGTTTAAGTTTGACAAAGCATATACGATGAGGTCATGACAAAACATTAACGATGAAATCATAACAAAACATTTACGATGAAGAAATCATGACAAAACATTTACGATGAAATCATAACAAAACATTTACGTTTAAGTTTGACAAAGCATATACGATGAGGTCATGACAAAACATTAACGATGAAATCATAACAAAACATTTACGATGAAGAAATCATGACAAAACATTTACGATGAAATCATAACAAAACATTTACGTTTAAGTTTGACAAAGAACATACGATGAGGTCATGACAAAACATTAACGATGAAATCATGACAAAACATTTACGATGAAGAAATCATGACAAAACATTTACGATGAAATCATAACAAAACATTTACGTTTAAGTTTGACAAAGCATATACGATGAGGTCATGACAAAACATTAACGATGAAATCATGACAAAACATATACGTTTATGTTTGACAAAACATATACGATGAAATCATGACAAAACATTTATGTTATACAGTAATGTTAGTCATGAATGTTTGTCCTACGTGTTGGCGTTAGTGTTGAAAAATAATGTTTGTCCTACATGAAGCCGTACAAGCGTTTGAATTTGTTTATGCATAGGATTACTCTCTTGTTTTCTGTATCTATCATAGAAACATAAGCAGCACCTGTTTTTGTAAAGTTTATATGAAGTACTCGATAGTTAAGACCTGTATAATAATAGAATGCGTCCTCATTCTCAACATAATAGTAGAACTCAAACGAATGCTTACCATAATCTGTTATTTCAACAGCTTCGTCAGATATTTCATCAACGAACTCATAAACTATATCGCCATACTTGCTTTTATTTCTATTGTTTTCAGATCTAGAACACCAACGAAGGTTTGAGATTCTGTTGTCCGTTCTATCATGATTTATATGGTCTATTTCTTTCAAATTGTTTGGATTTTCAATCCACTGTTCTGCAATAATTCTATGCTTTAAATGTGTTTTGTTGTTTAAACTAAGCACAATATAACCATAATTATTTAAGTATTCACTCTTAATATGTTTGTTTTTCTTTCGACGAATAGTAAAAGGATATGTCGTACAAATCTCATAATCTTCATGATTTCTCAATGTTTCCCATTGAGTTTGTTCCCCACTAACGTTCTCATTGACGTCCTCAATATCTTCTTCCTCACTGAACTCGTCAATATTTTCACTAGCTCCTTCTGTAATGTTTTCATCGGCATTGTCATTGACTTCTTCTGTAATGTTAGATGTTGTTGTTTCGCTCATGTTCTTTCACTAATGTTAAAAAGTTATGTTGTACGAATTTTGAACAGAATTTAGAGCAGTTATGAAACAATGAAGTACTTTTACGCTATTGAAAGGAACTATGAGAGTGAAGTACATGACAGCAATGACAAAAGGAACTAATATCAAACCTAATGAAATTGCTCACGAGGACATAGAGTTTAACAAGTACTTTGTGGAGTATCTTATAAGTGAAGAGTATGTAAGACCTTACTTCATGTTTGACAGCATGAATGAGGATGTTATTTCATGGTTAAAGAATATAAGCAATGTTTTCGGTAAGTACGTCATAGATGACAAAGGTCTTGTTGTATTTTATGAGACAGCAATACGAACACAGGAACTAATGGATATTATGCATTCAACAGCAAAGAAAGGATTTAGTACTATTGGCATGAATGAACATTGCAGGAATGACATATACAACCTATGCTCACGAAAGCCTTACACAAAAGCAATACAAATGATAGAACATAAGCGTCTAAGGTCAGCAAATGAAATCATTACTGTCAGTGGTTATGAAAGAACTGTTAGCAAAGATGAGTGGAAACAGCTATTCATATTAAGGAAGGACGTTGCTGAACTAGTTAAACCTGTTGCACAAACATTGTTTCAGATAAGACCAGCAATGACTAAGAACCCTTTGACCTTAGTCAATGAGACCATAGAGGTTGAAGATAATGACATGAAAGAACTAGGAATGAATGAGAGAAGTTGTGAAGGATGTTTGAGTCAAAACACATGGTTCTTCAGAGCTGTTAAGAAACTTAGTAAAGAACGACAGAAATATTTTATAGAGAAGTATTGCAAAGGATGTGTAAATGAATTGCTTGAAATAGAACTTAGAGACACTTTCACACTAAAGGACTTGAGGAAAAATAAGTACATGAGTGAAGAAGGTATTGACATAGCTAGTGTTATAAATGACTTAAGAAGATGTGTTGTTGTTATTGACGGAGCACGTATGACATATCTAGTGAAAGATTATGATGGAATACGAGACACAACAACACTTGTATCAATAGATAGCAAGGAATTCAATAAGCTCATGAAGAGTATTTATGTAGGACGTATTGAGGAGAAGGATGTGAACGCACTGATGATTTATGAAGCGGGTCAGAACAAGAACTATCTTATGAAGTCAGGCATGAGATTCTTTGACGAAAGAGATGACATTTACAGCTATTTCAGAGGATATGAGTATGAGATACTGAATGAAGTAGATGAGAATGTTATTGAAGGATATTTGAAACATGTTCACGATGTCATATGTAATGAGGATGAAGAGCTTTATGAGTATGTTTTGAACTGGTTCGCCTACATCGTTCAAAATCCTTGTGGAAAGACTGGAACAGTACTTTTGTTAATAGGAAAGCAAGGAACTGGTAAGAATGTACTTAGTAATGTTCTATGCGAGCTCATTAGCAAGTACGCCAACAATAATATAACGGCAATAGAGAATGTGGTTGGTAGATTCAATGCTGCTATTGAGAACATGAAGCTCATCGTATGCAATGAACTAAGCTCATGCGATACGTCTAAGGTCATGAACCACGACGCACTAAAGTCAATAGTAACAGAGACTCAGTTGGACTTAAATCAGAAGTGTCAGCCAGTAAGAAAGATAGAGAATGTTTGTAATATCATCATGATATCTAACAACTTCAACTCAGTAAAGATTGACAAAGACGACAGAAGATTTGTTGTCATTGACGTAAGCAGCAGATACAAAGGAAATTACGAATATTTCTCAAATCTCATTGAAAGCTTTAATGAAGAGTTTTATTCAAACTTACTGACGTACTTCATGAAGAAAGATTTAAGTGAATTTGATGTAAGGAAGATACCATTCACCAGGGCTAAACAAGAACTCATCGAAATGAACAAAACACCTTACCAAATGTTTTACGAGGAGTTCTATGAAAAGTTTGTATCCGGATGGAATTGTACAGAGTGCTACAGAAGATATAAAGAATTTGCGAAGGAGAATGAATTCTTTGCATGTAGTTCAAATGTATTTGGTGGCAAGATGAGAGAATTTGTGAAGAGAAGTAGAAAGCGAGACGGTTCTGCAAGAAGTTATATTTACGAAGCAAGTATGATATTAGAAGGTCGTGGAAAGAAAGAAACAGTGAATTATGAGGAAGTGCTTGAAAAATTCATGGAGTACATGGGAAGCAATATAACATACAACAAAGACATATACAGTGAGTTTAAGTACTACTGTGAACAGCATGAGATTGAAGTAATGAGTAAAGGAGATTTTGAAACGCTTATGAAAGACAGTGAGGAGGTCATACATGAGAACAGTGATGAAATAGTTCATGAGAACAGTGAGGAGGTCATACATGAGAACAGTGATGAAATAGTTCATGAGAACAGTGAGGAGGTCATACATGAGAACAATGATGAAATAGTTCATGAGAACAGTGAGGAGGTCATACATGAGAACAATGATGAAATAGTTCACGATGTCGTTCATGAAGAAGCCATTGCAACAAAGAATGAGATAAAGGATTTCATAGAACTTAACAAGGAGGAGTTTAAAGAAGGCTATGAAGTGAAAAGATGTGAAGAAGATTTCTTGGCGTATTTGAAGAAAAAGAGACTAAAGCCAATGGCTCAAAATAAGTTTCAATCGATGTTTGAAAAGAAACGTTTGAGCTATGGTGGTGTAAGAAGCACATATTACTTTGTTAAGAAGTGAGGACATTTATTTTTGTCGTTAGTGTTGGAGTTTGTGTTTGTTGTTAGTGAGAGAATAAATTAAATCATGAACTTTGCCATGGTCTCTGTCCCTAGTAGTTTTCATTAAGTTCTGGAAATAATGAAAGTCATAAACTTTGCCATGGTCTCTGTCCCTAGTAGTTTTCATTAAGTTCTGGAAATAATGAAAGTCATAAACTTTGCCATGGTCTCTGTCCCTAGTAGTTTTCATTATCTCACAGAATTAATGAAAGTCATACTTTCTATCAGATGAAGCATGCAGATGAACATAATGAAAGTTAGTGAGTTTGCCACGAGTTATGAATAAAATATTGGCATATTAGATGAGATAGTTGATGAAACAGATGAAGATAAATTAAATCTTGGACTTTGCCACACTCTGTCCCTAGTTCCTCAAAATCCTTGACAACGTTGCTTAGAAATTTTGGTTCAAAACCTCATCTGATTTTAATCTGTTATGCTACCTGTTAAGTTTCGCGAGATTATAAATGTCATGGAGTTATATAAAAAGGAGGGACAGCTAGAGACACTGGAAGTACTTGTAAGGCTATCTGTTAAGATTGCATGAAATACTAAAAAGTCATGAAATCCATTATCGCTGTGCTAGCTTCACCTTAGAGTAAAATGACGACTAAAGTCACTGAAGCAATGAAACAAAAAGTTTTGGTAGAATACATTAAATCAGGAACTATTCCAGAAGGTTTTTACATTCATACTATGAAGGATGGTAGAGTTCAGTTTAGAAAGATAAAGCAACCATTAGATAGAGAAGGTATATTAAGGAAGATTAAACTTCATGAGGACAACATTGCTGAACTTAAGAAGAAGTTAGAAGAGTTGGAGAAAGGAAGAGAGTTATAAAGCAATGAATTCAACAGGGTGAAAAAAGAGGTGAAAAAACGTGTTAGATCTAACATTCTAACATAAACATTATTTTTGTGCTATGTTTTCATACGTGTGAGGGTGGTGATATCATTTATTTTTATTTTATTTTTTTATAAATGACAGAACAAAAATATAACATTTCTACTCAGCAGGAATGAGACCCTTACTGACTATGTATTCGTTTAATGCTTGATGAAAACAATGGTACATATTATCGTATGGGTATACACAACGTCTGTTTCCATCGTCGTCGTATATGTAGAGCTCAAATCCAGTCCAACCTTCTTTTGTACAATATGTAGCTTTATTTAAGTATGCATTTATGTAGATAAGGCAATTTTCTTCATCGCTCCAGAAATAATTTTTGTTCTTTGTTGAAATAGTTTTCGTTCCTCTGCGACCATAAGGAATGTATGCAATGAACTTTGCGTCATAAGGGATTGTAATATATTCAGGGTTTCTTTCATCGTCAATGGGTCTGTCTTTGTTAAAATGCATGTTTCTCAGTTTTACTTGAGTTTTGAATAGTTCACGGAAACGTTCTGGGAAAGAGTCATAGTAAATGTAGTCAGACATGTCTTTGTAATGAAATAAAAAATTTAAAAAAATAAAAATAAGGTTATTTTTTATTTAGTGAGGATGGTAGTGAATTCGTTAGTGAAGTCGTTTATGTGTCAGATGGTTTTGTAAATATTTAAGGTTAAGTTGGTGTTATGGTTGTGTTGTAAAATATACGTTACCGGTTTCGTAAAGTGTCAAACTGTTATCTTGGGTAAGGTGGAACGCAGTGCCACAGTACCCAACATAGTCATACTAACTGAGACAATATCTAGTTCTATGGTAGAAATGACTCTTAGACTCAAATAAGTAACACAGATAGAAAGTACTCAGTATAACAATTATATATGTACACTCAAAGTTAGTCGCTGCTAAAATCTTAACCTTGCATTTCGGGAAAATCTGACTAATGGCTCTTAGACTCAAATAAGTAACACAGATAGAAAGTACTCAGTATAACAATTATATATGTACACTCAAAGTTAGTCGCTGCTAAAATCTTAACCTTGCATTTCGGGAAAATCTGACTAATGGCTCTTAGACTCAAATAAGTAACACAGATAGAAAGTACTCAGTATAACAATTATATATGTACACTCAAAGTTAGTCGCTGCTAAAATCTTAACCTTGCATTTCGGGAAAATCTGACTAATGGCTCTTAGACTTGTTTTGATAATTAATTCTTCAATTATATTATAATTTATAACAAATTTCCTCAAACTATCTGTATGTCATTCAATTCCCGGCCACTACATTCAATGATGGACCATTTCCTTCAAATTTTGAAATACCTTATTCAATTTGTTGTATGGAGCCCGTGATATTCAACACTATGGAGCTCCTCCAGTTTGGTATCCAAGAAGAGATAAAAGCTAGCATGGGCTACTCTCAAAAATGCAGGAAAGAATACTCCACGATCGAATACAAATGTAAGTATCCACAATGTCAAGCTAAATTCAAAGTCCGGATAATAGATCAAGATAAATATGAACTACTAATCCACTCTGACTCTCATGATCATTCTGCACCTCCGAAATCAACAAAAACAATATCCTCATTATTTGTCAGAAATTATCTTAAACATTACTTTGAAAACAATATGAATCATGCTACAGCTCAACTTAAGTGTTTCCAAGACTTAAATATTTCATATACAGACGAAGAGTTACTTTCAATATTTGCACAAGGTCCAGATGCATTACGTAAATTTGCTCAAAGAGCTGAAATTGTTTCCAAACGCTTTAGTTCGGATGAAAAAGTTTCTTTAGCTATCTTTGTCGAATCTGTTCAAGAAAGTTGTCCAGAAGATTTAATTGAATTTATCTCTGAGCCGGGAAAACTAGTTTTTTTATATGCACCTTTCGAAGCGAAGGCCCTTGGTCACCAAATTTCTACGTTTCACATCGATTCAACGTATAAACTTCTAAGGGCTAACATTCCATTATATGCACTCACAGGAAAAACAGAACATACTATTGTTTTTCCTTTTTTGTATTTCTTTATTTCTCCTGACACAAGCGAAAATATTCAATATTGTGTTTGTCGTTATTTTCAATATATTAATAGAGAACCCGAGATGATAAGTATGGACTGCGCCCCACAAATAGCCGAGGCAATTGAGCGAGGTATTCCAAACTGTCATATTCTTTGGTGTGGCGTGCATGTCCTTCGCGCCATATTAAGAAAAGCGGATAAGTTTAAATCACGAGACAATTTTGAAGAATTTTATAATCTAATGAAATTATTAGTATTCGATACTAAAGAAGAATCTCCCGAGGAAGAACAGAACCAAGAAGAAGAAAATCCTAGAGAGGAACCAGCTCAATCTCACTTACTTCAAGCAGAAGAAATTGAAGAAGAGGAACAATATGAAGAAGAATTCATCGAAAATGAATTTCAACCTTCTCAAATCTTTTTACCACGAGAATCTTCTGATGATCCAAACGATTCTGAATTTATTCCAGAAGAAGAAACGTTTGAAACAAGTGAAGAAGTTCCAGAGCACCTCACTCAAGAAGAAGCTGCAGACCTAGATGCAGTTTATGATCGAATTCTTGAAATTCTTTCCACTGAACCGAAAGCCCAAAAGTACTTCGATAGGCAATGGAGGCATCATTTAGATCGTTGGAATAAGCGCTATCGCAACGGAGGTGACGCGACTAATAACGTCAGTGAGTCACATTTCAAAGTTCTCAAGCATTCTTATTTCCCAGAGAGAAGGAATATTCGATTAGACGATTTTGTTGTTGAATTATACACAACGGTTGTTCCAGCATTATTGATTAAATTTAAAGTTCAATTAATCAATAGTGATAAAGTTGTTCGTATATTACGAAAAGCTAATGACCATGAACAAATATTGGAAAACAAAAAAGTCGAATGTTTGAAAATGCTTGAAGCAATATATTCAAGTTTGCAACAAGGATCAATAGATTCAAATCTTGTTTATTGTACTTCAAAGGTACTTTTAAAAAAGAAACAATTAATGTAAAAGATTCAAATAATTTTTTATTATTATTTTATTAATTTTTTAAAATAAGGTTAATAAAAAAGTGACACTGGATAGTTTGTCCCACACTCATGCACAAAATCTTCTATTATGTATCATCTCAATAATTAATGTATTCGTTAATATTCCAATTCATTCAGAATTATTCCAACAAATATAGGTTCTATTAACAATATATTCCCATACATAATTTTATGCTTCTATCAATAAATATTGTTATTTATCATTCATTATAGTGAAAATTATAAACCAAGTATTATTTTTCATAATTATTATTTTGTATAAACATTAACAAATAAATTTATTCAATTACTTTCATTTCTCTCTAAAATACTCTGTACTCTTTCTGTTATTGCCGTTGCCATGAAACTTATTTCTTCATTTTCGCTGTCAATCAATGATTCAACTTGTTCTGGGATGTCGCAATCATTCATCACATCAATATAGTGATTTATATTCTCAGATCCCTGCGCATTGACATAATTTATCATAGCATATAATAATTTCAAAGATCTCAAACATAAATAGTCCTCTCCTCGCTGCATTATCTCAGACAGTAGTCCTGGATCAAGATATTCAACACAGAGAGCATTTGCACCATTATAATTCTCAAGAAGAGCAGAGAAAAAAGTAACAACTTCTGATTTCCCATATATTGATATCAGTTCTGATGCTTCCAATACATTGGAGCATATGTTTTCAATGGTTATATCCATATCATGCAAGAATTTCATTAAAAGAAGCTCACCATTAACAGTTCTTGAAGAAATTTCAGAAAAGAATATCAAACCTTGATGAGCAGTAGCCGAAGATGAGAATATCCTTTCGAAGACACTATTAATATCTTCAAATAAATCAAAAATTTGCAAGACAATTTGATCAGGCAACTCAATTACGAAAAGATTAAGTAATCTAAAGGCATGTGATATCGTATCTAACTGGAAATCAAGAATATCATGGTAGTATCGCCCTAGAAAATCAAAAAAGAAAGGAGATAATTTTGGATTTTCTTTCACAAGGTTAAAAGCAAATCTAAGGGCAAAATAAAAGTCATCTTCGTCCATCAACTGCCCAATTGTTATCCTAATGTATTGTAAGGTCTCTAAATCAAAAACAAAAGGCAATATTTCTGAAACATTGTATAAAAGTCTAATTAGAAAGCAGTAAGGAAGTCCATTCTTGCAAAATACTCGTAGTAACTCAGAAACTGATTCAAAACATTCTTGGAAATTCGGAAATGGATCAGGAAATTTGGCCTCTATCGGAGATATATTGATCATTGTGGCTAAGATCTCGCCAGAGACTGTTTTATCATAGTTGAATTCATCGTTAATGAATAATTTATATAAAATTTCGAAAACTTGTCCGCCTTCCAGAAAAGATTTAAACTGATCTAAATCAAAGTACGAAATTATATTAAGAAAATGTATTCCAGATAAAATAGCAGTATATATATCAAAATTCGAAAAAATTGATGCAGGATATAATGTAGAAAGATCTGGATTAATAAATGAATACATTACATCACCAATGTAGTGATATTCAAAGCATTTTATAAATATCTTAACATTAATTCGATTCTCAATTATTTTGGAACGCCAATTTTTCAAAAGAGTTGTTATTTCGTCTAAGTACATGCGTGCAGCAGTTCCTGATTCTTGAAACATACTGAATGTTTGAGCACAAAGATTTTCAAAATCACATAGCTTAAAATCGAGTATTTCTTCTATTTTCACGTAATCATCAATAAATTGTGATAAATCTGGAGTAGTGGATATCCTTGATCGTGGCTGTAAGTTAAAGTCTTCTTTATATTCCATACTTCAAAACATTTGAATTGAAAATAATCATCGTTGAAAACCATTGAGATAAAGGTTGTCCTCACGATGAATGAAAACAATATTACCCAGTTTTTCTTTATTTTAACAACCTCTCTAAAGCTGGGGACACCGCCTATCGTTGGGAGTAGCTATTAAATAGAACCACCAAGGTTATTTTTGGAACTGCCGGTGTAGTGTAGTGGAAACATCCGACATAATGATTTATTATGCCAAGGTTTGATTCCCATTTAGCCAATTTTTTTCTTTTTTGGATCATGAATTTTTTTTTGGGTCACTATAAGATTTGTTTCATGTTCTAAATCTGCTGCATATGTAATCTATTTTTATTTATCTATTTTTTAAAAATCTATTGGATTGCCAAATTTGAATATATTTAAAATCATAAAACTCCAAAAAAACTATAAATATATGTTTTATGCATAGTGCCGATACTCAAATATCAGATTACTTAGATCCATGAATAATATCCGAATTTTTTTTCTTAAAATTAAACTTCAAAACTTCTTGCAATCTTATTCTTCATCAATTGTAAATTTTTAAAACCATTTTTTAAAATAATTTTGCGTAAATTTTATTCTCATGTTGTTTTAATCGAAAATTGATACATTTTCAAAAAAATAATATTGACTTATGAAATTCATTTTTAAGGTGAAATAGTATTGTTTTTATTAAAGTATATGAATAATATATAAAAAATTAATGAATAATATAAGCAGATTTTTAGTTTACAAAACAAATATGAGCAATGCAATTTCAAACTTTTGCTGGCAATTTCGATATTGCTCAAGTTTGTAGTATTTGTGATACCTATAACATCGGCTTAATCAAAATTCGATTTTTCTTATGAGTTATTGAGAAAATTTGATTGCAATGAGAAGGATTTCGACGTTTTTGATAAACTAAGAGCTGAGCTTTAGGGGTTCAGTTCATTTATGGCTGTAGTTTGATGCGTAGATCTCTTTTTTATTGTAAATTCTTTCAGCATGGAGATCGAGAATGAATCTTTTGAGAACTTTATGAGTTTTTACACCCGTAAAGAGGTCCTTCGAGGAAAGATAGTCCAGACTACATGAAGATGTGGGTTAACCAAAAAAATCCGATGGTTTCCCCATATTCATGTAGATCTTCGAAAAAATGAGCACCAAAAAAGCCAAAAAAATAGGCTTTTTATTGGATTTGTACACTAGATCAATAACCTATTTAGGATCTGACACTCTTTTTAGCCAGAGATATGAGGTCCTTTCTAGGAAAACGATCTATTCATCCATAAAAAAAATGAATTATCGTTTTCCCCAGAAATTACATGGGGAGTGGTAAAAGTAAGGAAAATCTGGGTAATTTGGAATTTTAACGATAACATTCGTTTGGCCGGACAGTGTACAAAAAAAAAGATTAAAAAATTCAAAACTTTATTATATATAATATTACTTATAACACCTATTCATCATAAATGTCTTGCTCAGAGCAGACACCTTCGATCTTAGATTCAATATTTGCTCTGAAATTATCATAACGCTGAGTAAATATCTCATCACCATTGAGGACAAATCTTATGTATTGGTCAGGTACAGAATCTTCCCAAATTTCGATTGCCAAATGAGATCCAATTGGAATATCACCTTCGTATTTAATAAGAGAGCAAATTGCTGCAATAACGTTGTTACGAGCAGCTTGGTAATTAACTTTTACGTGCATATTAAGTCCAATGGCCTTATCTGAGTACTTGAAGAAATGATTGAAGAAAGGAGCAGCAGCAACAGTAGAGTTCGATAAGTAGAAGGACAATGTTTCGAATCTTGATACTTCTAAGCATTTTTGAAGGACATCTTTTGTAAATTCTTTTGGAAGAGTTGATTCATCGTTGCAACTCATGGCCATGGCCCATTTGCAAACATTTATTGTATTGGTTGGTGTCGGATCTACCCCAAGAGACTGAACAGCAGCGTCTGTGACCTTCTTTGCTTCATTATAAAATGTTTGGTACTTTTCTGATGCAATAAACTGCTTGTAGTTGTTGTTGAGATCATTGCACATTGATTGAGAAACCATGAGTGGTGAGTTTTTCTCATCAGCTGTTTCTATTGATAAGATTTCGTTATCAGAGAGTGGAGGATAGAATCCATTGAGGAATGACTGAGCGGAATGGAATGAGCAGTCATCAGGGGCTGAGAAGAAACGGAATATTCTTGGATTCATCTTTTCTGGGATGTGTTTGAGATTATTTACTAAATATGTTCTGTAAATTTCACCTAATTCAAAGGAATTCTTACGTCCTTGAACTGTAAGATCGTTCCATCTGCAGTTCTTTGGATATTCTGCATAAAGTGGATCAACAACTTGATGATAATGGCGATATTGAAGAGATGGTGCAATTCTTGTACGGAATCCATTGTTGTCATCTTCATTGCAGTTCCAAACACCGAGTTTATCTTTCTTTAAGTAAGATTGTCTCGGTGTGAGTAAACCTGGATCAGTAACAATAGAAATAAATCTAAGTTTCTTGTCTGCCATCGGCGTTGGAATGTTATGCTTGGCCTTGCAATAGTCTGCACAATATATTGTAGGTATGAAAATGGTCAATAACATCGTTTGTCACGTTTTATATTGAGGAAAAACGATGATTATTTTCAATAGTTTACAAAAATCGATAATTCTAATAAACTCTAGGAGAAAAATGTTATGTATTAAAAATCTTAAAAGAAATAATACCATTTTGGCCATCATTGTGAATTTGTTAACTCTTGATGCTATATATAATGATTGATATAATTTTGATAATTGACTTTGATATCAATGCCATTGAAAGAGAAGTCCTTCACACATCTAGGTAAAAGAGCAAACATGATAAAATTTTATAGAGAATTCGGTTTCGATAAGGAAAGATTCAAAGATAAGTTTCTATCATATATTAAAGATAATTACTTCTATGCCTAATTCGCGAAAGTATCGAACCTGTTATCCTTTTCAAGTCATGGATAAAAAGTGAACATAAACTATATAGATTCAACTAAATATTCAAAGCACAAGACAGATCTAAGTTTAAAAAAAGAATGATAATTAATCAATTCTAAGGTAATATTTATATTTATTTTTACCGTGTAGCAAGGATATCGTCGACCTTGAGAATCATACGAACAGTTTCACTGGCGAATGTTACAGCGCTCTTTGTTACTAAGTACGGCTGAAGGACCTCTTCCTCCTTCATGTCAGCAGGGCCGCAAGCTACGACTGATACACCATAATACATCTTTCCAGAGGAGTGAGCTTCTCTCAACTGTGTCACGACATCGAGTGGAGCGAGACCAGCGTTCTCAGCGAGTGTGTAAGGAACAATATCGAGGGAGTCAGCGAATGCTCTGATGCAGTGACCTATTTCTCCACCGATTTCGTCAGCCTTCTTTGCGAGTTTGATGGCGAGTTCCACTTCAGGTGCACCGCCACCAGGGAGGAGGTATCTCTCGTAGACAAGGGAGCGGATGACGCAGAGAGCATCGTGGAGGGATCTCTCGGCTTCTCCAATGATGAGTTCGTTTGAACCACGTAATAAGACTGTAACTGTCTTGGAGACCTTCTTCAAGCCCATAATCTTGATAATTGCGCCTCCAGCTGTTGTGACTTCTTCGACTGTCTCTGCGAAGCCAAGCTTGTCGGCGGAGAGGCCTTCGACGGATGCAATTGGCTGGCAACCGATTGTACGGCAGACAAAGTCAACTTCCTCGCGGTCGATATCCTTGACAACGATAATTCCCTTCTTGTTGAGGAAGTGGAGGGCTGTATCGGAAATGGCGTCTCTAAGGACGGACTTCTGTAAGAGAATAACGTTGGCGCCGGTCTTTGCAATGGCGTTGACGATATTAAGGATGTATTTGCGCTGTTCACGCTGAACACGGTCCATTTGAGCGTAGTCGTTGAGAATGACTTGGGATTCCATGTCTGTCTTTGGTGGAGAGATCTGGAATTGGATCAAGGCAATCTTGGCGTTGTTGATCTTGCGAGCATCGCCACTCTGGCGTTGGAAATGGTGTGGGAAGACAACACCATCAACAAGCTCACTGTCATCAATAACACCGCCAACACGCTGAACAACGCGGATATCGTTGAGATCGACGTGCTTGCCATCGTGGACACGCAAAACAGCATCAACGGCAAGTGGAGCAAGGATGTCGCTCCATTGGGAGGCGAGCTTGGATGAAAGTGATGTACGAGCTGAATCAATTAAGATTTCTCTTTCTTGTTCTGTAAATGCTTCGCCTTGGCCAAATGGAATACGCATCTGGTCGAGGATCTTGATTGCCTCGTCTGTGGCAATGCGGAGAGCGTCTGAAACAAGTGATGGATGAAGCTTGCGTTCGAGTAATGTCTTGCATGCTGAAAGGAAGGCACCGGCAAAGATAACAACAGATGTTGTACCATCGCCTGCGGCAACATCTTGAGCTTGGCTCATGGAGACCATGAGCTTGGCTGCTGGATGTGCAGCGCCCATATGCTTGAGAATTGTAGCACCATCGTTTGTAATAATAACTTCGCCGTTCTTTTCTTGAATAAGTTTATCCATACCGCGTGGACCAAGTGATGAACGAACAGCATCAGCAACACTCTTAGCTGCAAGGATGCAAGACATACGAACGTCTGTTGGACGGTCTTGGCCTTGAAATGCTGGTGGATTTGTTGCGCTAGCAGCGGGTGCAGATTGCTGTGACATCAAAAAATTTACCCGTTTAAAATATTTATTTTTTTTTCTCTTCATCTTGCTACTTTGCGAAATAATATGAAAGATATGCTTTAATAAGTATAAAAAATAGGATTTTCAAAGAAAAATCACATGGCCACTTAAATGGCCTAGCAGTGCGAAACATGTCCGGGAGAAATATTGCTCGAATTCGAATCTTTTCTGTATCATATAGAATCCCTGTTAGAATTGCAACAAATGTTATTGTATGAAATCTAAAATTTAAGCTATTTTTTAAAATAATTTTTATCAAATCAGACTTTGAAACATGATTTTACATTTGAAATTAAACCTGAGCAAAGGGATATAAAGAATAATTATATTTTTAATATTGCCATATTATATTTTGATGGTAGCGTATTTATGCTTGAAAGCTTCAAAGCACACATGTACACACAATGTAAACATCAACCACTATCTATTTCATGCATAAAAAGCGTTATTTGTATTCAATTTTAAGAAACAAATATCGTAAAATAACGCTTTCAAATCGTAAAAGTTTTCAAAGCAAACAATTCATTTTTGACAGGAATTGAGATAAAATTCATGTCTTATAATATATATCACTATCAAAATTATGACTTGAGTCAAACATTATTTTCACATGTCTTTCTTCAAAATTATTTATGAGTTCAACCAATTATAATGTAAAAAAGAAATATGAAAGTGGGGTGAAAATGGATGGCCAGGCAGGCAGAATCAGATTTCAATTCGAAGATATCCGAGATAAGAGTTTTCAACGCGCAAATTCTTTTACAAAGTTAATTGAAAACATGAATGACGAAATCTATCAAAAGTTCAGTCAAACATACACAAAACTCAACAGCGTTGCCACAAAAATCCAATCGATTGTTAAAGTTTATTCAATATTAATCCCGTTAATATCTGATTCTGCTTGGCCTGTTACAAATATAACTCAAAATAATTCTAAATACATTGTTACCGATCTATACGATTCTCGAGAAGATTTTTTCCAAAAAATCTGGATAAATTTTTATACAATTTTTAGAGGATCATCACAGTTACTTGAAGAATATGAAGTCAATAACATTATAAAAGTATTTAACTCGTTTGCTCCAAAAAAAGTTATTCAAGAAATTCCAAAATCATTTGTTAAAAAACGCGATGTTTCTTTACCAGAATTTATTGAAAAGAAAGAGAATGGCATGGATATTATCAAAATTTCAAAACGTCTTAACGAACCATATGTTCAAAATATGATCAAAAATTTACATTTGAAATTTTTCAATTTTGATGATGAAAAAAACTCATTTCCAAATGAAATTTTCTACAAAATCATAGAGAATTACAACAAAGATGAAGATGAAGACATAGAAGATATCAACTTCGGCGACCTGTCGACCACCGTCAATGACTTATCTCCTCTTTGTTTTTCTGCAGCTTTGAATGATGAAAATTTGACAAAAAAATATTTGGAAAAAAGTGAACCGCAAGAAGAAACTGTTTTAGAAGCATTACAAATTGCAGCGTTATATAGTTGTTATGATTCTTTTGATGTATTGTATGACTACGCGTCAACCAATTTTGATGATAATTTCTATGATGATTTTTGTGAATCAAATATTTTTGTGAGTGCTGTTATTGGCGGAAGTCATGAAATCGTTGATTACTTGGTTGAAAAGTTTACAGACACAGATTATAATATCTTCAAAGAATATGATAACGGAAGGCGCGAAATTCACTATTGTTCAATGATTTTGTTTTCAGAGAAAATTGATGATTATTTGAATATTTTACAATACATCGTCAAAACTCCGAACGAATTAAAGATCTATGATAAAAAAGAAGATGGAAAAACATACAATAAATGTCCTATTGAATATTTCGTAGATAGTTTAGGTCGATTGGATAAAGAAATAAGTCGAGCTGACATTGAACAGAAATTAGATAGAGATAAATATGATAGAAACAGAAGCCAAGAAATAGATAGAGAATTCGGGTTCGCTAAGGAAAGACTCAAAGATAAGCTTCTATCATTTATTAAAGATAACCAATTCACGAACTTTAAAAATATGCTGAATTTGTGCAAAGCTGCTAAAATGGACTTATCAAATATCGAACAACTTATTATCTTCTATATTGTTCAAATACCAAACAGGGCTAAGTTTATTTCTGAACTTGTGACCATAAAAGGTGAACAAAGACCTGATCAGTCCATAATTTCGGCAACAGATAACTATGGATTCAACCCATTGTTCAAAGCATGCTTAGTTGATAATAACCAGGATAATATAACTGCTATTTTGGACTCTGGATGCGATGTAAACGTGAAAACAACAATTAATGAGGTTGAGCATACAATATTCTCATATTTAGCAATGCAAAGAAGATACAAAGAGCTAGATACGATACTTGGACGCATTAAGGATAGAAATATGCAATTAAATGACGCATTAAAATTCCAAATTTATATTGACACTCCGGAATTGGATAAATTGTTTAACTCTAAGTATAGTCAGTTCCCATTCTCTAAGAAACGACCGCCGGCTAGTGCTATTCCTCCACAAAACCAGAATTCACCACAAGATAAGAAATCAGAAGAAACAAAGACTATTGCAAATAACATAGAAAAAGAAAAAGAAGAAAAGAAAGTCGAAAAACCAGAAAATCAAGAAAAACTTCCGAATACAAATGAAGATGAAAATAATCAGATTCAAAATAACAATAAACCACTGGAAAATAATGACCAAGGACCAGATTTGTCGAAAGCAAGTGAAGAATTCCCTGATCCTCTTGAAGGATTTAATCAAAGAGGTAAAAAGCGTGCATTGGAGAATGTTAGGAAGCCAACATATCCTGTATTCTATAAGGATTCGAACGGAAATACTCCTGCTCATTTGGCGGCTCAAAATAACCTTTCTGATATTATGATCGTTCTAATTGAGAAGAAATGTGACTTAACTGCAAAGAATAGTAGTGGAAAAACACCAGCCATTCTTTCTATTAACAAGCATAACATAAATATCCTTCATTTAATTATTGAAGCAAAATGGAAGCCAAATGACAAAGAAGAAATGATTGAAATCGTCAAAGAATGCGTGCTTGTTGCCGGAAATGCATCTTTCATACAGTTAATTCATGATAATTTCAAAGATATCATTGATTATTCTTATCAATTTACAGAAAAGAACAACCAGTACACATATCTACATCTTGCAGCTCAAAAAGATAATATACCAGTGATAGAGTTCCTTATTAACATAGCAAAAATTGATCCAGATATCAAAAATGAGTTAAATCAAACACCATTATTCTTTGCAGTTAAAGCAAAGAAGGAACAGGCAGTTAATCTATTGATAAAACAGAAAGCTACTATCAATATTAACGATTCCAATGGTAAAACTCCTTTGATTCTAGCCTGTGAAGAGAAATCATTTGAAATATGTAAGCTTTTATTAGATAATAATGCAGATCCAAACCTTGGTGAGCGTCTTATAAACAATAGAGGTATCAAAACTGCATTTTTCGTAGCCATTAATTCTTTAGAGGAAAAAATAGTTCAATTATTTATTGATTCTAAAAGAGTGAACTATTCATTGAAGATGGATAATATAAGCTACGTTGATAAGTGTAAAACATTAGTCAAGCAATTTGAAAATAATTCAAAGAAACCTAAAGCCCAGAGGGTATTAGAAATGGTTCAAAGAGCTTCCAAATAATAATGTTTAATATATATTAAAATTGTTTTGTTTTTCTATTTAAATATTTTTTATTATTTATAATTAATGACAGAAACACGTAGAATACAGTGATATTCTCTAAAATAGCCTAAACTATGTGTGGAAAGACGATCTTACCATTACAAACTTTTCATGAGAATATCAAATGGAATATTTCATGCATATATTTTGAACATTCATGAATCTGGTCAGAGCAAATACAATTCAGCTGCTTTATGCTTTATTCGATGGAAAGCGATCATTGCACCCTTTTTTCCATCGATACACACCCATAAATAAAGATTTTATTTTATATCATGTCGTGGGATGATTATGTTGATATGCTTCAAGGACAAACAAATGCAGCAGCAATCTTCTCAGTAGAAGGAGCCTTATGCGCTAAAACAGAAAATTTCGCTGCTACTCCAACAAATTTAGTTCATTGGTCAAAAATGCTTAAAGATCCATCTTTAGCTCGTCAACACGGTATTCCTTATAATGAGCAAAAACTATTTCCTCTGGAGTATACAAAAGATTACATTCATGCAATGCAAGACGAATTAAACATATGCATGAAAAAGACTACTACTGTGGTCGTTGTAGGCATTTGTGGCGGCGACAGACCACAAAATGATGCCAAAAACCAGGTTCTTAATGTGGCAAAAATATTAGCAGATGCCGGCGTCTAAAAAGCAATGAATCTGATTAATATATACACGAATCTATTAATGTTCTGTTGAATTACATGTAACTAAACTCTTATTTTTAATCACGAATATTATGAATTATTTTCTAATCATATTACATATGAATATAACTAGTCTGCATATTGCGCTTGTGATGCGTGAAGTTATAGTATTTAGATATTTTTTTCAGTCAATTCTATTAGAAGCATCTTTAAAAAATGAAAATAAATCTATTAATTAAATATATCCATTTATCTATATTCAAAGAATCAATTGATTAAAAAAAAATCTCTGAATAAGACAAGCAACTTCACGCTTGCCATCGACATTTACATTGTTATTGCATCATTTCATATCTATTGACTTAATCAAAATTCATATTTTATATCCAAAATCTTTGTGGTCATTGTTTTCCACCTCTATAACATAGTATTTTTCCCTTCTAATTAACTTAAGGAGTATTTTATATGATAAAACGCAAATGTGTCCTTTTTAAAAATTATTAATGTCCTACCAAGACATTCATCCAAACAAATACAGTGAACTAAGAAATACCCACAAAAATTATATAGATATTTACAACGCTTTGTATCAGTTAAAAATGGAAAAAGAAGAAGAATTAAAGTCGATTTTTAAAATGATCAAAACAGAATTGATTGATTCCAATAAATATCCACCCAAAAATATTATAGAAGACATTTTATATATCATTCTGTATAACAATCGCTATGCAAAGTCATATTTATTTCTTGCCAAACTGTTTATTGATGAATATCATGTGGAAGAAGTCAGCGATCCCACATTTATCCCAAGCGTCATGTTTTATAGAGAATATGGAATTAAAATAGACAAATCTTTTGATTTAGGAGAAGATGATTTAATAAATCCTGACATTCATACAGAAGATACAATTTACAGAGCAATTATGAATAATGACTTAGAAAAATTCATCATATTCACTGGGATCGATGAATTTTATAAAGATCAAAGACTTATTAGCAATTTATATCCAGGTACTTATGAAGGATATTCATTACTTGAATTATGTTGTTACCATGGGGCAGTTGATTGTTTTAAGTTATTAAGAACGAAATTTAACTCAGAAATAACTCAAACATGTCTTCAATTTTCATTTTTAGGTGGAAACAAAGAGATAATGAGTGAATGTTTGAAATATCAAACACCAGATGAAAAATGCATGAAATATGCAATTATTTCACACAACATTGATTTTGTTACATTCTTGATGAATGAATACAATATAGAGATCGATTTAGAAATTTGTGGACTTTACAAAAATCTTGAATCCTTTTTAGTTTATTTCGATCAAACTAATGATATAAACAAATGTTTTGTTTATTCATATATTTTTAATATTCGATCCCTTATCGAATACTTCCTTTCACATGGTGCAAATGTCAATGAAAAGGATAATAATGATCTCAACGCGCTTAATAATGCAGCATGGAAAAATTGTAATGAAACAGCCGAAGTTCTTATTTCACATGCTATAAATATCAATGAAAAAGATCAAGACGAAAAAACAGCTCTTCATTATGCAGCATGCAAAAATAGTAAAGAAACAGCCGAAGTTCTTATTTCACATGGTGCGAATATCAATGAAAAGGAGCAAAATAGAGAAACCGCTCTTCATTATGCAGCACTCCAAAATAGTAAAGAAATAGCTGAAGTTCTTATTTCACATGGTGCGAATATCAATGAAAAAGATATATATGAAAGAACCGCTCTTCGTTATGCACCAGAGAATAATGGTAAAGAAATAGCCGAAGTTCTTATTTCACATGGTGCGAATGTCAATGAAAAAAAAAATAAAAGTGGAGAAACAGCACTTCATATTGCAGCAAAATATAATAGTGAAGAAACAGCCGAAGTTCTTATTTCACATGGTGCGAATATCAATGAAAAGGAGCAAAATGGAGAAACCACTCTTCATTATGCAGCACTCCAAAATAGTAAAGAAATAGCTGAAGTTCTTATTTCACATGGTGCGAATATCAATGAAAAAGATATATATGAAAGAACCGCTCTTCGTTATGCACCAGAGAATAATGGTAAAGAAATAGCCGAAGTTCTTATTTCACATGGTGCGAATGTCAATGAAAAAAAAAATAAAAGTGGAGAAACAGCACTTCATATTGCAGCAAAATATAATAGTGAAGAAACAGCCGAAGTTCTTATTTCACATGGTGCGAATATCAATGAAAAGGAGCAAAATGGAGAAACCACTCTTCATTATGCAGCACTCCAAAATAGTAAAGAAATAGCTGAAGTTCTTATTTCACATGGTGCGAATATCAATGAAAAAGATATATATGAAAGAACCGCTCTTCGTTATGCACCAGAGAATAATGGTAAAGAAATAGCCGAAGTTCTTATTTCACATGGTGCGAATGTCAATGAAAAAAAAAATAAAAGTGGAGAAACAGCACTTCATATTGCAGCAAAATATAATAGTGAAGAAACAGTCGAAGTTCTTATTTCACATGGGGCGAATGTCGATGAAAAAAATAAAAGTGGAGAAACAGCACTTCAATATGCAACATTTGAACATAGGAAAGAAACTGCCGAACTTCTCATTTCACGTGGTGCCAAAGAACAATGTTCTTACATAAGATACTATTCTTTATTTTTCTTGAAATTTCGAAGATTGATTTGATTAAGACTAAAGGTAGTTAAATTTTTTCCCCACAGATCCTATACATCTCTCTGAATTTTTAGTTTTGTTAATCTTTGATTATTCTTTCAAACTTACAACAATCTACCATAACTTATACCATATCTACCTCCAAGAGATCAGAGAATGTACTTTTACTCGAATATAGCAGAGTTTTTCTGAATTCTCTCATTTGATGAGAGGCCTCGGAAAAACTCTGCCCAAGTGTGATGTAGATGTGGTACTTGGCCCACAATTAGCAAGATAAAATTATCTGAATTTTCTTCTTCTCCTATTGTTATAATTTGAAAAAGTAACAAATAAATCATTCATTGAAATCATCTCAGCAACTTTTTAATTTTCATAATATCTCATGATTTTGAAGATTTTGTACAAATTAGAGTTAAATAATGCAAAGGCAATCCAAAATTCTATTAAAAGTAGTTAAAAATCGTTTATTGATGGAAATATGTGTCACTTTTTAACATTAAGCGTTTAAATTTAGGTGTAATCCCCTCAGCAAAATAACGTTATGATTCCCAATGTGATTTCTTGCAAGGTAAATTTAGCAACACAAACAGAAACATCTGTTTTTGGTGATGACACACCGTTTAACTTCGAAAATGATGAAAACACACTTTTCTCACTCGAAATTCCAAAATTATCTTACGAACCTGAAATGGTTCAAGGTGTTATCCGTCCTCTCACACTAGCTCAAGATGGAACAGTCATCAATCACCATATTCCAAGGCTTTACAAACGTAAAAATGCACCAATGATTAGAAATTTACTTGCTCAAATCGATGCAGACAAAGCAAACAAAAACGAATACATCCGTCAAATGGCAGCCGCTTTAATTCCAGGATTGAATGATAAAACATATCATTCTTTATATACACATCCTGTTCATCTTCCATTTAGAACCGTTCAAGGCTCACTTACAATCTTCCAACCAGAGAACAAGACATTTCCATGCATTTGCATCTTCTCATTAGATAATTCATTAACAATTCAAACAGATGATTTGAATATCAAATGTCACTTTGATATGTGGGAGCCAATTGATTCCGGAAAAGAACTCTCTATTATTCAGAACAACGAACCATTCGGTAAAGTTGTTGTTTCAGAAACAGTTGAACCAGTTGATTACGAAAATTCAGTTCCTAAACCAATATTAGAGTCCTTACATGTTGATTCTGACGATCAGCTTATTGATGTGATCTCAGAAAACGATACATCTCTTGTAGATACCATTCTTTGCATTCCTGGATTATCTAAAACCGACGCCAGCGATTTACTCATCATTTTACATCAGAAGAAACTCCTTTCTCCATACGTCCGCTCCAAGATTTGCGCTTTACAGCTCACAAATCCAGAAGATCCACGAGATTGGCCTGAATTACTTGGTCGCTTCATTTTCCTTCTTGATCCGAAATGGGCATTCAGTATGATACCACGTCTTAGGAACAACGACGTCATGTCCGTTTTCCGCGACATCAAATACATGGAAGGCGGCGCTCTTTACGTTCTCCAAGTTGCATTGCGAACTCTTGATGAAGTAAAGCGCTCTGATTCGATCATTGTCTTCTGGACATTGATATTCATGAGTGTTCTCCAGAACGCGACACTCGCAAAGAAGGAACACGCGGCCAAACTGAAGAAGAAACTCCTTGATTTGTGGAAAGAGCTCCAAAAGAAGAAAGCAGACTCAAACACAAGGAAATTGACTCAAATGACAATAGACGAGATCAAAGACATGCGTTCTTTCAACATCTCCCGTGTTGTCAATGAAGACAGCGAGTACATCAAGCACATTTTCCAGGAATATCATGACAAAATCTTCAAAATTTTGTCAATTAATCCTTATCGTCGTGAGGAAAGTCATCCACTTTATTTCCCTGTTGTCATTGCATTGGAAGAAGCCCTCATCATGGCGAACAACCGTGATGATTTCATCTCTTCTGATTCCGCTTCTTTGGCTGGCGACAACGATGTTTCTACTTACGAAGACGAGGCATCGAATACTCAGTCGAATTCTCGCAGTTCATCGAGACATTCAACGCCAAGAAACACAGAATCATCGAGGAAATCGAAGAAAGTTGCTCAGGAAGAAGACGACGAAGCAACAATGGAATCAGAGTCTTATCAATCGAAGAAGTCTTATCAAACAGCAAGTTCTCATTCATCGAGAAGACCTCCTCCACCTGTAAACGACAAACCTGTTGAAGATTATGAAGAAGAAGAGGAAGAAATGATCAAAACACCTTCTTCCAAGTCATCAAACAATCCTTTGAAGACTCCTAAATACCAGCCAAAACAACAGGAAAAGAAACAAGTCGAAGAAGAAGATTTGTACGATGAAGAAGAAGATTATTACACTTATGAAGAAGTAGAACAACCAAAACAGCAGCAACAACAAATACCACCAAAACAACAACAACAGCAACAAGTTGAAGACGATGATGATTATTACGATGAAGAAGAGGATTATGAATATACAAATAGTGTTCAACAATCATACAGCAGTATAAAGATTTCAGCTGCAACACCTTCTTCACGCGGATCGCAACAATCTCCTCCAATCATTGACAAGTCTTCCCAGTTACATTCTGCTTTGGCCACGAAATCAAGTGGAAACAATCCGAAATCTGCTGCACCACAAAAACAATCTTCTCCTCATTCTCAGAAACCAAATACTGTTTCATCAAAGCAATCTCCTGTTCCACAACAACAACCAGCACAACAAGAACAAAGTGCTGAATACAGTTCTGAACCATATTCACGTTCATCACGTGCTTCTGCAAGAATGGCTGCAATTAGAGCTGCTCAGAGAAAGTCACAGCATCAGAATCAAGATTTCGATGATGATGACTACAGCAGTTACCAATCAGGAGGAAACAGAAACACAGGAACAACTGGATACAAGGAAAATAATGCTTCTAGAAATAGTTACACACCAAGTAACATCGCTTCTTCTAAATCTAAGTCTGCTGCAAGTAGAAGCAATATTCTACAGGATGATGAAGCTCCTTACAGTAATGGACAATATTCTGATGATGAAATTTAATCCTTTTATAGTTTTTTTTTTGAGAATCAAATAAATGTAAATTATTTTTATTATATGCTTTAGCTGATTAATTGAACTGTTTTGAGCCAATTTGCTTTCTCAAGGAATATGTTTGACAACTTAAATTATTCTCTTGTTGGGATAAACTATTGATTAATTATATTCGTGAGAAACTCAAGAACATTTGTTTAAGTCAGTGAGCTAATTAAGTAAGATGTTAGGCTTCTAAATCATCTGCACTTGGCCACCATATTCCATCTCAATTCTAGTGTTTTTATTCTGAGATTGCGTTTAAAAATTCAAATTTTGACACTTTATTTGTCAAATTCTGGAGATGAAAAAAATGAATTCACAAGGATCATCACCGAAAACTAATAGAACATCTCCAAGAAGAGTTTCTCCCAGTAAAATTACTAATGATCAAGAAATTGCGAAAAAAGCATTATATTCTGCCTTAGTTTTATTAGCAAAAGAACAAATCAAAGAAAAAGAAGAATCTCAGAAGCAGCCTTCATCAGATGACTTTTGGGAAAGAATGCAGTCAATCATTTCAAAGCATGAAGCTCAAATGGATCAAATAACAGTAAAAGCGGTAAATATCAGATCAAAGCTTAACAACAAGCGTCTTGAAGAAAGTAAAGCGCATTCAGAAGTAATGAGTAAATCTAAAGCGCAATATCAAAAAATTCTTGAGGAATTAGATCAACTTTCAAATGATCAGACCAAATTCAAAATAACAGAATTTACTAACAAACAAAAAGAATTACAACAAGACATTAATGAGATATCCTCTCAAAATGTTCAATTAACAGAATCCGTTCAAAAATTACAAACAGAAACAGATGATCTTAAGCAAAAACTAAGGGAACAGTCATCAAATCTTGAAGCGAGATCAGCTAAAATAAAAGCTAGACGTCAAGTTTCCACGGAATCTGCAAATAAAATAGATATTCAAATTAATCAACTTACCAATGAAATACTTGCGGCCGAAAACGAGATAGAAGAACTTAAAGAAAAGAGAGAAATGGTTAAACAGCTAGTTGATACCTTAGAAATATCTAAATCCCATTTTCAATCCATTTTCATGCAAAATGAATAGTCATACATTTTCTACTATTAAATGTCTTATTGTTTTTATTATATTTTCTGGCTTTTGAGCTTTTTTTATTCTGATATAGATTTTTTTCCACTCAAAACACGGGGCATTTATATTGTTCCATGTAATAATGGCGAATATACGAAACAGATTTTGGAATAAATTGATCATCCCTTACGATCGTTCATCCGATCCGAGCAAAATCGATTTCAACTTTTTATGGGAGACAATTCCAGAAGAGATATTCAGTTTTTATAAGAAATTTTATATCTGTATTGGAAGAAATTCAAAAATTATCTATATCTTTTCATAAATTGTTTAAAAGTCGAGAATTTATTTTCAATTTTCTTTAATTGCAAGTTATTGATGCGCAGTTTGACATCATATAACTTTTATGGAAAAAACAACATGTATTGACACTATCAAAAATTCCTTATTTCAGATATCTGAGGTTTATTAGTTTAGCAATAGGTGAAAAAAACATTATCCATCCAAGTTTATTATGGAAATAAAATCAATAAGACATAACTATAATTACCCTCAACTTCGTGTTTGATGCAAATTTAGTTGAGCATATCATAAAAAAACTGTTATTTGAATATAATGTTCAGAATTCTTCAGAATTTTTTTTGCGTTTTTTTAAGGCATTATTATAGTAAATCTATAAATAAAGAATTTGTTACAATCGAATGTGTCAAAATCACCACTTCTCAATTGAAAACGCTAACTTTGAATATTAAATTTCGAAAATTCAAATGAGCAAAACTAAATTAATAATTTATTTAAACGACAAAATAATTCAACCCCATTTTTTTCTGAACGGGGCGTAAAATAAGGAATATTCAAATAAGCATAAGTTAATAACTATTTATAAAAGGAAATCTTTTTCAAAAAGGTCAAAAAATATCAAATTGAAATTATGAGAACGCTCTCAATTTCTTTATATATTTTTAGTTGAGTTTAAATGATCGCACAGCATGTCGTTAATGCTTATTATCCATTGATTTCGGCAGCTAAAATTGCTGATCCTAATGAGCTGCCTATGGATATTCCTAAACTAAAAGCAGATGATTTGACAAATTTATTAGTAGCAACTCAAAGCTTTTTTGCATCTGAACCGTCATTATTCCGTCTTAATCAGAATTGCATAATTGTTGGTGATTTGCATGGTAATTTAAGAGACCTACTTAGAATTTTTGCTTATAACGGGCTCCCTCCTCAAAGAAACTATATTTTTCTTGGAGATTACGTTGACCGTGGCGAGTTTAGCATTGAAGTAGTTACTCTATTATTCAGTTTGAAAGTTCTCCACCCTGATAATATCTTTTTAATCCGAGGCAACCATGAGTTCATGGATATAAACTCTATGTACGGATTTAAAGATCAGGTGTTAGCAGAATATGATGGCTACATGTACAAGATTTTTAATGATTGCTTTGCTTATCTACCTCTTGCCTGCGTCCTCAACGATAGCTTTTTCCTTGTCCATGGAGGCTTAAGTCCATCCCTTACTAATGTGGAGGAAATCGAAGCAGTACAACGTCCCATATTTACTTTGAATAATCCAACTATCACCAAATCATTCATTTCAGATATCCTTTGGAGTGATCCAGGCGATTCTGGCGTAATGTACGTCAAGAATTATCGTGGCTATGGATATCTTTTTGGTCCAATGGCTGTTTTGAATTTTCTAAGGGCAAACAACCTCAAACGTATCATTAGATCTCACCAGTGCGTCAATGCGATTGAAAAATCTCACGGAAGTACAGTGATTACGGTATTTTCCACAAGTAATTATTCAAAGAAGTCAAAGAATACGAGTGGAATCTTAGAAGTTAATGGAGAAGGTATTAATACATATATTTACGATGCTGAAGACCAATTTAAGAAAATCGATGCAAGTTATCGTCTTATTGAAGCCGTTGAGCGTTCTCCTTTATGCTTTAATAATAAATTCAACTCTGTTCTCATGGCAAGACCTCGAAAACGAAGGGCAACAGTTGATGAAATGCAAAAATCTGAACAACGCAAATCCATAACTCCACAATCATCTCTTCCTAGATTAATATGCACTCCTACAAAGTCTGATCGTGCAACTATCAATTATGCTCCAAGCAGTCCTTCAATTTTATTGAACCCAGTTTAATATGTTAATGTTATTTGTTAATAAACATGCGACTACTTTTTAAATTATATTTTCTTTCAATTAATACTCCAAAACATCCGAAATAAAAATGTTGAAATACGATATTGGAGAAAAATCAACATTCAATTAGATTAAATGGCAATTTTCATGATGCAGTCAATGAATACGTACTTCAGAACTCATATTTGCTTTTAATTATTTTTTTCGAAATGAAATATATACGAATTTTAGGTATTTATAAAACATTTAAAATAAAAATATAAAAATAAGTTAAAGGTCAAAATCTTGGTCACTGAAATCGACATCGATATCTGAATCAGATTCTTCCTTTGGCGGTGGCTTAGCTGCTGGAGCAGCAGGCTTTGAAGCTGGTTTAGGAGCAGGGGCAGGTGCTGGTTCAGGCTTCTTAGCAGTTGCTTTTGTAGGTTTTTCATCAATATCATCGAAATCATCAAAATCGAAGTTCATTGATGAAGTTTCATCTATTGTAGCTGCTGGTTTTGCCTTTGTTTGGTTCGCTGCCGGCTTTGCTGCAGCAGATTTCGGTGGAGGAGATGGCTTTGTTGAGTTTGAATCGAAATCTAAGTCTGCAAACATACTGTCCTTTTCAACTTTCTTTGGTGGAGCTTCTTTCTTTGGAGGAGGTGCAGCAACAGGTTCTTTAATTGATTCTTCAACAGGAACCGCGTCACCATCAAAGTCCATGACATCACTCGATTCTTCGTCTTTAGGTTTTGCATTTGATGGCTTTCGTGCTGGTTCGGCCTTTTTAGGAGCAGATGGTTTAACAGGAGATTCTCCTGAGTCGATAGAATCTGCAAATGAGAAATTCAAGTCTGATGAAATTTGATCTTGCTTCTTTTCTTGTTTTGGAGCTGGTTTTGCTGCAGGAGCTGGCGCTGGCTTTGCAGCAGGCTTTGTTTCAATTTCTGGCTTACTATCTTCAAGGAGATCGCTGAAGTTTCCAAATGAATCTTCTGGAATGTCATTAACAGGTTTTGCAGCTGGCTTAGCAGCTGGCTTTTCTGCTGGTTGAGGTGTTGGCTTAGCAGCTGGCTGTTCTTGAGATTTTTTGGAAGGTTTTGATACATCTTCAATATCTCCGAGAGAAATGTATGAATTTGAATCAGACTCTGATTCCACATTCTGTGGCGTTACTGGTTGTGCAAGTGTAACTGACTTCTTTGGTTCTTCTGCTGGTTTATCTTGCTTTGCTTTTGGCTGTTCTTTTGCTGCAGGGGGCTGCTGTGGCTTAGCCTTTTCCTGCTTATTTGGCTCGTTTGTAGCCTTTTCGATACGATCTGATACTTTCGCGCGTAAATCTGCTTTGCTCTTTTGCTTTTGTTGCTCTGTATTTAATTTTAATATAGATTTTATCCAAAGCTCATTATTTGGTAATTCAATATCCTTTTCTGGAGAAGATTTTGAATTTTTAACCCAATTTTTAGTTTCAGCGTTCATTGAATCAATAGTATAATTGCATTTAAATTTGTTAAGATACTGTAAAATAATGCTGTTTGCAAGTAGAAATTTTTGCTCGTTATTTGGATTTTTGGTCATTTTCAAAGAATCAATAGATGTTGTCTGTATAAGTTTCGATATTTCTGTGACGTATTCTGCTTGCAATTTACAGTTGGTACCATTTTTCTGCATTTCTTCGAGTACTGCCTCTTTGTTGCTCATTTTTACAAAAAAATATTTTGTTTGAAAGAAAATTTTTAAACGGATGGAAAGCATTATTCCCGGAACACACCGTTCATCTTAACATCAACATTTATCCTTAATTCTAGAATTTTTATTTCTTGAATTCAATAATTCACATTATTCTTTACTCATTCAATCAATAATGATATATATCATATGAATTAATCCAATATGTATGTGTAACACAGTTCATACATCAACTAATTATGTTGGAAAATCAAATTTTTATATCAATATTTACACAAGACCTAAAATTAATATCAATAACTAGTAATTTATAAAGGGCCAATCACTTAAAGAAAAATCACATGATTAATTAACAAATTTTATGTTTAGAAATACGTTGTTCATATAAATAATTTTCTCTTTATTTTCTAAAATAAAAAAATATCAATATTTCTTACTCATCATCATCTTCTTCATCCTCCTGAGCTAATTGTCCCTTTGGTCTGTCCGCATCTGGGTCGATATCCTGGTCGAGATCCTCCTCAACATCCCAGATTGCTGTTTCAGCAGAAGAACCACCGATAGCGAGCAGGAGTGGTTTATCTGGACAGAACTGGCAGCCGAACAATTCGCCAATTCCCATATTTGCTCTCTGGTTGAGAACGGCTGTTCCACTTGTCAAATCCCAAATCATTGCTGAACCTTTGATATCTGTTGTAGCGACGATTGTTCTTGGCTGGTATCTTGAAACAGCGATGCCTGTGACAGAGCCATTGTGGTTCTCAAGGACTTGAACAGGCTTAGATGGATCTCTTGAATCGTACCAGAAAACTTTGCCTTCTTCTGTGGAAGATAAAAATTGGTATCCATCGTTCAGCCATGAGAATGTGTCTATGCTCTCGCCATCGAGGCTTGACCATGTTAAGCCACTGCGAGCATCGTATCCGAAGACACCTTCGTTTGTACCGACACCGAAGATAGAACGCTGCTTCGGGTTCCACTCGGCTGATTTGCCTTGGGAGTATGGTGTTCCCTCGGCACGTGGCTGTCCTAAGTTGAAGACAGCAGCCGTCCTGAGCGCGTCAAGGTGCCAGATGGCGGCTGTGCCATCAATGGAGGCGGAAAGTAATGCGCGTGGTTGGAGAGGGTTCCATGAGAGGGTTGGAACAGCATCATGATGATGCTGAAGCCATGCACATGGAATAGTACTTTCGAGAATGTTCATATTCCAGATCTCGATGTGATGAAGCATTGTAGATACAGCGCAGAAGGAGCCTTTTTCGTTATTGCCTGGAGCACCATCCATCCAGCAAATGGAAAGTGGGAATGATGGAATCATAATTTCGTGATGTGGATAAAATGCTTTTTCTGTATCGTCGAAAATATGAACTTCAAGGCTTGAATCTGGTTCAATGGATTTACCAATGCAGATAAGATAGTCTGTTGGTTTGATGATGTCTTCAGCATCTTCTTCCTCTTGTTTTGATTTTTGTACGAAATAAGGATCATTCTCGACAATGCCAAAGTCTTCATTTGTCTTGACTGGCTCATCATCGTAATGATCTAAGTCGTATTTAGCAATAATTTCAGCATCTTCTGCTGAAATTGGATGTTCATCCTCTTGCTTTGGCTTTTGATCGCCTTCAATTACAGCAAGATATTTGTTAACCATCTCTTCGTCGTCATCTGCACGCTGCAAACGTGCTGGAGTAACACCACGTGGAATCCAAGCAAGAGCAGTGATCATTGATGGTTATAGGACTCAAATCAAAGGCACTTTTCAAATTTTTTGTGTTTATAAAATTTTAGCCTCGATATTTATATCACATGCTAAACTAATGATGCTATCGCAAATGAGCTAGGTTGTGCCACATTTTGAGCATTTTTGAAAAAAACACAATTTTTATGTTTATTTATATTTCTATCTATTTATGACATATGTGACAGACTTTGCCATAGCTACCCATATGCAAATTAAAATGCTTCAAAAATAAACCTGCAAATAGGAAATATAAGGTGTTTGCCTCATAATAGTGTAGAATTTGTGCCGAACCTTTTGTTAGGCTCTCATATTTTAGGAGATCATGTGGAAGAAATCTGCTACATGCTTATCATGCTAGATTTTCAAAACTTCAACATTCGTTTTTCGCCTCAAGATTTCTCTTTCCCATGATCAACAAACCAAACGTATGAACAAATTAAAAAAAAGGTAGTGGGGCTTCCAGGCGCGTTGCGCCCTCTAGCCCATAAGAAATTTTGCCCAAGACCCAAGAGGAGGACCGAACCCCAGCCGACCAGCCGGTGACAAAACCAAAACCGTTGTTATTTACATCATATTAATGGTGTTACTTTTTGCGTCACTTTTCACAAATTATATATGTTTTCGTGTTTTGTCACTTTTCTATCACTTTTCGGGTAAAAACATTTTTATTATTATATATAAATGAATTTTACAAAACCACCGTTACCGTTCTTTGGAAATAAGAGTAGATGTAAAGATATTATATTGAGAGAACTTAAGAAACTACCGAATGGTCTAACATTTGTAGATTTGTTCGGTGGAAGTTTCTATATATCCCATTTATGTCATACCGTATTTCCTGACTCAAAGATTATATGCAATGACTTCGACAACTATATGAACCGTCTCAAACATATTCCAGACACAAACAATATATTGAAAGAGTTAAAAGAAAAGATACCTATAGGTAAGATGGAACGTATACCATTAGATAAGAAAAATATTGTGAGAGAGGTTTTGAAAAAAGCAGAATATATAGACTGGGATAGTATATCTGCTAGATTATTATATAGTGGTGCTATAAGAGTTCATGACATTGAAACACTTATGTCAAAAGTTTTATATCTTAACTATACAAATGTTTTCAAAGAGGACATAGATAAATATATTGAGGGTATAGAGTTTGTGAGATGTCATTGGACAGAGTTGTATGAAAAATATAAAGACAAGGAAAATGTTTTCTTTATAGTGGACCCGCCGTTCTATAACACATGGGATTTTCAATACCAAGTAGACTGGACTTTGAGAGACTCTTTAGAAACTTTAGACGTTATACATAACCATCCATGCTTTTACTTTACATCCGATAAAAGTGGTTTGGAAACCGTTATGAGATGGTTAGAGGACATACATGACTATGAGTTTATATATGACAAGATAGAATATGAGAGAGGTCCTATAAACTGGAGAAAGTGTCATAACAAAGAAATTTTATTAGTAAGTAAATGTGGTTTGAAATAGGACTACTTGTTTTAGGTTTTTTCCATTGTGTCATTTATTTATTTGACGTGGTAGAAAAGTACAGAGAATATGAAGATGAACCAATGCCTGCAAATGTTCAGCATATGTACTCGTAAGAGATATTTTTATCTAATATTAAAATGCAAGGAGTAGATGCGCAAGGTCAACCAAATGTTGCACAGCTTGGAGCACATAACCCTGAAAATATTCCAAATGAAGTCAGAATACAAACTGCATTGGCAAACTATGGTCAAGTGCCAACAGATGTACAAATGCAAACTGCCATGTCAAATGACGCTGCGTTAGGTTTGCCACCATGGTATGCAAATATGAGATGGAAAGAGTTTTATACAAACCCTGAAGTGGGATATAAACAACTTTATGCAGATGACGCGAACACAGGAGTTGACCCAGAATATGTTTTCTACCAGAGGAGAAACAGAATGTATGAACTTCAGTTAAAGAATGCAATGGAACTCAGAAGGAAACGTAAAAGACTAGGCGGACATTAGATTTTTACACGTAGTAAATGGGTTTCTTTGGAAGAATAGGAAACTTCTTTCGAAATGTTGGAAGAGGTATATGGAATGGAATAAAATCTGTCGGAAGAGGAGTATGGAACGGTGTCAAAAATATTGGTAAAAGAGTAGGTCAGTTCGTTGGTATTATACCTAAAGACCCTGAACCAGAAGAGCAAGCTCCTGTTATACAACAGCCTGAACCTGCACCACAGTCAAGTTGGCAACCACAACCAACACCTCAACCGTATTAAAAAGTTATATTTTTACCGTTCGATAGTAGTTGTATATGAAACTAAGTTCTAAGTAAAACGCATGGTATAATGGAATTATTCTTTTTCTTCCATCTGTAGTAAACCATACTTGAAAGTCTGAAATACTTCCACTTGGTGGTTCGTATAACTTTGTAGGTTTTTCGTAAAAGTCATTTGCCAAGCATAAGAAAGAGTTTTGCGCACCAGAAAATGAAGCATGAACAATAATAGCATCTGGGTCGAAAACATCTTTAAATAAATATGGTTCATCTCTTGCATATCGACTGTAGATATTTGCTAAAGGAGGTTCAACTTTCTGATTTAACATTCTTTGCAAATAATACCATGACATTGCAGTGAATTCTGTATATATTTGTTCGTCTTTATTTGGATTGTCTTCGTAGATTTGAAATGACACTTGTGAATTTTGTTTGTCATATACAATTCTCACATAAAGTGTGCTATCGGTATTCGCATATTCATCAGCATATTTTGCATAACATGAATTTATTTTATCTTCTATATTTTTTAATGCAGTCTGTAGAGAAGATGAGAGGTCAACTTGTATTAGCTCAATTTCTTCCCACATTTTTCGTTGCCCTTCAGATGTATAATCTATATGAAACCTTACAATAAATGGAAAACTTTTATCTTCTACAGACACAAACTTTATTCTTCGAAAGCCAATAGCTTTTGTGACAGATGGGTCTCTTAACCATCTTAATGGGTAGTCAAAACGATAGCCTTCATGCTTTACAGTATCTGTCTCAAACTTTTGACCGACATTAGTAAAAAGTTCATCTAATGGTTTAGTTGTAGCAACTCTAGAATTTTCTTTTTCTATTGGAAGCATATTTTATCTATAATAAAAATGTCAAATGAAACAGCGTCTATGCGAGAAATACAACACAACCGACAACTCATTATGCAAGCTCTAAATAAGAACACAACAAACTTTTCAAACTATTCTAAGATATCTGAGTCATTGAAAGGGGGTGACTTAAAACTGACAATAAACCCAATGACAGATGAGTTTCTATTTCAAGACAATAAGAACAATACTGTCTGTATAAATCCAACAAAAGGAACTTTAAACGAGAAACCTATAAATGAACTTCTTTTGAAAGCAGATGTTGACAACAAAGCTGACAAAGAATATGTAGACGATGCAATAGCAAAAGAAGAAGAAAGAGCTAACAATGCTTATGCAACAAAAGAACATACTCATCCTGAACTAGCAGACAAAACATATGTTGACAATAAAATGTCAAGTGAAGTGACAAGAGCTGAAAACGAATATTCTAAAAAGACTCATATACATTATATTAACCAAATACCAAGTCTTAGTGAAACTTTAAATAGTAAAGCAAACTATGGTCATACACATGCCATTGCAAATATTACAAACTTACAAGAAACCTTAAACAGGAAAAGTGACGTTGGACATACACATACATCTTCTGAAATAACAGACTTAAACGTTAGCCTTGAAAATAAAGCAGATAAGAAACATAAGCATTATATAATAGAATTTGTTGAGCGTATAAACCTTGAAACAAACTATGAAGAATATCTTGAACGAACAGAACAAGAAAGAGATGTAGATGGAAATATTTATACGCTTTTTACAAGAAAAAAACCAACACTAGACTATAATGAGTATGTTCTTTTGTTGCATAAGCATTGTTAGCTCTTTCTTCTTCTTTTGCTATTGCATCGTCTACATATTCTTTGTCAGCTTTGTTGTCAACATCTGCTTTCAAAAGAAGTTCATTTATAGGTTTCTCGTTTAAAGTTCCTTTTGTTGGATTTATACAGACAGTATTGTTCTTATTGTCTTGAAATAGAAACTCATCTGTCATTGGGTTTATTGTCAGTTTTAAGTCACCCCCTTTCAATGACTCAGATATCTTAGAATAGTTTGAAAAGTTTGTTGTGTTCTTATTTAGAGCTTGCATAATGAGTTGTCGGTTGTGTTGTATTTCTCGCATAGACGCTGTTTCATTTGACATTTTTATTATAGATAAAATATGCTTCCAATAGAAAAAGAAAATTCTAGAGTTGCTACAACTAAACCATTAGATGAACTTTTTACTAATGTCGGTCAAAAGTTTGAAACTTAGAAACAACTCTTCAAGCTTTTCAAGAAAAAATAAACGATATCTATATTGAATATGCAAACCAGTATAACATTGACGAAGGAGAATACCATCTCGATATTATTTATGACAGGAAAAATGCAACTGTTAAAATCAATAAAATAGAAGACCTTGGAGAAAACGTTTATATTTCTACAAAATATAACAACCTGGCATGGTATAGATTTATGAGGATGTTAAATCAGCCTGCAGCATATCCAGTACACCCGGACTATTATGAAGTCGAAAACCCTAATGGAACATATGAAAATGTTTTCGACCCAGATGCTATTATTGTTCATGCTTCATTTTCTGGTGCGCAAAACTCTTTCTTATGCTTGGCAAATGACTTTTACGAAAAACCTACAAAGTTATACGAACCACCAAGTGGAAGTATTTCAGACTTTCAAGTATGGTTTACTACAGATGGAAGAAAAAGAATAATTCCATTATACCATGCGTTTTACTTAGAACTTAGTTTCATATACAACTACTATCGAACGGTAAAAATATAACTTTTTAATACGGTTGAGGTGTTGGTTGTGGTTGCCAACTTGACTGTGGTGCAGGTTCAGGCTGTTGTATAACAGGAGCTTGCTCTTCTGGTTCAGGGTCTTTAGGTATAATACCAACGAACTGACCTACTCTTTTACCAATATTTTTGACACCGTTCCATACTCCTCTTCCGACAGATTTTATTCCATTCCATATACCTCTTCCAACATTTCGAAAGAAGTTTCCTATTCTTCCAAAGAAACCCATTTACTACGTGTAAAAATCTAATGTCCGCCTAGTCTTTTACGTTTCCTTCTGAGTTCCATTGCATTCTTTAACTGAAGTTCATACATTCTGTTTCTCCTCTGGTAGAAAACATATTCTGGGTCAACTCCTGTGTTCGCGTCATCTGCATAAAGTTGTTTATATCCCACTTCAGGGTTTGTATAAAACTCTTTCCATCTCATATTTGCATACCATGGTGGCAAACCTAACGCAGCGTCATTTGACATGGCAGTTTGCATTTGTACATCTGTTGGCACTTGACCATAGTTTGCCAATGCAGTTTGTATTCTGACTTCATTTGGAATATTTTCAGGTTATGTGCTCCAAGCTGTGCAACATTTGGTTGACCTTGCGCATCTACTCCTTGCATTTTAATATTAGATAAAAATATCTCTTACGAGTACATATGCTGAACATTTGCAGGCATTGGTTCATCTTCATATTCTCTGTACTTTTCTACCACGTCAAATAAATAAATGACACAATGGAAAAAACCTAAAACAAGTAGTCCTATTTCAAACCACATTTACTTACTAATAAAATTTCTTTGTTATGACACTTTCTCCAGTTTATAGGACCTCTCTCATATTCTATCTTGTCATATATAAACTCATAGTCATGTATGTCCTCTAACCATCTCATAACGGTTTCCAAACCACTTTTATCGGATGTAAAGTAAAAGCATGGATGGTTATGTATAACGTCTAAAGTTTCTAAAGAGTCTCTCAAAGTCCAGTCTACTTGGTATTGAAAATCCCATGTGTTATAGAACGGCGGGTCCACTATAAAGAAAACATTTTCCTTGTCTTTATATTTTTCATACAACTCTGTCCAATGACATCTCACAAACTCTATACCCTCAATATATTTATCTATGTCCTCTTTGAAAACATTTGTATAGTTAAGATATAAAACTTTTGACATAAGTGTTTCAATGTCATGAACTCTTATAGCACCACTATATAATAATCTAGCAGATATACTATCCCAGTCTATATATTCTGCTTTTTTCAAAACCTCTCTCACAATATTTTTCTTATCTAATGGTATACGTTCCATCTTACCTATAGGTATCTTTTCTTTTAACTCTTTCAATATATTGTTTGTGTCTGGAATATGTTTGAGACGGTTCATATAGTTGTCGAAGTCATTGCATATAATCTTTGAGTCAGGAAATACGGTATGACATAAATGGGATATATAGAAACTTCCACCGAACAAATCTACAAATGTTAGACCATTCGGTAGTTTCTTAAGTTCTCTCAATATAATATCTTTACATCTACTCTTATTTCCAAAGAACGGTAACGGTGGTTTTGTAAAATTCATTTATATATAATAATAAAAATGTTTTTACCCGAAAAGTGATAGAAAAGTGACAAAACACGAAAACATATATAATTTGTGAAAAGTGACAGAAAAGTGACAAAACACGAAAACATATATAATTTGTGAAAAGTGACAGAAAAGTGACAAAAATGAAAATTCACATTTTTGAAAAAGTGACACAAAAGTGACATTTAAAAAAGTGATAGAAAAGTGACGCAAAAAGTAACACCATTAATATGATGTAAATAACAACGGTTTTGGTTTTGTCACCGGCTGGTCGGCTGGGGTTCGGTCCTCCTCTTGGGTCTTGGGCAAAATTTCTCATGGGCTAGAGGGCGCAACGCGCCTGGAAGCCCCACACACCTGACCTATATAGAATATAATGAAATATCCACTTTTTGCCAAATAATCGTTGTGAATTGAGAAGCTTCCGATAATGAAAATTTAGTGATCATTTATAAATATGAAACCAAAAAAAAAGGTAGTGGGGCCTCCAGGCACTTCGTGCCCTCTAGCCCTGAAGATGTTTAGTATAAATGAAGTTTTTTGGGTAGTGGGGGCTTCCAGGCACTTCGTGCCCTCTAGCCCCGAAGATGTTTAGTATAAATGAAGTTTTTATTCGGAAAATTGTTAGTCTTCTGGGTCGAAAACATTATATAATGTTTCACTTTTCACAAATTATATATGTTTTCATGCTTTGTCACTTTTCTATCACTTTTCGGGTAAAAACATTTTTATTATTATATATAAATGAATTTTACAAAACCGCCGTTACCGTTCTTTGGAAATAAGAGTAGATGTAAAGATATTATATTGAGAGAACTTAAGAAACTACCGAATGGTCTAACATTTGTAGATTTGTTCGGTGGAAGTTTCTATATATCCCATTTGTGCCATACAATATTCCCAGACTCAAAGATTATATGCAATGACTTCGACAACTATATGAACCGTCTCAAACATATACCAGACACAAACAATATATTGAAAGAGTTAAAAGAAAAGATACCTATAGGTAAGATGGAACGTATACCATTAGATAAGAAAAATATTGTGAGAGAGGTTTTGAAAAAAGCAGAATATATAGACTGGGATAGTATATCTGCTAGATTATTATATAGTGGTGCTATAAGAGTTCATGACATTGAAACACTTATGTCAAAAGTTTTATATCTTAACTATACAAATGTTTTCAAAGAGGACATAGATAAATATATTGAGGGTATAGAGTTTGTGAGATGTCATTGGACAGAGTTGTATGAAAAATATAAAGACAAGGAAAATGTTTTCTTTATAGTGGACCCGCCGTTCTATAACACATGGGATTTTCAATACCAAGTAGACTGGACTTTGAGAGACTCTTTAGAAACTTTAGACGTTATACATAACCATCCATGCTTTTACTTTACATCCGATAAAAGTGGTTTGGAAACCGTTATGAGATGGTTAGAGGACATACATGACTATGAGTTTAGATATGACAAGATAGAATATGAGAGAGGTCCTATAAACTGGAGAAAGTGTCATAACAAAGAAATTTTATTAGTAAGTAAATGTGGTTTGAAATAGGACTACTTGTTTTAGGTTTTTTCCATTGTGTCATTTATTTCTTTGACGTGGCAGAAAGATATAGAGAATATGAAGATGAACCAATGCCTGCAAATGTTCAGCATATGTACTCGTAAGAGATATTTTTATCTAATATTAAATGGACGCACAGAACTTAGCGAATGCACAGCAACCTGGACAACCAAACCCAGAGAATATTCCAAATGAAGTTAGAATACAAACTGCATTGGCAAACTATGGTCAAGTGCCAACAGATGTACAAATGCAAACTGCCATGTCAAATGACGCTGCGTTAGGTTTGCCACCATGGTATGCAAATATGAGATGGAAAGAGTTTTATACAAACCCTGAAGTGGGATATAAACAACTTTATGCAGATGACGCGAACACAGGAGTTGACCCAGAATATGTTTTCTACCAGAGGAGAAACAGAATGTATGAGCTCCAGTTAAAGAATGCTATGGAACTCAACAGGAAACGTAAGAGACTAGGCGGACATTAGATTTTTACATATAGTAAAATGGGTTTCTTCAGTAGTATTGGAAACTTCTTCAGAAGAGTTGGAAGAGGTATATGGAATGGAATAAAAACCGTAGGAAGAGGAATTTGGAACGGTGTCAAAAATATTGGTAAAAGAGTAGGTCAGTTTGTTGGTATTATACCTAAAGACCCTGAACCAGAAGAACAAGCTCCTGTTATACAACAGCCTGAACCTGCACCACAGTCAAGTTGGCAACCACAACCAACACCTCAACCGTATTAAAAAGTTATATTTTTACCGTTCGATAGTAGTTGTATATGAAACTAAGTTCTAAGTAAAACGCATGGTATAATGGAATTATTCTTTTTCTTCCATCTGTAGTAAACCATACTTGAAAGTCTGAAATACTTCCACTTGGTGGTTCGTATAACTTTGTAGGTTTTTCGTAAAAGTCATTTGCCAAGCATAAGAAAGAGTTTTGGGCGCCAGAAAATGAAGCATGAACAATAATAGCAGCTGGGTCGAAAACATTTTCATATGTTCCATTAGGGTTTTCGACTTCATAATAGTCCGGGTGTACTGGATATGCTGCAGGCTGATTTAACATCCTCATAAATCTATACCATGCCAAGTTGTTATATTTTGTAGAAATATAAACGTTTTCTCCAAGGTCTTCTATTTTATTGATTTTAACAGTTGCATTTTTCCTGTCATAAATAATATCGAGATGGTATTCTCCTTCGTCAATGTTATACTGGTTTGCATATTCGATATAGATATTGTTTATTTTTTCTTGAAAAGCTTGAAGAGTTGTTTCTAAGTTTACAAGCAAACTAACTTGTAAAAGTTTTCCCTGTTCAAATTTCTCATACATACGTTTTTCTTTGTTATAGTATCGAACTTCAAAACCGACCGTAAATGGGAAACCATGTATGGCTTCTGAAATGAACTTCATTCTACGAAAGCCAATAGCTTTTGTGACAGATGGGTCTCTTAGCCATCTTAATGGGTAGTCAAAACGATAGCCTTCATGCTTTACGGTCTCTGTCTCAAACTTTTGACCGACATTAGTAAAAAGTTCATCTAATGGTTTAGTTGTAGCAACTCTTGAATTTTCTTTTTCTATTGAAAGCATATTTTATCTAGAATAAAAATGTCGAAAGATATTGCTTCCATAAGAGAAATACAACACAACCGACAACTCATTATGCAAGCTCTAAATAAGAACACAACAAACTTTTCAAACTATTCTAAGATATCTGAGTCATTGAAAGAAGGAAACTTAAAACTGACATTAAACCCAATGACAGATGAGTTTCTGTTTCAAGACAATAAGAACAATACTGTCTGTATAAATCCAACAAAAGGAACTTTAAACGAGAAACCTATAAATGAACTTCTTTTGAAAGCAGATGTTGACAACAAAGCTGACAAAGAATATGTAGACGATGCAATAGCAAAAGAAGAAGAAAGAGCTAACAATGCTTATGCAACAAAAGAACATACTCATCCTGAACTAGCAGACAAAACATATGTTGACAATAAAATGTCAAGTGAAGTGACAAGAGCTGAAAACGAATATTCTAAAAAGACTCATATACATTCTATATCTGAAATAACAGACTTAAACGTTAGCCTTGAAAAGAAAGCGGATGAGGAATGTGTGGCTAGTGCGTTAGAGAAGAAAGCAGATAAGGAATATGTGGATGAAAAAGATAAAGAAATTATAGAAAGGGCTGAATGGTATCATGAATGGACATCGAAGATTTTAAAAACTAAAGCCGATACAGGATGGGTTTCAGGATGTTTAGACCTTAAAGCAGATAAAACTTATGTTAACGATGAGTTAGAGAAGAAAGCAAATAAGACTCATACACATACAAGTTTTACAACTGTTGCTATAGAAAGTATTGAAGGAACGGTTGAAGAAACTGGTGGGGATGCATTATATTGTAAACCTCCTAACTTTCCACAAGGTTTAACATCGGATGACGAATAACGACGATGAAAAACATTAGATGTAAAGATGTTTATGTCATGAAGGATGAACATAATATTAAATTCACTGCTCAAGATTTATATGACAAGAAAGCAGACAAAACAGAGCTTCAAACATTAAAGACAGAAATACTTCAAACATTATATCCTATAGGCTCTATTTATACGTCAATGAACTCTACCAGACCAGAAACAGTTCTGGGTTTTGGAACTTGGACTCAAATAGTCGACAGGTTTTTGTATTGTGCAAACTCTTCAAAGGAAACAGGTGGAAGTAAAACGATTTCAGGTGAAAATTTACCTGCACACAGTCACTACATAGATTTAAGTACATCTCAAGCAGGTTGGCATAAGCATAGATATTGGGATTGGTCAGCAATGACAAAAGGTAAAGGATATGATGTTAAAGACAACGTTAAGTTTGCTATAAATTGTTACTGGAGTAACACTGAGGGAGGAGGAAACCATACACATCACGTTTCAGGATATACGCAAACAACGGGACAAAGTAAAGAATATATGCCACCTTACATGACAGTTTACGCATGGTATAGAAATGCTTAGTCGTCATTTTCAACTTCTTTAGCATATTCGTCAGGAGTTGTCTTATATTTGTTAGGAACTGTCTTTGAAAGTATACCACCTTGAACTTTGACAAGTTTGAAACGAGGTCTGACAATAGTAGTTTTATCTTCTGCTTGCAGTCTGTACATTTTGCCATGTTTGCCTAAAACTTCATAATATTCTCTTGTATACTTTCTTCTATTTTTACGAACACGAATGTGAGTACCTGTCGGGTTCCCATTGTTGTCATAGTCAATAGTATTTTCATATGGGTCGCGTTTAGGTATTTCTATTTTTACTTTGTCACCTTTCTGAAGTTTGAAGCCCGGCATTCTTTCTTGTTTGTCTCTTTTGACTAAATTATTAAATATATAGTCTTTCTCTAAGTCAGGGTTGTTTTTCATTTCTTCGGGGGAGTGGTTTCCCAAACCTTTTTGTTTACGGCTATTGTAAATATTTAAAACTTGTCTCATCTTTGCCATGGAGAAGTGTCTATATTTGTCGTCATATGACATTTCATTTGCTTCACCACCTTGTGGTTGGTTTAAGTCTCTTAACATTTTTATACAACCGTCAATGACACCAAGAGCAGAATGGTTTTGGTCGACAATGAAATATTGGTTTACATTTTTGAACGCAGATAGTTTTTTACATCATCTGATTTGAAAGAACTTTCACAGTCAGATGTCAGTTTTGTTGGATGGTATTTGTCAACGAATATTGTCAAAGCAGTTTTCACATCTAAAATATTTTTGGACATAATGGTATGGCTTCACAGTATCTTGTGTTTTGACCGACAAATATTAGCCAGTATGGTGGTCCATCTTCTCTATACCTCGGAATGTTTTCCAAGATATCCATAAACCAAGCATTTGGTGTTGAACTAAAGATTTTTATCATGAGTGCTTTCTTTGTCGCTTTAGAAACATAGGGGTCCTTGTTTGGATTCGTCATTTTTATCCTATAAGAAATGGGTTTATTTGGCGCATTAGCAGGAGTTGCATCCAGATTTTTGCCCGCAGTTGGAACAATAGCCAGAGGTGTATTTGGAGTTGGAAGGAAGATTTTGAGTACATTAGGTATACTTAAAGAGAAAGCACAACCTATTATACAAACTGTACAGAAAGGTTGGGATGTAGCACGAGATGCAACAAATCTTATTCCAAATCCTGAAACAAGAGGAAAAGTTCAAGGATGGATGGACAATGTAGGAAGACAAGCAGGAAACTATTATAACAAAGCAAATGACTACTATAACCAAGCAGGACACTATATGGACCAAGGTGAAAGATTCTTTAACAGAGGATATAACCATGCACAACAATGGGTAAACAATAACCAACCTCAACCGCCTCAAACGTGGGGAATGTAAAGTTTTTTACTGAGATGAAATGAACAATACAGCATTGAGACAAATGGGTTCAAGATGGATTTGTCGGCTTCCAGCATTTACACCACGTGTTTGTCAAGTTCTTCCTATACCTCAGGAAGTTTTAGACCGACTTAAAAAACAACAACAACCAGTTGAAAACAAACCAAACTAAATTTTTTTACTGAGATGAAATGACCGAAGAAGTTGAAACGGTAGATTTGACACCACAAACAAAAAGTTCAGAACCATTGTCAAAACCTGTCAAAGAACTTACAGATGAAGAGAAAAATTCAATAATAGAAAGTGCCAGGTCTGGAAATACAAACCCTAACTACAAAGTCACTTTTCATAAAAATGGAACGGCAAGTATCTCAAAAAAGAAACAGACTCTCACAAATAAAATATTGAAGTCTGAAGGAGCTTTCGAGACAACAGATGGAAAAGTTTACTTCACTGACCAACAGTTCATTATAGAACATCTCATTGACTTAGAGTCGAAATATTCTAAACTTTACAACAAACACAAAAAGTTGAAAGGAAAACAAAAACAAATGGCATATGATATTTATGAAGATGTTGACGACACAACTGTTCCTGCAAGTGAAGTAAAGTCAGAGAAACCGAAAAGTGACGAAAAACCGATAGAAGAAGAAAAAACCAAAAACTGAAGATAAACCAAAACCAAAGTTTAGTTTGGAAACTAAACCAAGTCAACCTTCATTAGCTGGTATGGGTTGGCGTCAAAGACTTATGGCAGCAGGCGGTTATGTTAAGTAAAGAAAAAAATTTTTTTTCTTTTTATAAAAATGCCCCCATATAGAATGGATAGAAAGTCTGCTAGAATAAAAGCAGAGTTGCAAAGATATGGTTGGAGAGTTTCGAAGAAGTTTAAATATAGGAAGGGAAGACCCATAAAAGTCTATGACAAACTGGCTGGTCTGACCTACGAAATGGATTTGGAAACAGCACGTGCAAATTATCCAAACAGACTAGAGAGGTTAGAAGAAGAACGTCTTATGGACATGCCTTTCGATGTTAGTGAACCTCAAGTTGAAGGACACGACGGCTTTGCCAGATTCTACTGGAAACATGACGAACAATTGCATCCTTTGAGAAGGAAAAAAGGTAGTGCAGAGGATGGTCATGTCCCATGGAAAGAACAAGATATGCATATGAGAAGTACCGTGAAGTTAGAAGTCAAATTACATCTGGTCGAACCTTTACAGTAAACTTTGACGAAGGAAAGAACAAAGGAAGGCTTCATGGGTGTACTTGCTGCAATTCCAAGACGGAAATAAGAAAGGACACAATCTCAGATTGACCATAACAGATTTGGATGGTCACATTTACTATGCAAATGGCAATGAACAAACAGCCGCAAAACTTTTGACGCTTTCAAGACTACAAAGAGAGAACAAATGGTTGACTCCGGACTCAGACATTTTGAATGCAATTGAAGGAATTGCAAGTGTCAAGTTCGAATGGTACCAACCTAACCCTCAAGCAGTCAGACAACATGCTGGATACTTTCCGTTCATAAATAAGTCTGACATTGACTTGACAAGGTATGGAATTTACAATTCAATTGAAACAATTGTCAACGAACCTGGCATTCTAACATGTCTCAGAACTCTGGTCTTGTTACAGATGAGAAGATGAAGTATCTTGAGTCATGTGTGAAGACAAGGTACATTCTCAGAGGTCAATTGGCAAAAATTGTACCGTTGGCAAATGTCAATATCCGAGTCAACATACCTACAGCTAAAGGTTCTTCACATGACGACTATGTTGTTGACAAAGACTTACCATGGTTGAAGATTGCAATTGTCCACAACCACTTCATGTTGAACGAAAGTCTTACAAACCCATTGTTCGGAAAAGGCAAGTGCAACATTGTCAGAGCTGTAAACATTCTTTTCGAGAAAGGTTTGTTGGAACCAATTCCAGATGACAAGCTGACAGAAACTTTTGTACCAAAAGACGAAAAAACTTTTCATTGTTAGCAAGACCAAAAGTTGTTCCAGACAAAGTTCTAGTACAAAAGAAGTACACAATTCCACAAGGAGTTGGATTGTTCGGATACCAACCTGAACCAGAAGAACTTCCAATGAGGTTGCAAGAACTTCAAGATGCTATAAACAAACTTCCATTGAGACATCCAATTGACGTCAAATTGTATTGGAGAGCATCTGAGTTAGGTCAGAAGGTTTTATATGAAACAGGTTGCTTCGACGATGTTTATGAGATAACAGGAGAAGTTTCTCAGAAGATAAGAGACTCACTTGAATTTCCACAAACTGGACCAATTGGTTGCGACAAGTTCGACTCAAACGAAAAGATATACTATGTCGACCTTAACGCTGCATACATGAGGTTTGTCCAATATATTCCGACTGGAATTCCAAACGAAGATGTGAGTTCCCGGAAGGAACTATACAGTTGGAAAAGTCATACAACAACTGTATGATATTAGGAAAGCTTCAAACCCCAAACTTGCAATGACACTCAAATTGCTTATGAATTCGACATGGGATATTCCATTAAGAAACCTCAAGAGATGAAGAGTAAACATTATGAGAAGGTCGACAACTTTGTTGAAAGGTTTTAACAGACTTAACGTTAGCCTTGAAAAGAAAGCGGATGAGGAATGTGTGGCTAGTGCGTTAGAGAAGAAAGCAGATAAGGAATATGTGGATGAAAAAGATAAAGAAATTATAGAAAGGGCTGAATGGTATCATGAATGGACATCGAAGATTTTAAAAACTAAAGCCGATACAGGATGGGTTTTCAGGATGTTTAGACCTTAAAGCAGATAAAACTTATGTTAACGATGAGTTAGAGAAGAAAGCAAATAAGACTCATACACATACAAGTTTTACAACTGTTGCTATAGAAAGTATTGAAGGAACGGTTGAAGAAACTGGTGGGGATGCATTATATTGTAAACCTCCTAACTTTCCACAAGGTTTAACATCGGATGACGACATAACGACGATGAAAAACATTAGATGTAAAGATGTTTATGTCATGAAGGATGAACATAATATTAAATTCACTGCTCAAGATTTATATGACAAGAAAGCAGACAAAACGAGGCTTCAAACATTAAAGACAGAAATACTTCAAACATTATATCCTATAGGCTCTATTTATACGTCAATGAACTCTACCAGACCAGAAACAGTTCTGGGTTTTGGAACTTGGACTCAAATAGTCGACAGGTTTTTGTATTGTGCAAACTCTTCAAAGGAAACAGGTGGAAGTAAAACGATTTCAGGTGAAAATTTACCTGCACACAGTCATACATAGATTTAAGTACATCTCAAGCAGGTTGGCATAAGCATAGATATTGGGATTGGTCAGCAATGACAAAAGGTAAAGGATATGATGTTAAAGACAACGTTAAGTTTGCTATAAATTGTTACTGGAGTAACACTGAGGGAGGAGGAAACCATACACATCACGTTTCAGGATATACGCAAACAACGGGACAAAGTAAAGAATATATGCCACCTTACATGACAGTTTACGCATGGATATAGAAATGCTTAGTCGTCATTTTCAACTTCTTTAGCATATTCGTCAGGAGTTGTCTTATATTTGTTAGGAACTGTCTTTGAAAGTATACCACCTTGAACTTTGACAAGTTTGAAACGAGTGTCTGACAATAGTAGTTTTATCTTTCTGCTTGCAGTCTGTACATTTTGCCATGTTTGCCTAAAACTTCATAATATTCTCTTGTATACTTTCTTCTATTTTTACGAACACGAATGTGAGTACCTGTCGGTTCCCATTGTTGTCATAGTCAATAGTATTTTCATATGGGTCGCGTTTAGGTATTTCTATTTTTACTTTGTCACCTTTCTGAAGTTTGAAGCCCGGCATTCTTTCTTGTTTGTCTCTTTTTGACTAAATTATTAAATATATAGTCTTTCTCTAAGTCAGGGTTGTTTTTCATTTCTTCGGGGGAGTGGTTTCCCAAACCTTTTTGTTTACGGCTATTGTAAATATTTAAAACTTGTCTCATCTTGCCATGGAGAAGTGTCTATATTTGTCGTCATATGACATTTCATTTGCTTCACCACCTTGTGGTTGGTTTAAGTCTCTTAACATTTTATACAACCGTCAATGACACCAAGAGCAGAATGGTTTGGGTCGACAATGAAATATTGGTTTACATTTTTGAACGCAGATAGTTTTTTACATCATCTGATTTGAAAGAACTTTCACAGTCAGATGTCAGTTTTGTGGATGGTATTTGTCAACGAATATTGTCAAAGCAGTTTTCACATCTAAAATATTTTTGGACCATAATGGTATGGCTTCACAGTATCTTGTGTTTTGACCGACAAATATTAGCCAGTATGGTGGTCCATCTTCTCTATACTCGGAATGTTTTCCAAGATATCCATAAACCAAGCATTTGGTGTTGAACTAAAGATTTTTATCATGAGTGCTTTCTTTGTCGCTTAGAAACATAGGGGTCCTTGTTTGGATTCGTCATTTTTATCCTATAAAAGAAATGGGTTTATTTGGCGCATTAGCAGGAGTTCATCCAAGATTTTTGCCCGCAGTTGGAACAATAGCCAGAGGTGTATTTGGAGTTGGAAGGAAGATTTTGAGTACATTAGGTATACTTAAAGAGAAAGCACAACCTATTTATAACAACTGTACAGAAAGGTTGGGATGTAGCACGAGATGCAACAAATCTTATTCCAAATCCTGAAACAAGAGGAAAAGTTCAAGGATGGATGGACAATGTAGGAAGACAAGCAGGAAACTATTATAACAAAGCAAATGACTACTATAACCAAGCAGGACACTAATATGGACCAAGGTGAAAGATTCTTTAACAGAGGATATAACCATGCACAACAATGGGTAAACAATAACCAACCTCAACCGCCTCAAACGTGGGGAATGTAAAGTTTTTTACTGAGATGAAATGAACAATACAGCATTGAGACAAATGGTTCAAGATGGATTTGTCGCTTCCAGCATTTACACCACGTGTTTGTCAAGTTCTTCCTATACCTCAGGAAGCAAAGAGGACATAGAAAAATATATTGAGGGTATAGAGTTTGTGAGATGTCATTGGACAGAGTTGTATGAAAAATATAAAGACAAGGAAAATGTTTTCTTTATAGTGGACCGCCGTTCTATAACACATGGGATTTTCAATACCAAGTAGACTGGACTTTGAGAGACTCTTTAGAAACTTTAGACGTTTACATAACCATCCATGCTTTTACTTTACATCCGATAAAAAGTGGTTTGGAAACCGTTATGAGATGGTTAGAGGACATACATGACTATGAGTTTATATATGACAAGATAGAATATGAGAGAGGTCCTATAAACCGGAGAAAGTGTCATAACAAAGAAATTTTATTAGTAAGTAAATGTGGTTTGAAATAGGACTACTTGTTTTAGGTTTTTTCCATTGTGTCATTTATTTCTTTGACGTGGCAGAAAAGTACAGAGAATATGAAGATGAACCAATGCCTGCAAATGTTCAGTATATGTACTCGTAAGAGATATTTTTATCTAATATTAAATGGACGCACAGAACTTAGCGAATGCACAGCAACCTGGACAACCAAACCCAGAGAATATTCCAAATGAAGTTAGAAACAAACTGCAATGGCAAACTATGGTCAAGTGCCAACAGATGTACAAATGCAAACTGCCATGTCAAATGACGCTGCGTTAGGTTTGCCACCATGGTATGCAAATATGAGATGGAAAGAGTTTTTATACAAACCCTGAAGTGGGATATAAACAACTTTATGCAGATGACGCGAACACAGGAGTTGACCCAGAATATGTTTTCTACCAGAGGAGAAACAGAATGTATGAGCTCCAGTTAAAGAATGCTATGGAACTCAACAGGAAACGTAAGAGACTAGGCGGACATTAGATTTTTACATATAGTAAAATGGGTTTCTTCAGTAGTATTGGAAACTTCTTTCGAAGTTGGAAGAGGTATATGGAATGGAATAAAATCTGTCGGAAGAGGAATTTGGAACGGAGTCAAAAATATTGGTAAAAGAGTAGGTCAGTTTGTTGGTATTATACCTAAAGACCCTGAACCAGAAGAACAAGCTCCTGTTATACAACAGCCTGAACCTGCACCACAGTCTAGTTGGCAACCAAATCCAACACCTCAACCGTATTAAAAAATTATATTTTTACCGTTCGATAGTAGTTGTATATGAAACTAAGTTCTAAGTAAAACGCATGGTATAATGGAATTATTCTTTTTCTTCCATCTGTAGTAAACCATACTTGAAAGTCTGAAATACTTCCACTTGGTGGTTCGTATAACTTTGTAGGTTTTTCGTAAAAGTCATTTGCCAAGCATAAGAAAGAGTTTTGGGCGCCAGAAAATGAAGCATGAACAATAATAGCATCTTGGTCGAAAACATTTTCATATGTTCCATTAGGGTTTTCGACTTCATAAAAGTCTGGGTGTACTGGATATGCTGCAGGCTGATTTAACATCCTCATAAATCTATACCATGCCAAGTTGTTATATTTTGTAGAAATATAAACGTTTTCTCCAAGGTCTTCTATTCTATTGATTTTAACAGTTGCATTTTTCCTGTCATAAATAATATCGAGATGGTATTCTCCCTCGTCAATGTTATACTGGTTTGCATATTCGATATAGATATCGTTTATTTTTTCTTGAAAAGCTTGAAGAGTTGTTTCTAAGTTTACAAGCAAACTAACTTGTAAAAGTTTTCCCTGTTCAAATTTCTCATACATACGTTTTTCTTTGTTATAGTATCGAACTTCAAAACCGACCGTAAATGGGAAACCATGTATGGCTTCTGAAATGAACTTCATTCTACGAAAGCCAATAGCTTTTGTGACGGATGGGTCTCTTAACCATCTTAATGGGTAGTCAAAACGATAGCCTTCATGCTTTACGGTCTCTGTCTCAAACTTTTGACCGACATTAGTAAAAAGTTCATCTAATGGTTTAGTTGTAGCAACTCTTGAATTTTCTTTTTCTATTGAAAGCATATTTTATCTAGAATAAAAATGTCGAAAGATATTGCTTCCATAAGAGAAATACAACACAACCGACAACTCATTATGCAAGCTCTAAATAAGAACACAACAAACTTTTCAAACTATTCTAAGATATCTGAGTCATTGAAAGAAGGAAACTTAAAACTGACATTAAACCCAATGACAGATGAGTTTCTATTTCAAGACAAGAAGAACCAATACTGTCTGTATAAATCCAACAAAAGGAACTTTAAACGAGAAACCTATAAATGAACTTCTTTTGAAAGCAGATGTTGACAACAAAGCTGACAAAGAATATGTAGACGATGCAATAGCAAAAGAAGAAGAAAGAGCTAACAATGCTTATGCAACAAAAGAACATACTCATCCTGAACTAGCAGACAAAACATATGTTGACAATAAAATGTCAAGTGAAGTGACAAGAGCTGAAAACGAATATTCTAAAAAGACTCATATACATTCTATATCTGAAATAACAGACTTAAACGTTAGCCTTGAAAAGAAAGCGGATAAGGAATGTGTGGCTAGTGCGTTAGAGAAGAAAGCAGATAAGGAATATGTGGATGAAAAAGATAAAGAAATTATAGAAAGGGCTGAATGGTATCATGAATGGACATCGAAGATTTTAAAAACTAAAGCTGATACAGGATGGGTTTCAGGATGTTTAGACCTTAAAGCAGATAAAACTTATGTTAACGATGAGTTAGAGAAGAAGCAAATAAGACTCATACACATACAAGTTTTACAACTGTTGCTATAGAAAGTATTGAAGGAACGGTTGAAGAAACTGGTGGGGATGCATTATATTGTAAACCTCCTAACTTTCCACAAGGTTTAACATCGGATGACGACATAACGACGATGAAAACATTAGATGTAAAGATGTTTATGTCATGAAGGATGAACATAATATTAAATTCACTGCTCAAGATTTATATGACAAGAAAGCAGACAAAACAGAGCTTCAAACATTAAAGACAGAAATACTTCAAACATTATATCCTATAGGCTCTATTTATACGTCAATGAACTCTACCAGACCAGAAGTAGTACTTGGTTTTGGAACTTGGACTCAAATAGTCGACAGGTTTTTGTATTGTGCAAACTCTTCAAAGGAAACAGGTGGAAGTAAAACGATTTCAGGTGAAAATTTACCTGCACACAGTCACTACATAGATTTAAGTACATCTCAAGCAGGTTGGCATAAGCATAGATATTGGGATTGGTCAGCAATGACAAAAGGTAAAGGATATGATGTTAAAGACAACGTTAAGTTTGCTATAAATTGTTACTGGAGTAACACTGAGGGAGGAGGAAACCATACACATCGCGTTTCGGGATATACGCAAACAACGGGACAAAGTAAAGACTACATGCCACCTTACATGACAGTTTACGCATGGTATAGAAATGCTTAGTCGTCATTTTCAACTTCTTTAGCATATTCGTCAGGAGTTGTCTTATATTTGTTAGGAACTGTCTTTGAAAGTATACCACCTTGAACTTTGACAAGTTTGAAACGAGGTCTGACAATAGTAGTTTTATCTTCTGCTTGCAGTGTGTACATTTTGCCATGTTTGCCTAAAACTTCATAATATTCTCTTGTATACTTTCTTCTATTTTTACGAACACGAATGTGAGTACCTGTCGGGTTCCCATTGTTGTCATAGTCAATAGTATTTTCATATGGGTCGCGTTTAGGTATTTCTATTTTTACTTTGTCACCTTTCTGAAGTTTGAAGCCCGGCATTCTTTCTTGTTTGTCTCTTTTGACTAAATTATTAAATATATAGTCTTTCTCTAAGTCAGGGTTGTTTTTCATTTCTTCGGGGGAGTGGTTTCCCAAACCTTTTTGTTTACGGCTATTGTAAATATTTAAAACTTGTCTCATCTTTGCCATGGAGAAGTGTCTATATTTGTCGTCATATGACATTTCATTTGCTTCACCACCTTGTGGTTGGTTTAAGTCTCTTAACATTTTTATACAACCGTCAATGACACCAAGAGCAGAATGGTTTTGGTCGACAATGAAATATTGGTTTACATTTTTTGAACGCAGATAGTTTTTTACATCATCTGATTTGAAAGAACTTTCACAGTCAGATGTCAGTTTTGTTGGATGGTATTTGTCAACGAATATTGTCAAAGCAGTTTTCACATCTAAAATATTTTTGGACCATAATGGTATGGCTTCACAGTATCTTGTGTTTTGACCGACAAATATTAGCCAGTATGGTGGTCCATCTTCTCTATACCTCGGAATGTTTTCCAAGATATCCATAAACCAAGCATTTGGTGTTGAACTAAAGATTTTTATCATGAGTGCTTTCTTTGTTGCTTTAGAAACATAGGGGTCCTTGTTCGGATTCGTCATTTTTTATCCTATAAGAAATGGGTTTATTTGGCGCATTAGCAGGAGTTGCATCCAGATTTTTGCCCGCAGTGGGAACAATAGCCAGAGGTGTATTTGGAGTTGGAAGGAAGATTTTGAGTACATTAGGTATACTTAAAGAGAAAGCACAACCTATTATACAAACTGTACAGAAAGGTTGGGATGTAGCACGAGATGCAACAAATCTTATTCCAAATCCTGAAACAAGAGGAAAAGTTCAAGGATGGATGGACAATGTAGGAAGACAAGCAGGAAACTATTATAACAAAGCAAATGACTACTATAACCAAGCAGGACACTATATGGACCAAGGTGAAAGATTCTTTAACAGAGGATATAACCATGCACAACAATGGGTAAACAATAACAACCTCAACCGCCTCAAAACGTGGGGAATGTAAAGTTTTTTACTGAGATGAAATGAACAATACAGCATTGAGACAAATGGGTTCAAGATGGATTTGTCGGCTTCCAGCAGTTACACAACGTGTTTGTCAAGTTCTTCCTATACCTCAGGAAGTTTTAGACCGACTTAAAAAACAACACAACCAGTTGAAAACAAACCAAACTAAAATTTTTTACTGAGATGAAATGACCGAAGAAGTTGAAACGGTAGATTTGACACCACAAACAAAAAGTTCAGAACCATTGTCAAAACCTGTCAAAGAACTTACAGATGAAGAGAAAAATTCAATAATAGAAAGTGCCAGGTCTGGAAATACAAACCCAACTACAAAGTCACTTTTCATAAAATGGAACGGCTAGTATCTCAAAAAAGAAACAGACTCTCACAAATAAAATATTGAAGTCTGAAGGAGCTTTCGAGACAACAGATGGAAAAGTTTACTTCACTGACCAACAGTTCATTATAGAACATCTCATTGACTTAGAGTCGAAATATTCTAAACTTTACAACAAACACAAAAAGTTGAAAGGAAAACAAAAACAAATGGCATATGATATTTATGAAGATGTTGACGACACAACTGTTCCTGCAAGTGAAGTAAAGTCAGAGAACCGAAAAGTGACGAAAAACCGATAGAAGAAGAAAAACCAAAAACTGAAGATAAACCAAAACCAAAGTTTAGTTTGGAAACTAAACCAAGTCAACCTTCATTAGCTGGTATGGGTTGGCGTCAAAGACTTATGGCAGCAGGCGGTTATGTAAAGTAAAGAAAAATATTTTTTTTTCTTTTTAAAAATGCCCCCATATAGAATGGATAGAAAATCTGCTAGAATAAAAGCAGAGTTGCAAAGATATGGTTGGAGAGTTTCGAAGAATTTTAAATATAGGAAGGGAAGACCCATAAAAGTCTATGACAAATGGCTGGTCTGACCTACGAAATGGATTTGGAAACAGCACGTGCAAATTATCCAAACAGACTAGAGAGGTTAGAAGAAGAACGTCTTATGGACATGCCTTTCGATGTTAGTGAACCTCAAGTTGAAGGACACGACGGCTTTGCCAGATTCTACTGGAAACATGACGAACAATTGCATCCTTTGAGAAGGAAAAAAGGTAGTGCAGAGGATGGTCATGCTCCCATGGAAAGAACAAGATATGCATATGAAAAGTATCGTGAAGTTAGAAGTCAAATTACATCTGGTCGAACCTTTACAGTAAACTTTGACGAAGGAAAGAACAAAGAAGGCTTCATGGGTGTACTTGCTGCAATTCAAGACGGAAATAAGAAAGGACACAATCTCAGATTGACCATAACAGATTTGGATGGTCACATTTACTATGCAAATGGCAATGAACAAACAGCTGCAAAACTTCTTGACGCTTTCAAGACTACAAAGAGAGAACAAATGGTTGACTCCGACTCAGACATTTTGAATGCAATTGAAGGAATTGCAAGTGTCAAGTTCGAATGGTACCAACCTAACCCTCAAGCAGTCAGACAACATGCTGGATACTTCCCGTTCATAAATAAGTCTGACATTGACTTGACAAGGTATGGAATTTACAATTCAATTGAAACAATTGTCAATGAACCTTGTATTCTTACATGTCTCAGGAACTCTGGTCTTGTTACAGAAGAGAAGATGAAGTACCTTGAGTCATGTGTGAAGACAAGGTACATTCTCAGAGGTCAATTGGCAAAAATTGCACCGTTGGCAAATGTCAATATCCGAGTCAACATACCTACAGCTAAAGGTTCTTCACATGACGACTATGTTGTTGAGTTCAATTTACCATGGTTGAAGATTGTAATTGTCCACAACCACTTCATGTTGAACGAAAGTCTTACAAACCCATTGTTCGGAAAAGGCAAGTGCAACATTGTCAGAGCTGTAAACATTCTTTTCGAGAAAGGTTTGTTGGAACCAATTCCAGATGACAAGCTGACAGAAACTTTTGTACCAAAAGACGAAACAAACTTTTCACTGTTAGCAAGACCAAAAGTTGTTCCAGACAAAGTTCTAGTACAAAAGAAGTACACAATTCCACAAGGAGTTGGATTGTTCGGATACCAACCTGAACCAGAAGAACTTCCAATGAGGTTGCAAGAACTTCAAGATGCTATAAACAAACTTCCATTGAGACATCCAATTGACGTCAAATTGTATTGGAGAGCATCTGAGTTAGGTCAGAAGGTTTTATATGAAACAGGTTGCTTCGACGATGTTTATGAGATAACAGGAGAAGTTTCTCAGAAGATAAGAGACTCACTTGAATTTCCACAAACTGGACCAATTGGTTGCGACAAGTTCGACTCAAACGAAAAGATATACTATGTCGACCTTAACGCTGCATACATGAGGTTTGTCCAATATATTCCGACTGGAATTCCAAACGAAGATGGTGAGTTCCCGGGAAGGAACTATACAGTTGGAAAAGTCATACAACAACTGTATGATATTAGGAAAGCTTCAAACCCCAAACTTGCAATGACACTCAAATTGCTTATGAATTCGACATGGGGATATTCCATTAAGAAACCTCAAGAGATGAAGAGTAAACATTATGAGAAGGTCGACAACTTTGTTGAAAGGTTTTCTCCTTTTGTTTTGAAGTACGAATTCACTCAAGGTCAAAGTGGCTTAGTAACCACATTAAAACCTATTGTCGAACATTGGTCTTACCCTCAGTTCGCAAAGGCAGTCCTTGACAACTACAACAAATTCTTCTCCGAAGTCAAATCGAAAGTTGTGGTTTACTATGAGAACATTGACGCACTCATGACGAACGAAGAAGGATACAACAAACTCATTGAAATGGGAATGGTCAGTGAAAAGATGGGCTGTTTTAAGCTAGATAAGGTATTTTCTGAAGTTCATGTCCTCTCCAAGCGTAAGTACTGGGGCATACTTGAAGACGGCACAGAAATAAAACATTGCATGAAATAAAAATTTATTTTTTAAAAAGTGACATTTTTTAATTTTATTTGAAATGTACGCTGAGTTTGTTGGAGAAGACCGTTGGGAAACTTGTTTGTTAGATGAGAAATATGAAATGGCATACTATTTTAAAACAATATATTTTTACATATATTAAATGCTTCAGGTTGAAAAACAAAGAACAAAAGTAGCAGATACAAAACCGTTAGACTATATCTTTACAAATGCTGGTAGGACTATTTCAGATGAAGAAATTTCATCCCGAATATACAGGTTTGACTATCCAATTCGTTGGCTTCAAAGTCCTTCAGATGCAAAGGCAATAGGATTTAGAAGAGTTTTGTTTTCAAATAGAACTAACGCATTTATGTTCGCAGTATATTTTCATGGGCAGTATAAAGGTTCTGGTGGTCTAATAGACAAATTTGACGAAATGAGGATCTTTACAGTTCGTTCAGACGAAAGTCTTGAGAAAACTCTAAATGACTTTCAAACTCAAATGAACAAATATTATTGGGAATTTCAAGAAAAATACGACTCTTTACTAAATGGAACATACTATCTGAAACTAGAATATGACAAGATGAACTCCACCGTTTCATTTCAAAAGATTGAAATTAACCCTCCAAGAGATACAGAGTTTTTATTTTGGAAAGTAGACAAACGTTCTTGGGCACAATTTCTTCGGTTACTAAACCAGAACGAACCATTACCACCAGATGGTCCATTTCAATTTATACTTCCACCAGCAGATTTGACAGTTTATAGAAACGTGTTTGACCCTCAAAATGTTATGTGTCATGCAAGTTTCAGTTCAAGCAACAATAGTTTTCTATGTATTGGTAAGGACTTTTATGACTTTGCTTCTAAATTCTACGAACCACCTAGTAACAGTTTCTCTGACTTTCAAGTTTGGTTCACAACAAATGGTGTGCAACATATTATTCCATTGTACTATGACTTTTATCTCGAATTGTCTTTCATATATAACTACGGAAAAGTGCTGAAAAAGTATTGAAAAATAATGTTTATGTTAGCATGTTAGATCTAACACGTTTTCTAACATTTTTTCTAACATCGTAGAAAACTCATGAAAACAATTTATTTTAAAACTTTCACAAAAAACATAAAAAAGTGAAGTTAAACGTTAAGGTTTACTGAACTGGTTGGATGTCGCCTTCACAGGTTATGTAGAATGGCTGACCCGAGAAGTGGAACAGTGCTCTGAGAATTTGTATAATTCGTGGAATTGGACTCTCTCTGTTTGGTATTTTTATCCAAGGACGCTTGGCAAAGAACTTGAGAAGAGCTTCTTTCTTTGCTTGCTTTATGTCGTCGAAAGGAGTGTTTTCTGGTATTTGAATTGGAATTCCAGTCGAAGTCTCGAGCTGAAGTGTAGACCTTCCAGAAATAGCGGTGAACTTGACCTTGGGCTTCATGACCTTGCGCAAGTAGTCTTTTACGCAGTTGTTAATTTCAATTAGGTAAACTGCCTCGTCAAATCCTTCTGGCATTCCGAGTCCTTCCATCCGACAGAAAAAATTTTTCCCGACAACAGGAAAAAATTTTCCCGACAACAGGAAAAAATTTTCCCGACAACTGGAAAAAAATTTCCTTCCGACAGAAAAAATTTTTCCTTCCGACAGGAAAAAATTTTCCAGTTGTCTGTCCGTAAACCATTCAAATTTTCGAAAATTGAGAACTTTTTGGTCGAACTTCAGGAAAAATTTTTCCTTCCGACAGAAAAAATTTTTCCTTCCGACAGGAAAAATTTTTCCGGACAACAGGAAAAGTTTTTCCGGACAACAGGAAAAGTTTTTCCGGACAACAGGAAAAGTTTTTCCGGACAACAGGAAAAATTTTTCCGGACAACAGGAAAAGTTTTTCCGGACAACAGGAAAAGTTTTTCCGGACAACAGGAAAAGTTTTTCCGGACAACAGGAAAAGTTTTTCCGGACAACAGGAAAAAATTTTCCGGACAACAGGAAAGGTTTTTCCTTCCGACAGGACACAAACGAATGTCCCACGTCCCACCAACCGAGTCCATTCCCAAACCAGAGGAACCTAAAGCACCAGCCCCTGCACCTCAGTTCCAGCAAGTACCTCCGATTTACTACCAATTTCCACCTCAAGGTTACTACCCACCACAAGGCTTCCCGAACTACCCTCCTCAGCCTATGCCTTACTGCCCCAACCCTTGGATGTTCCAGCAAGCTCCACCCCAGCAATTCCAATCTCAATCCAAATCGAAGAGAGACCAAGAGTTCGAAGAAGGTCTGAACCGTTTACGCAAAGATTATGCCACAGCCCCTATTGAGAGAAAGTTGTTCCCGGACCAAAAAATATAATTTAGGTGAAGAGGTTAGATCTCACCTGTTTTTTCACCTCTTTTTTCACCTCTTGAATTTTCATGACTTCTTCGTAAATGTTTTGTCAAGACTTCTTCGTAAATGTTTTGTCATGACTTCATCGTAATGAGTGTAAAGGACCCAAAAATAAAGTTTATGTTAGAATGTTAGATCTAACACGTTTTCTAACACGTTTTCTAACCTCATGAATTTTCATGAATTTCCTTAAGATAGAAAAAATAAAGTTAGTTTTATTTTATATTTTTTTGTATAAAAGATATGATTTCAGGGATTTTTTTGACGAAGTGTTACTCTTCACTTCGTCAAAAAATAACAGTTATCTAATGAAAAAGTGTCATTTTTTTCATTTTTTTGTATGTTAGATATGATTTCAGGGATTTTTTTGACGAAGTGTTACTCTTCACTTCGTCAAAAAATAACAGTTATCTAATGAAAAAGTGTCATTTTTTTCATTTTTTTGTATGTTAGATATGATTTCAGGGATTTTTTTGACGAAGTGTTACTCTTCACTTCGTCAAAAAATAACAGTTATCTAATGAAAAAGTGTCATTTTTTTATATTTTTTTGTATGTTAGATATGATTTCAGGGATTTTTTTGACGAAGTGTTACTCTTCACTTCGTCAAAAAATAACAGTTATATAATGAAAAAGTGTCATTTTTTGTATTTTTTTGTATTTGACGAGAATGTTTAGGGTAGATGGTTAGATCTAACACGTTTTCTAACACGTTTTCTACCCTCTTGAATTTGTCAAGACTTCTTCGTAAATGTTTTGTCAAGACTTCTTCGTAAATGTTTTGTCAAGACTTCTTCGTAAATGTTTTGTCAAGACTTCTTCGTAAATGTTTTGTCAAGACTTCTTCGTAAATGTTTTGTCAAGACTTCTTCGTAAATGTTTTGTCAAGACTTCTTCGTAAATGTTTTGTCAAGACTTCTTCGTAAATGTTTTGTCAAGACTTCTTCGTAAATGTTTTGTCAAGACTTCTTCGTAAATGTTTTGTCAAGACTTCTTCGTAAATGTTTTGTCAAGACTTCTTCGTAAATGTTTTGTCATGACTTCTTCGTAAATGTTTTGTGAAGAATATAGCAACCGTCGGAATTCAGACGGTTGGTTTTTATATAAAATTCATGCAGGAAATTCTTGAGTTTTGGTTGAAAGAATACGGTGGAGCCAAAAGTGGCTCGACCTCAAAACAAGCATTTTATGAGCTTACAAAGGGTGTTATGAATGAATTCAAATGTATTTACATACATCCTGACCTCGTTCATTTTGTTCCCGGACCAAAAATATAATTTAGGGTAGAATGTTAGATCTCACCTGTTTTTTCACCTGTTTTCTAACCTCTTGAATTTGTCAAGACTTCTTCGTAAATGTTTTGTCATGACTTCTTCGTAAATGTTTTGTCAAGACTTCTTCGTAAATGTTTTGTCAAACATGAACGTAAATGTTTTGTCAAACATGAACGTAAATGTTTTGTCAAGACTTCTTCGTAAATGTTTTGTCAAAACTTCTTCGTAATGAGTGTAAAGGACCCAAAAATAAAGTTTATGTTAGAATGTTAGATCTAACACGTTTTCTAACACGTTTTCTAACATGGTCTAAAACTCTCGAAAATCATGAAATTTACACCAAAAATAAAGTTTATGTTAGCATGTTAGATCTAACACGTTTTCTAACACGTTTTCTAACCTCTTGAATTTGTCAAGACTTCTTCGTAAATGTTTTGTCAAGACTTCTTCGTAATGAGCGTAAATCAGACAAAAATATAATTTAGGTGAAGAGGTGAGATCTAACACGTTTTCTAACCTCTTGAATTTTCATGATTTCATCGTACATGCTTTGTCAAACATGAACGTACATGCTTTGTCAAGACTTCTTCGTAAATGTTTTCGTTATGCCACTTTGTGCCGTCAGTCAGTCAGTCAGTTTAGGAAATTTACACCAAAAAATAATGTTTATGTTAGCATGTTAGATCTAACACGTTTTCTAACACGTTTTCTAACCTCTTGAATTTTCATGAATTTTCCCGAAATAAAAAATAAAGTTAGTTTTATTTTTTTTTATTTTTTTATTTTGTATAAAAGACATGATTTCAACAATCGGCACAACAACAATTCAAACAACAGCACCAAACTCTTTAGTCATGAATCCTACGTCAATGTTAGTAGAAATGAAAAGCTTCATTCCTTCTTCATATACTTTCGAAACAGAAATCCAGAAGATAAAGCAGGAACTTTTAACAAGTAATTTAGACTGTAGTGCGAAAGATGAAGAAAATGAAGAATATCTTTATGAAATGGAGGACATTATTGACCATTTGCCTAAACTACCTGAAATTCAGCAACAAAAACTAACCATTCCTGAATTCGATGAAATAGAAGTCAAAGCAACTGACTCAGTAGAAATAAAGAAGTTCATTCGTAAGGTAAACTATGAGTTTCTAGGATTTCATTGCAACCATAAGGTTATGGACAAAGATTGCGACATGGTATATAAGAATGTTTCTGACATATATAAATCTGAAGAATTTAAGACCTACGACAACTTTGTTTCGTTAGTTGCTGAATGTGTTTGGCAGATAAGAGATAAAGATAGAAGATGTAAAGTATGGAACAAACAAATAAGACCCGCTATGTTTGAGATGAAGAGAGCAATTGACGCCTTGGTTGTTTTAGCAGGTAAGGTTTCAGAATATAACGCAAAAATGAACCCGCAATGTTCTAAATGTAAAGCGGCAATTAGGAAATATAACTACTCCGTCAAAGAGATAGAACGTATGAGAAACGACTATGCTGACTTAAAGAAAGAAGCAGAGAAACCAGCAGAAGATAAAATGGACATGTTGACATTTCTGAACAAAAACTATCCAACTGCAGAAGATTTCCTTCTATCTGACGTCAAGAAGAAGTATAAAGAAACCTTCGGCATAGTTAAAACATTCGATATCCTCAGCGAAGAAATAGAAGCTACAAAACTGTTTAGAGTCATGAACCATCGCAACATATACCATGTAAAACGCTTGTAAATAGTTATGTTAGAAAACAGGTGAGAAAACGTGTTAGATCTAACATGCTAACATAAACTTTATTTTTGCTGAATTCCGTATGAAATTTCATGAGTTTTGTGTGTTTTAGACCATGTTAGAAAACGTGTTAGAAAACGTGTTAGATCTAACATGCTAACATAAAATATATTTTTGGTCATTTACAATGAAGTCTTGACAAAACATGGAATCTCTTCCCTCGGAAAACCGAGAGAAGCAATCATATGACAAAGTCTTGACAAAACATGTACGATGAAATCATGAAAATTCATGAGTTTTGTGTGTTTTAGACCATGTTAGAAAACGTGTTAGAAAACGTGTTAGATCTAACATGCTAACATAAACATTATTTTTACTGAAAAATGACCAAAAATCTGAGTAAAATGGCATATGCTTGCTTCCCTCGGAAAACTGAGAGAAGAGATTCCGTACGAAAACAGTGAAGAACAGCGAGTAGGTAAGAAACCTTAGTCGCCAAAACTCTATGAAAACAGTGAAGAACAGCGAGACCGACTTCCTTCGGGGTCGCCTAAAACTCTATGAAAACAGTGAATTTCCTTAAGATAGAAAAAATAAAGTTAGTTTTATTTTATTTTTTTTATTTTTATTCTTTTGTATGTAAGGACAGATATGTCAACATCAGAGAACACAACAACTGCTATCGTTCATGAAGCCATAAATGAAGAATACGAGTGGGTTCAGTTTAACAAACAACTCCGTCTCATTCGTTCGGTCAAAGACGATATGTACCAAATGCAAAGTATTTTGACAGCATGTTTTGCTCCAGACACTAAACACGCAGACGACTGGTTCAAAAACCAAAGCACACAAGAACTTTTGAGTGAAATTTCTCTAGACCGACTTTTTTCGGCCATGCATAAAACACATGAAAATCGTAAAAATTTGCCAATAAATTTAAGAGGATATTATGTACATAGACTTTTAGTAAATGCAGTTGCAATGTGGGCTTCTCCTCGTTATGCATGGCAATGTTTACAGACTTCTTGACGAAATTCATAGACAAGAACGTGAAGAGAGGAAAAGAAACTTCATGCAAAAGATGAAGTCATTGAAGCAAAAGACAAAAACATTCAGAAAAGAATACCACGTTCGGTACCAAAAGGTAAGGAAAAGAACTATAAGTATAGTGATTTATACTGAAGAGATGGAAAATGAAGAAGACAGTGACATGGTTATGTTGCATTTAGTCAGAAGAAACAACAAAAGCTTTTACGACCTTGCTAAGATTTACAAATCTGACAGAAATTGGTTCTATCGCGAAAACTTACCGATTTCAATGACCCCAAATGAAGATGTGAAACAAATAGTTCAAGATACGTTACCTCAAACACACTATGATATTAAAGGTTGTACAATTCTTACATTCAAAAATTTGTCATTGTTAAAGGAAAAAATAACAGAGTATTTTGACAACTTCAAACAAGCAGAGTAAATGAACTCTTTATTTTCAAGCTTGACTTTTTACAATTTGAACTTTGTTTGCGTAGATATGAATTCTGAAAGAAGTATGAGGGTCTTGTATGACTTTGTACTTCTCTCAGAGTTCATGTCTGTCAAACTTACCTGCCATGGACTCTTTCATAAGTTCCATGAAATCGTCTTCGGACAATCCGGGGAAAAGTATAATGTCAGTAAGTATTCTTTTAACATCCTTACTTAAACTCTTTGCTGTCTGTACACATATTACGACTGAAATGTTAAAGTGCCTAAGTTTCTTAAGAATTCGACACATGTCTTGTTCTCTGTTCTTTAACAAAGGATGAGAAGCAAAGTCATCTAAAATAAGAAGACATCTATGAGGGTAAGTCTTCCAATCGTAAGATTGCAATTTCTTCGAAATGTATTCTATCTCTTTCTGTTTGTTTCTGAAGTGTTTCTTCTCTAATATTCTCTGCATTTCCTCATTTGGGTCTTTAAACTTCGAATTTATATACTCATTTATAGCATTATACTTCAAAACTCTTCTTTGGTACTTCTTTATTGCCAATCTAACAACTCAGTATCCTTTATACATACTAACTTAGACTTCTTTATAATATCTTTGAACGAATTGACGGTTTGGTCAAATTGACCAGAAGTACTACAAATGACAACTAACTCATAAAATGGGTTCTTCTCATCTAGTTTTGTTGTTGTGCAGCCATTTTAAGATAAGTGAAAGTCTTACCCGACCCAGGTGGTGCAATTAGACCTGTTATACCATTCTGAGCAAATAAGAACTTGTCATGTATAGGTTTATCTGAGCATTTTCTAACTTCCTCTTGTTCTTGTTTAAAACATTCTCAAATTTCTTGTCAATGTCAGCAAACTTTTTTTCTAACATATTTTTAGAAAAATTAAAATTGTTTATCTTTTAGAAAATGTCTAGCGATTTCGCTATCTATATTCGAGACAAACTTTTTCGACAGCAAAACATCTGTCGACCATAAAATCTTACATAGTGTAAACAAGAAAGGTGAATTTGTTCTAAAGTTCTGTTTCTGGAAAATGACAAGAACCATAAAACATTAAGCAGAGCAGTCTTAAAATTTGTCAATGACAGACTTGTTGACAGAGATGACGCCGATTGGAAAGATGAAGTCCAACAAAAGTTCTTAGAATGCAAAGAAGACACATGCGCTGTTCTTGAAGATGAAAATAGAAAACAGAATAGATGAGCTATTAAAGGACAAAGAACTTTTACATAAATATGGTTCGGAGAAATTTGACATAACTCCACCAGAAAAGAAGAAGAAAGAAAAGAAAGAAAAGAAAGTAGAAGAAGAGAGAAAGAACCTGAACCAGTTCCAGAGAAAAAGAAATTTGACATGTAAAATAAAATTTTATTTTTAGAACATTTCTGGGTCAATGTCAATGTTCTCTTCCTCTTTAGGAGTAAAACACTGCTTAGACTCTAAAAATCTTTTACCCAATTTACCTTGAACTTCTACAACTTAGACTCATAATATTCATAGTCGTCTGCTTTCTTTGGTTCATAAGGTATAACAAGTTTGTATGCTTTGCCTTCTTTAAGGTTTGAAAACCTTCTGTCAAAACTTTCTTTGACTGCTAACAAACCTTCTATGTATAAGTCTTCAAATTTCGCACCGTTTTTAGTCACATAGCAAACTTAACTGGTGTCGATGTTCCAAACTTTGCTGAATGAAGACTTTTCAAAATGGTAGAAGTAAACATTCAAATATGTGAATGGGTCTAGTTCTTCTTTAAGTCCTGACATGTACTTGTTTACTGAGATGAATTTTTGTCATCTTTTCTATCGGATAAAAAATATTTTTTTTTAAATTTACTCAGAAAAAATTTTCTTTGTATATACACCATTCTGTACGTCTAAAAGACTTTTGACAGTTGCCAAGAATGTTCGTTTAGACGCTGTCATATAACCAATTTCTTGACAATATTGTTTATACGAATCGTACAATGACCTTTCATCTAATGACACAAAGTCAGTTTCATCTATGAACAGTTCATATACACTCTGTTTGCTTCTAACAATGTTTGTCTCTCTTCGGTATGTGGAATTTGTCTTGGATTGAACTTTGAAATATCTAATGTCATAAATATGAGAACAAGTGGTTGTAAAAGTCAGATGTCAAACATTCTGCTAAGTCGTCAAAATATTCTGTATCTTGCATATGAGAATCTGACGTTCTGACAACTACATATCTTCTGTCAGAACTTTCTAATCATCGGAACAGCATTGTTTGAAAACCATAATGAAGTTTGCAACATTTTCACAAACTCTTTGGTCTTTATATTTTCTTTCAACAACTCCAACTTTGTCTGTTATAAGACTCTCAAAGCATCTGAGTTCAAACTTTTGTTGTATCTATACTTTGAAGTTCATTGCAAACTATAAGTTTCATATTCTCTATTGAGGAGTTAAACTGCCACAGATGTTTCTAAGTTTGTCATATTAGGGTTCGAATAGCCCTCTAACAGTTTGCACAAAATATCTGTAAGAATGTGTTCTTACCAGTTCCTTGTTTTCCTTATATAATGAGAGCAGTTTCATTTTTAGCACTTGGATGTTGTAAGATGTTTGCAAACCAACATAAGATATACTCATAGACTCTTTCGTTTCCATTGCATATAATTTCTTTGACATGGTCTAACCAAGCTTCTATAATATTTTCTTTCCATTCTACTTGTTCGTATTTATATCCAGTGAAGATAGAATAGAAGTTTGGAGAAGGTGTATAAAACTTTATACCACGAACTGAAAAATCTTCTAACTTTGACAATAAGATATCCCAAGCATCTAACATCTTCATGCCAACTTGTACGACTTTTATTTTCTTAAGTTTCAGTCTACATTCTTGTTCTGAAACTATTGTTGCTCTTGGTTTGTTAAAGACTACATCCCATTCTTTCATAACATAACATTCTGGGGCAGAGTCGACATAAATGACTAAACGTTTCAAATTCTCGACTGCTTTGTTATAGTCTCTAAATGGACACATATTTCTGAATGCTTGGAAGTCATAAAAATCTGAAACATCTATTCTGTACATTTTTATAAAAATAAAAAAAATATTTTTTTTATTCTTGACTTTGTTGTTGCATTTGTTGCATTTGTTGCATTTGTTGCATTTGTTGTTCTTGAGCTATTTGTTGTTGAAGTTGTTCTTGTAATACAATACTTTCACCAGTTGCATCTTCCAATTCGAAACTTTCTGCCGTCATTGACAAATACATAGGACATAAAAGTTTTACAGGAACAAAGTTTGCGTCAACTAATGTCAACGTTATACTTGCCAAAGTGTTTGAGTTCACTAAGGTTGAAAATTCTGCATTCGAATGAACAATAGGCAAACCAGCAGAGAAAGTATTGTTTATACGCATAAGTATCTTTTGTCAAATAGTTTCTGTCGACATTCGAATAACACTTTGAACCTAAGTTTGAAACAATATATAAGATTGGTGTGCTTAATGTCAATGGAATAGACATTCCTTGTATGACACCTTTTCCTGTTATAGGAAACTGTTGGTAGTAAAAACCAGAAATAAGTTTTGTATTATAGCTCATATTGTTTATAGTAAACTCAGTCGGACATCCAAACATAATGAAACCTGCTCTAGTTGCAGCACATGTTACACCCGTACTTAAAGTATTAAATAAGTCAACAAAACCTGTTGGTGGTATATCTGAGTAAGTATCTTCAAAGGAGTATTTTTTACCATTCACAACAATAAAGTCTTCTGGTGTCAAAAGAGCAAAACAGGCTTTAGTCGTCATTGTGTTTAAAGTTAGTTTACAATACCGTCCTTGAGGACTTTGTAAGTTTGTTGTTATAGAATTATATGACTCAGGGTTTTTAGTCGTAATAGTATAAACCATTATATCTTCTGCCATTTATATATATTTAAAAGTTTTTCTGAAAGTGGAGAAGAACTTCATCTAAACTTTCACATGGCGTTTCTTGAAGTTCTCTGTCTAAGAAGTTCAAATATTTTGTAAAGACATAGAACTTTCCTTTGTCTACACGAACAAACAAAACAGGGTCTTTCATATCGTTCAAAAGTGTGTAAAGTCCTTTACATGAAATAAAGTCTATATTATTTTTCTTCAAACATCTTTCAAGAAGTTTTGACATTTTTACTTAGCAAATAAATTTTAATGAAATGTTGTGGTCGTCAAATATTTTTATGACGTCTGGGAAACTATACTTTAAGTTCAACGTTTCACCTCCTTTCATAACGTATATCTTGTCAATGACATTATATGAACACCACAGCAACTAATGTCGGGTTCTATTTCTTTGATGTTTATATCGTCTGCCTCTGTCAAAAGTTTCAATAGTTCTTTCAAAACTTCATGAGGTGCAATGACATATGAGTTCACTTTTACAGGGTTGTGTTCGACCAAGTTTAACATTATACTTAAAGCTTGACAAATCTTCTCCTGAGTTTGAAGTTTGTCTTTCAGTTGTTGGTAGTCGTTTCGAATATCTGCAACAGAACTTAAGTCTCTGCTAACTTCAGGATATGTTGGTTGTTCTTTTACAGGAACAATTGTTATACCATCTTCGTCCTCGTATGGTTTCCCACTTCAACATCTCTGTCTTTGACATTGACAATAACACTTTGACTGTTTGTTTGAGTTGGTGAATTTAACTTCACATCTGCCACCGCCATTAAACCTTTTGAAACACTCACGCTTCTATTTTTCGGAAATGACATTTTACTTAGAATAAAAAGATGGACGTATTCGAGTATCTCTTCGAATTGAAGCAGAACAAAGTTTACACACACAAACAATACAAATACATTGACAGAATAGTTCTTTATACAAACAATGGTAAATGTTATAGAATAGCAATATTTGCTGAACCAAAATATTTCCATAAAGCAAAGAAAGTTGGTATAACTGAAATGGTGAAAGTTCTTGACGTTGACAAAAATATAACAACAAAACTTACAGATATTTCTAAAGGAAAGTTTATAATACAATATTATGTCAAAACTGGCGTACTGTCAATATTTGACGGAGAGAAGTCAGTTCAAGAACAACTTACTGACCTGCTGCCAAAATCTGCTCGATGGAAGCTGTCGTTATGCCAATCTGAGGAGCCCCAGCAGGTTTCATCGAACGAATCTTCAAAAGAGCATCTTCCGTGAAAAGTGCTATTGGTTTTGTAAACTTCTTTGCTCTCAGTTCATCTGGACCGTCTCTGTCACCAGTATATTGTATTTGAACTGTACCAACAGTTGAAATACCACCCATAAAGTCTTCTGAGTCAGCAAATGGAATGCCAAGCCAAAAGTTTGAACGGTCTCCATTTGTATATTGAGTTTTTTGACCTCCTGTATGAGTCCATACTTTCACATATGGCATAATAGAACTTTGCATTTCAGGGTTAATGATTGTTGTGAAGTTGTTGTTAAAGTTCATAGCATCTAATGTCAAGTTGTATGACCTCATATCCTCAACTGTAGAATATTCTTCTCTTGGATAATATTTGCCATCTATGTTTATATGATATTTAATACCAGGGTTGTAGAAACAAGAATAGTCATTTATAGTTCGTCTGAACAGTACAAACATAGTATCTGCATGTTTCATTGCAGTTGTTAAAGCAATATCTGTTCTTGCACCTGGGTCAGCACTTTGGTTTCCAACTTCACCTGCAAAGTCTTTGACAGATATTTGGTGTATAGGGAACATAAGTGGAACTGCAATATATTTGGCAGCTAAAGCATTTGAAATATCTGGGTCCAACATATAGACTGCAAGTCTGCTTTCTATTCTCTTGCATTCAAACTTTTCGCATGTGAACTTAACTGGGTCCCAAGCAGTTCCAGCAGCATTGAAATAATAGTTTACTTCATTGTTGAAGTTTGAGAAACCAAAGTCTAAGTCAACTTTGTCTTTGCAAAATTCGGCGAATGACGTTTGATTTGTTCCCTTTACGTCTGTAATAGTGAATGGGTCTTGTGTTGGTGCAATGACTAAGTTATTTTTACTTGGAGTAAGTTCGATAGAAATTTTTCCTGCCCAGTTTGGCAAGTATCTTAAAAACCTGAAGATGAGGAAAGATGACAAAGGAACTCTAAGTTTCAGTTTTACTTTAGTGGCAGCAGTTCCATCTGAACCAGAAAGGTTAACATAAACTCCTGGAACGTTAGGGTCAAGTCTTCTTATTTTCTCAATAGTTGCATACTGGTCTGTTTGTTCTCTAGCTTGTGGTTGTACTGAGTTTCTCAAAGCGAACCATTCATAGTTTGCCCATGTTACTGTTTGAACTAAGTCAGAGTTAGAATATATCTTATATCCCATGAAAACTTCTGGAGCATATTGGTATCCGACATAGAAAATTCCATTGCAACCTTTCTTGTCAGACAACTTGGCAGAAGGTTTTATTTCAATGTCTTGTTCCACGTATAAGAATGAGTTGTCAATAGAAATAATATGAAACCTGTCGCAAGCAATATCTACTGTTGTTGAAGAACCTTCTCCAAACTCACCTACGTTTCCATAAGAAACAGCAGTTGTATATTCGTAAGTTCCAGGAACTATTTCTGACCTTCTAATGGCATTGTCGCATTCGTTATACCATTCGGAAACATTTCCGTTCATGGCATCCAAAACTGTTGGCGTTATATTCTGAGCGGCGTACATTTCATATGGGTAAAAATATAGAATAGTTGGATTTATTTGTCATAATTGTTTCGTACCAAGCTTTACTTTCTTCCTGACTGAGTTTTTAACTCTTCTTTTTCCTTCATTGCCACTACTTTCACTAGATGAAGTTACTTCTTCACTACTTTCACTTTGTTCTACTCTTCTTCTTTGGTGTCGCTTTGGTAACTTGCCCTCTGCTTCAAGTTGTTGCATCTTTGCCTCATGTTCACCTAGTATGTTGTAAATTTCCCATGTCCTTTTTGCCTTTGGGCTCTGGTCGCCCATCTCAGGTAACCTATATCCTAGAAAGATTTTGTCATAGTTTGTATTTGAGTCTTCGCGTATTGTTTGCATGACTCTTTCCTGAGTTTCCGGTTCAAGCTCTTCAAACAGAGCTTGTCCATATGGAATAAGCTCGTTTCCAAATATATGTTTTTGTAGCCATTCTGGTTTTCTTTCCATGTTACCAATAATATCTTTTGTGAATGGGAAAGCTTTTACCCAATGTTTCAGTCTTGCGTCATTTATTTCTGTAGTTGGTTTTATTTTGTCAAGGAACATGTTTTTCAATACTAACATTTCATTTGGTACTGTCCATTTGAGTTTTCTTAAATATTCATCCCTTCTCAGTTCATTGTCTGCAAAGTAAGTTTTTATGACATTTTGCAAACTTTCGTTTGCAAGGTCATGTACAATAGGTTCTCTTCCTTCTCTCTCCCTAACTTTCTTTCTAAACTCTTCACCAAATATACCATCTCTATGGTTCTGTGTAGTTCTTTGAGATAAATGTTCTAGAACGTCAGGTGTTATATTTCCATCAGCCATGTTCATTTCATACTGGTCCAAAATATCTGCATGTTTCATATCTTTCAATGGCATTAAAGCTGCGCTGAAAATACCAGCTATATCTGGTTCACCATTCACTTCCATTGCGTCTACAACTTCTTGGAATTGAGGTTGTAAGTTTATGAACCACCTATCCGGATTAGCTTTATGACCCCATCTCATTGTAGTTCCATAGTCTGCAGAAACAAAAGTAGGTTTGTTTCCATATTGGTTAGGTTCTGAATGAACTTTAAACAATGTTTCATTTCTATATGTTTTCTTGAAATTTAACCTTTTATTTTCACCGAGTTCAGCCAAAGATTGAACGTTATATGGTCGTAAGTAAAAAGGATTGTTGTATTTGCGTACACTTTCTTTCAGTTCTTCCATTCTATGTTGAATATTTTCATCTGATGTTGGAGTCTTTTGTATGTCGGCGAACATTTTTCGATATTCTTCTACTATGTCAGCCGAATTTTTCTTAGACTCTTGGAAAGATTCCATATTCCCCGCATACACTTGTTGAGGGTCAAGATTTTTCGGCTGTTCCAAATCTTCATCTAGTTCTGTGAAGTTAGTTTCCAAAGGAGGGACTTGTTTGTTTCCTTCAGGCTCTTCTAGCTGTTGTTGCTGAACTATTTCTTCCATGTCTGGTTGTATCTGAACTTCTTCCTGTGGAGTTTCTTGTACCTCATCTGCTGGCATTTCATATATTCCGAGACCGTTTTTAAAAAGTTCCCTATCTAAGTCATCCGGACTCATAAACCTTTCTTCTTTCGTTCCGTCTCTATTTTTTACGCGTTTCATGAAGAGAGTTGAATTATCATTTAGCTCTGACACCAAATATCTCGGAGTAAATTCAGTCATGTCATTTGGATGATATGCTATTAAATCATATCCCTTAGCGAGCTTGTATTTTCCAGGTTTGAAATTATATCCCATTTGGTGCTGAACCATAAAGCTAAATAGGTTCGGGTCAGTATTTCCTTCCTTGAACTTTCTAATAGCTTCTTTATATCTGTCACTAAAGTCAAGAGTATCTGGGTAACCATAGTCTTCCTTAAGCATTTTTAAGAATTATTGGTTTCCTTGTTCTCTACTTCTTTTATGTCCTTGCTCTGTTTGTGGTTGTTGCTGTGCAGTGTTTTGAACTGTTGGTTGTGGTGCAGTGTTTTGAACTGTTGGTTGTGGTGCAGTGTTTTGAACTGTTGGTTGTTGTGCTGGATTTTGAACTGTTGGTTGTTGTGCTGGATTTTGAACTGTTGGTTGTTGTGTTGGTTTTGGTGCATGCCTGTGTCTGTGTCCATGTGACGATGTAAATGTTTTAGGTAGTCCTGGTGCAGGTGCTTCTCTTGGAGGGTTTGGTGGTATATAAGTTCCACTGGCTAGTATATAAGTTCCACCAGCTGGTATATAAGTTCCACCAGCTGGCACATATGTTCCATCTGCAGCATAATGTCCTACCTGACTTTTCGTTTTTAAGAAAGCATTTACTAGGTCTGTTTTGGTCTGTTGTAACTCTTTTTCTTGACTTTCCACAACAGTTGCTCTAACGGCGTCATAGGCACTTTGAACTGCCTGTCTCGTTGCTGCATCTGTTATTTTCGTCATATTTTGTGCTACTTCTCTTAACTCTTTGTCGAAACCTTCAGACTTCAGTTTCTTTCCAGATGAGAAGTCGTTCACTAGTTTCACCTTACTATGAAGAGCTTCGAAGGCGTTCTTAAAGTCAGCATTCATTAAAGCTTCATTTGAACTGTCTTCATCCGCTTGTATTTTTGTCCTTATTGACCCTATAAGTTGGGCTGCTTTAGCGTTGGCTTGGGCATCTAACCAGTCATTATTAGCTTTTATATATTCTGCGCTTTTCATTGCCTTTTGCATGGCTGCGTCGTTATTTTTACTTTCTTGTGCTAAGTTTTCATACTGTACGGTTTGGTTTTGCAACTGTAAAAGTTTTTCTGCCTTTACATTTGCTTCAACTTCTTTTTTATACTCATCGCTATCCATATATGTCTTCATGGCTTTTTGTTTTATCTCTTCATCTTTCAGTACTTTATATTGAGTAGTATGGTTTTTCAAATTTATAACATCTTGTTCCATTTTTGCTACTTCTGCTGCTTTTTCTGACACTTTTTTCGCATATTCCTCTGTACTTAGTTCTTTCAGTTGTTCTTCTTTCTTCTTTTTCTCTACGTTTAACTCATTGAGTTTCTTTGTGTGTCTGTCATATTCTAGTTTCTTTTCGTTTTCACTTATTTGTTTCTGTATGTCTATGTTTGACTTTTTGACATCTGTTATTTGATTTTTGAGTGAACTCAAATTCATTTGACTTTGAGGGTTATAAGCTGTTCCGTCTGCAGCTCCACCATAGCCTGCCATTTTCGCTAAAAGTGCCGCTCTTAAACCTCCACTCTGTGCACCAATAACTCGGTTTAAAAGCATAGGGTTGCTTGACATTTGTTGCAACATAGTGGGGTCATTCATAATTTGTTGTTGCAACTGTTGTTGTGGTGTCAGTTTTACTATTGGATGTTTCAATGCTCTCTTCCTCTTACGTATATTCTTACGTAGCTTACGTGGCATTTTAAGTGAAGTTAAAAAGCGGTTTTTGACAGATGTTTATATGACACTTTTTGTTCAGCACAAAAAACTACTCGGTCAAAGTGTTGTCAGTTTTGTAAAATAACGGTCCTATCTTGTTTTAAAATGGAGAAAAGGCTTCTCAAAGTATACTTCCTTGGAACGCCTGTAACTTTTCCTGTAGCGACGATAGACCCTTACTTGTCCGGACAAAGTTATACTAAACATCTTCAGGGCTAGAGGGCACGAAGTGCCTGGAGGCCCCACTACCTTTTTTTTTTTAGTTATGATGAATAAATTATGTGAAAATTGAAAAATACATTATATCCCAGTTTTTTTCAAATGATTGTCAAGTTTTTATCGGAAATTGATTTTCAAAAAATAGCAAAATAATTCAAAATAAAAATCGAATGAAAATAACAAATTTAAGATCAAAGAAAAAGATTTTTTTGAATGAAAATTTCGGTCAGATGCACAATTGACTATTTACAACTACTGAATTAATCGCCTCACAAATAAAGATGTTGAGTATTTTAATCATACCATGTCTTTTAATTGCAACAGGAGCACAAGCATGGGCATACACAAACCCAGAATCATTTAATCAACAGTTCGATCAACAGAAACTCATTGCTTGCGTTGTTACATGTTATTTCATATCTTTGCTCTTCTTTATTCTCATTGGATCAAGAAAGGGTTTCAACAAACATGGTATCTGGATGGCAATCCCATTACTTTCGATCGGCTCATATCTAACATTTTACTCGACCAAAAAGATTGGTATTGATAGAACATTCTTTGGTGAACAATTAGGAACTCTAGAAGGCAAGGAACATGAAACATCATTCCCATTTAGCCTCAATCATTGCATGTACAAAGGCGAATTACTTTTAGTATTTGGCTTTTGGTCATTATTCTATCCATCCAAGGAATTAACATTTGTTGCAGGAACTTGGATTTGCTTGCTCCTTATTCAGATGTACATTGAATCCCCACAATAGATTATTTTTTTTTAAAATAAACATATTCTTTACTTAATGCATTCTACAGTAATCTTTTTTTTTTGAATAATATTCAACACATCTACAGGAACTTGTTAAATTTTCTTAATATAAATTAAATAACTTCAATATTCAGAGATTTAACCCCAAACAATCTACAACAATTGTAGACTAGAATATCACCGAAACAATGAACATCCTATAAAAATCTCAAAAAGCTTTTTGTGTCAAGATTCGTGAATTTTTAGGCAATAAAGCCATATAACGAACTTGACGAATACAGAATGAGGATAAAAACATATGAATTTTATCATATAAATCAAATTTAAAAGTTCATAATATATTTTGAATATTTATTACATACATAAAATACAATATTATATACCAGGAGGTAAGCAGTAATCAGAAACTTCTACGAACCCTTCCTCAGGAACAGTCCAAGCAACAGCTGGTTTTGGTTTCAAAGCAACGGCTTTCTTTGGAACAATATTTTGTGTCTCCACCTTCGTTGCTTCAGTATTCTGGAACCATAGATGGGAAATATTGATCGATGGCCGTTGAATTTCTTCACATCTCAACCAAGACTTTCTTCCTGGTGGCGCAAAATGTGATAGCTGCGCAGGGAGATCTTCAGAGAGCTTCGGAACATCCATATTTTCGTCTTCGCTCTCAAGTTCTATGTCGATATAAAACGGACCTTTGAAAAGCGACTTCAAAGTGTTTACATCTTTTGGTCTTTCTTGTTTTTTGTGCTCTGGTCGCTTCTTTTGTTGGCCTTTGTCGAGAAGTTCTCTGACTTTTGAAATTTGAGGCTGGAGAAGCACTGACGGCTCTATTGTTGGACAGTCAACTGATTCCGTGGTCCAGGTTGCGTTTAGATTCAGTTTCACTGGAGATATATCAAATGGCAAAACTAATTCGGATCCAGGAGGAATAACATAGGTATCATCGGTGTTGTTAAGGCTCAGTAATGGCATTGGGATCGGTTTGGTCGCAAAAATACCAAGATATCTGTTATCTCCGATATCAAAGGGCAAAATCGTACAATTTGAGACAAATCCACGTCGTATCTGTTGGAATATGTTGAACTGAGTGAATTCTGTCGTATCAAGTGCGATTTCTGTTTGACTAATTCTGTAAATTTCTAATTTCGGAGTTGTGGAGCTTCTGTCGATCTCTTCCATAAGATAAAGATTTCCATATACAGGAAAGATTAATTCTCCAGCCTTTATTTCCTTTTCCGTGATGACAGTTCTCATTCCGTTATTTCCAGCGACAATTCTCAATGGTTTGTAGCCAAATGAGTTTAATTGGATGGCTTCGAACTCTGGGTTCTCATCAAGGAAGTCATCTTCAGCTCTTTCGGTGTAATCATATGCATTATCTAAATCTGGGCATTCTGAAATGAATCTGTTGACAGGAATTCTGTTCAGTTCAGATGTGGGGACTTTGTAGATGTCTAAATAAATCAAATGGTCAAGCATCTGTATAATTTGTTGTTTTGGAGTCATTGTCATGAATTCTATTGCTCTAATCATTGTACATACGAAATTCCACGAGATTTGAGCTTTTTTGGACATTTTGTATTTTTTGATCTTAAAAAATTCGATTGTTGGATGAGATAAGAAAATTATTGATCTGAAATTTGAATAAATATATGCACAAATTGCTCCAACGGATGAAATTTGTGGTATTTCTGATAGTTTGTCGTATAATGGACCTTTAGGAATTGGTGGATTTATCTCAGAAATTGGTTTAATGTAAATTGGAGCGTTTAAATGAGGTAAAAACGATGGTAATGGATTGATTTCATCTTCTGTGTATCTGAATTCCCCTTTTGAGCAGTCAGGACATACATAAACTGATGGATTTGGTCCGAATCCGAGATTTACATGTCTTTTATGGAAATATTTGTGACAAATTACACACATAATGAGTGACTTTTGATAATCTGCTTCATATCCGCATTTACATCCAATTTTGATACCTTTACAAGTTGGGCAAACGTAATGAAGTGGTTCTGTGAATTTATTGATGTTAACACATTGAGCATGCTGCCATTTCTTGCATTGTTCACAACAAAGCATTAAGCCATCTTCTTCATCGTCCCCACAATAACATTCTACAATATCATCCATTTTTTGACAAAAATTTATGATTTTTTGACAAATAAACTTTAAATTTGACGTGTAAAATTTATTTTTTAATTTTCGAAATTATATGGATTTAAACGTTTTAGTTACATTGGCTGCCATGTTTAATATGGTTGCTGATGTATTATGTATAGTTATGACTAAAAGCTGGCTTTTAGAGTCAGGAATTTATTTCCTTACAAGATTTCCAGAATATCTTCCATTATTCGATTTAGTTTTATTCTCTTTAATATTATTACTTCACAAATTAGCATATTTTACCGAAAATAAACAAATTGCAGACGCATACGTTTTCTTATGCATTGTTTTGACATTTATCAACGGATATTACGCAGTTAACTGGGTATTAGATCCAAAGGCATTCTTTTCAAACTTACTCCCGCAATGGAGTATCATGATTAACTCACCAAAACTTCGCTACGTTGAAAATAAATTCAGATGTTGCGGTCTTAACAAAATTGGAGAAAATCCTAACGATAGATGTACAGAAAGCAAGTCAAAAAGCTGCGCTAAAATACTTTGCACGCATTATCAAAGCAATATGAGAGGATCCGGCGTTTTTGCGTTCACATCTTCAGCATCAGCATTGTTTATTATATTAATATACGTATTCCTTCAAAAGAAGAAGAAAGCAAGGAATTTACATCGTGGTCAACCAGTTGACGATTTCTAATCATTTTTATGCGATATTTCTTTATATATCTCATTGTTTTGCTCATAAATATCTGTTTTAAATCGATATGTTTTATTAAATACATTATATTTCTTAAATTTTTAAATAAAATCTTTTAATAATTGAAATATTAGCAAAATATGATTAGTAAAGAAATATTTATCCTGGAGAACATTCGCTAGATTTGATGATATCTGAATAATTGTTGAAATTATTTAGATTTTTTGAATTTCTGTGTCAAATGTCATGATTTTAGATAAACAAAGGTACATTCACTATTTTTGACAAAATTTTAAATTTTCATGGGGTTGTAAATCTTATAATAACTAGATGAATAAGGAATGAATCCCAGTATAATGTGCATCATTATATTAAACACTATATGTAAGGCTAATGATTCTATTAACACTTATGAAGATCTATAGTATTTGAGCAGATAAATTTGATAATTTCCAAAACTCTTATATTTCAAAATTAAAGTGTGCGAATGCATTTAAATGAGAGCAAAAAGAGATTGATGCTGTTAAAACTAGGTGTTAATTTGCAATTATTTCGCATCACAAGAACTACCCAGTAAATTCGGCTATCTTTCTTTGCAATTATTCTCCATTATACATATAATATAATGGTTAGGGTTTGAAGAAAAGTTACTAGAGAATTATTGACTTTTGAAATAATGCAGAATTTTACTTGAAGAAATCATTAATTTATGAGTTCCAAATTGCTAAGCATGACGAAGGATCATTAAATTTGCTACAATTAAATACACTTATTGCAGAATTAAGATTTTTGAAATTAAAAGTTTGAAATATTGCCTTTTTGAATAAAAATTTAAATTTTATTATATAATCATGATAATATCTTATAGAAATTAAAAGAAAATATTTTAAACCATTCAAATATTTTGAATGTCTTATCAATTTAAAATATTAAAAGATAGCTTGATTTTATCATCATTAGTTGTTATCAAAGTTTTCTTCTTTTGATGAACAACAGTAAATGATTTGTTAATTACTTGTCTTCCTTTTTCGCAGCAAAATCGAAAGTTATGATGATAATCTTGCTGTCAATTTTGAAACTCTCTGATTTACAAGTAAGCATTCCTTTGGAAAAGCAGTCCTATTCTGTTTTCAAGATATTTTAAAGCCTCCATTTCATACAATGCGCAGATATATTCGAAATTGCAAGAACTCTCAAGAAAAATGCAGCAGCAAAGAAGATTCCATAGTTTCTAGCATCAAAAATTTACAACCTTAATACAACAGTTAAAGAGAAGCTCGAAAAGAAAATATTTAACCATAAAGTTGGAAACCATTCGATATCTACTATTGGATCTAATAAAAAGTTAATTATAACATATTTAACATGCTATTTGTTGACTTTGTTCCATTATATTACCATATATATCTTTTTGAAATCTAAAATATTTTTACGATTTTAACCATGTGTTGTTGAAACCATATATCAATCTTAGCTAAAGTATAGTTTATGAGTCTGTCACCATCTAACGTATGAATTTTCAAAAATGTCAAATATGTTCATTTTTTCTGTATATTCAGCCATAATTTCACGTAGTTATACTATTCAACTATTATTTAATATTTTTATCGATTTAAATATATGATGAGATGCTTAGTTCTCCCGGAAATCGATTTTTAATCGCAATTTTAACTTTCCAAAAAAAATTCAAAAATAAAAATCCCTTTCAATTTTCTAAGTTTTCTAACTCGCCAAATCTCTAGCCAAATTTTTTTGGCCCGTATAAATATTGTTAGGCACTATATAGGGATGCTATTTATCCTATTTTCATCCCATTTTACTGTTATCGCCTAGTGAATGTACCTTTAGATAAACATCATATGAAATAACTCATTGATTTAGTTATATTGTCATATTATTAAAATGAAATCTTATTCAATATTTCTCTGATGATGGCACGACGATAGCAATCCCGTTTATAAAATTTTTTTTTTCATTACATTTAGAATCTTTTTGCGGAAATGTCTGATGTACTTCAAAATAGATTAATTTGTTCACAGAAGAAAACACCAGTCATTCCAGACCTTGGTAAAGGACGCAAAAAAACAATAATTCCACCAATATCTCTTTCACATAAACCAGCTGAAATCTCACAACCACCTCAGTCCGCGAGAACTGAAAGAAATCCACGACTTTCGAAGATTCCAACATGCAAATCAGCTCGTACTGATGATGAATCCGCTCCACAAACAGCTAGAGCTTATACAAAAATAGTTCCATCATGGTTTCATCAAGCATTGACAGATCTCGATGAATGGAAGAAGCACCCACTCTACAGTCCTTACATTTCGGACGAAGAATGGCAAAATCGCGATCTTCCATATTGGTATATTTGGCAATTTACTTTACTCAATTTAACAAATGAATTTATATATCTCGACTATGCACCATTACCTGTTCCAAACATGTATTGTTTGGTACCATTTACGTTCGATACTTTGCCAAAACATTACTTTACATTATCTATCGATGGTATTACAGAATTTATTGAAGGACATGGCAGATTCATTGCAATAAACCAATGGGTCCGTGAGGTTGTCCTTTATCGCCGTGTTGGAGAAGTTCCATTTTTCAAGAATTTCCTCAGCCTTTACGCTTTTCGCTCATTACTCAAGTCAGCGATATCAAACAAGAGCACAATATCAGCCGAGAAGATCGAAAAGAAATTCTTGATGGCTTCTCCTCATTTCAAAGTTATTGGAAAAGAAATTCGCAAAATTGCACTCGAAATACAGAAAATCCCACTTGTCGACCTCAAATTCGCCTATCCTCATACATTAAATCAATTTCTCGAAAAGCAAAGTGTTTATATTCAAGGATTAATGCAGAGATTCCAAGATGTACATAATCGTGCCCACGAAGTTATATCTGCCGCATGCGAAGCAGCACATTCTGCCTCTCGAGATATCGGAAATACAGATAATGCAACTTATTCACTCGAACAATTCATCGGCCAATACAACAAGCAAGCTAAAATGGACAAGAACAGGCACTACAAGACGAACCAAAAGGATGAGTTCGTATCTGCCGATGGCGATGCCCAACATTTTACAAGATTAGCCACAATCAGGTCAATGTGCCGTAGAATTACCAAATTTATACGATCATGCGACTTACAATTCATGCAAGCACTTCTTGAGTGCGTCAACAACTCTGCCAAGCAATTTGTTGACTTCATGATATCAACTCCACAACAAATGTGTCTTTCAGTTGATTTCCAGGTCGACCACTTTGATCCTGCCCCTGATTTATTCATCAACAAGATGTCCAGAGCCTGGGAAGAGCTCTCAAACACCGCAAATATCTTTGAGCGGTTTTTGTATTCGAGTGATTTTGCCATTTACACAAATGACAGTCTTTCCAAGCTTGACAAAGTTAGAGAAATCGAACTGACACAGAAGTTCAAAGACATCTTGAACATGGATGCTCAGTACAGAGACTCAATTGCACAGCTCGAACCGAACATCAGAAAAACATTCGATGAATTAAGTGAACTGACAAAAAGTTTACAACCTTACATCGATGATTACAACTTTTCCAAGGAACTGAAGATGGAGTTTGAGGATGACAGTGCATATGCATTCTCAGAACTCATCAACAAACTAAGAGCAGACATAGAAAAAGTCGATGGAATGCCAGAAGAAATAGAACATAGATTAGTTCGAATTGAGTTAAGAAAAATGAAGGCTACATTCACTCCTATTCCAAGACAAGCACTTGACAAAGTCAGGAACTATGTACCTGATTTAGTATTCAAGAAAGCCAAAGATTTCGATGCATTAATCACTGATTTATATGATAAGATTTCCAGAGAAGTTTCCAATGTTTTTGATTTCGGAGACCAATTCGAGTTGTACTACAAATTGACAGAAGACATTGACAAATACAGGAAACAGTACCACGCAATATTCGAACTGTACAATCTCGCAGGAAAAGAAGGTTTCCCGATGACAGAAGAACTGACAGAACTCATGAAAGGAATGAATCCAAAATACTCAGCTTTAGAAAGCGCGTACATGAAGATGGGAGAGTCAAAGGAAGCTTTGATAAGGAAATGGAGCGAGCACATCAAAAACGATGTATCAAAACTATCAGAAAACATCGTTACTGCACAGACAGAGTTAGCACAACTCACAGAGAATGTTGATGAATCATTAGTTGCCATTAAATCTATTGATGAAAAAGGAGAAAAGTTCCAACACGATTTGGAAAGATACAACCAAATCCAAATGCTCATTGGAAAGCCGCAAACAGAAATCGATGGTTTGCAAATCTTTCTTACTGAACTTAAGAACAAAAAGACATTGTATACAACAGCGGATTCGTGGTCGAAACAACGCGAGAAAATACTCAAAACATTCCTCAAAGAACTCGACGCTGTTGAATTCCAAACAAACATAGAAAAGACAAAGAGAACAGTAGATTTCTTAGTGAGAAACTTCCCAACATCACAATTGGCAGCAACACTAAAGGACTCTGTAACAGATTTCTTCCAACTTGCTCCAATCATTTCAACAGTAAGATCGAAAGCTCTTCAGGACAGACACTGGGAAAGAATCGAAAAAATGGTCGATGTAAGAGGTCTGAGAACAGGCGACTTAAAAGTTTCCGCTCTTGTTGAAGCAGGCGCTGTGAAGTACTCAGAGGAATTCGCAGTCATCGCTGTTGAAGCTGAGAACGAGCAGACATTGTTGAAGATGATTGAAGACATTTTGATCGAATGGGCTGGTGTCAGATTCGAAATTATTAACAACGCTGACACAAATGTACAAACATTGGGAGGATTGGCTGATATCACTGAAATTCTCGATGACTCATTCGTCAAATGCTCAACAATTAGATCTTCTAGATATGTCGGACCAATCAAAGTAAGAGTTGACAAGACAATTGGCGTATTAAACAAAGTACAGAAGATGATTGAATTGATTTCAAGTGTACAGAAACAATGGATGTACTTGAGAAACATTTTCAAGGATTCTGATATTCAAAGACAACTTTCAAATGAATTCAAACTCTTCCATGAAGTTGAAAAAGAGTTTAAGAACTGGGTTGTCGCAATCAGAGATAAACCAAGAGTTTACGCAATCGCTGCACAAAGTGATGAACCATTAAGAAACTTGGCATCATGGGATAAAAGATACGAATCAATTCAAAAAGCAATCGAAGTCTTCTTGATGTCAAAGAGAACAGAATTCCCAAGATTCTTCTTCCTTTCAAACGACGACCTCATCGAAATCCTTTCTCTCGGAAAGAACCCTGTCGGTCTCCAAAAGCACCTCAACAAATTGTTCGAAAATATCTACGGTTTGCACTTAATAGATTCAGGACATTCAATCGACCAAATAATTTCAAAGGAAGGTGAAGTGATTCCGATACAAACCGTTGCTGTTCGTGGACCTGTTGAAGGCTGGCTTAAATCATTAGAAGCCAACATGAGGAGAGCATTGCAACTGATTTCTACCGATGCATTTAATGCATATGAATCAAAACCATTTGGAGAATGGACAGCACAATTCCCTGCACAAACAATTCTGGCAATCACTCAAGTCTTCTTCTGCCACTTAGTTTCAACGAACTTAAATGGTTCTATGAACAAAGCTCTTGAAGTTTACGAGCAGAGATTGAAAGAATTGGCAGGATTGGTTAGAACAGACTTAAACAAAGTCTACAGAGAAGCTTTGGTTGCTTTGATTACAATCGAAGTCCACAACAGAGATATAATCGAAGAAATCCAGAAATCAGGAATTTCCGATGTCACTGATTTCGAATGGACAAAGCGTTTGAGATACTTCTTTGAAGACAACAAGATATTGGTCAGACAAACTGATTCAACAATTGAATACGGTTACGAATATCTTGGTGCAACACCTCGTCTTATCATCACTCCTTTGACAGAGAGATGCTATTTGACACTGACAAGCGCTTTGAGACATCATCTCGGCGGTTCTCCAGCTGGTCCTGCAGGTACAGGTAAGACAGAAACAGTTAAAGACCTCGCGAAAGCAATTGCAAACTTCTGCGTCGTTTTCAACTGTTCAGAAGCTGTCACTGCCAACCAGATGCAGGCTTTCTTCAGCGGTCTTTCACAGACAGGTGCTTGGGCTTGCTTCGATGAGTTCAACCGTATTGATCCTGGTGTTCTTTCTGTCATTGCTGAGCAGGTCAGAACAATTCAGGACGCTTTGAATGAGAACGCAACGAATTTCATGTTCTGCGGAAAGAACATTCCTCTCAATCCAAAGTGCGGCGTTTTCATCACAATGAACCCTGGTTACGCTGGCCGTACAGAGCTTCCTGATAACCTCAAGGCTTTGTTCAGACCAATCGCTATGACTGTCCCTGATTACGCTTTGATTGCTGAGATTTTCTTGTACGGACAAGGTTTCGAAAATGCTCGTGTCCTTGCAGAAAAAATCACTCAGTTGTACAAACTGTCATCAGAAATGCTTTCTCCACAATCTCACTACGATTTCGGTATGAGAGCTCTTAAATCTGTCCTTTCCATGGCAGGTTTAGTTAAGCGCCAAATGCCAAATAACCCTGAAGATGAAATCCTCATCCAAGCCATTAATAACTCAAACATTCCAAAGCTGTTGGGTAACGATAAGACATTGTTCCAATCTCTGGTTAATGACCTCTTCCAAGATGTCGTTTTCGAGACAGTTTTAGATCCGAAACTCATACAAAAACTCGAAGAAAACCTCAAATCCCACAATTTGGACAGTTCAGTCCGACCATTGATTGTAAAGACTGTTCAGTTATGGGAGACAATGCGTATCAGACACGGTGTAATGTTGGTTGGCCCAACAGGTGGCGGTAAAACTGTTTCATTGCATTCGTTGGGAGAAGTCATCAACGCAAACATGATGACATTGAATCCGAAATCCATCGAATTATCAAAGATGTACGGTGCATTCAATGAGAACACAGGAGAATGGTTCGATGGCATTGTATCTAAAATGTTCAGAGAATCTGTTGCAGCAGAAACTGATCAGAAACAATGGATCATTTTCGATGGACCTGTCGATGCTTTGTGGATTGAAAACATGAACACTGTTTTGGATGATAACAAAATGCTTTCTCTTGCAAACTCACAGCGTCTTAAGATGACAGATGAAATGGAAATGATCTTCGAAGTCGGTGATCTTTCACAAGCTTCTCCTGCTACTGTTTCTCGTTGTGGCATGGTTTACTACGAACCAATTGACATTCCATGGACTGCTTTCGTTTATAACTGGTTCTCTGTCACACAAATGAAGCCAGCTTTGAAGGAAGTAATCATGGACATGATCAAGCACACAATGGAAGTTTTCACTGGATTCCAATTCCGCTGCACATTGGCCAATGGTTTCAACACTTGCAAGACATTCTTTGAGTCTTTCTTAGAGAGACACAAAGAAAAACTTGCAACAGATAATGATGATTTGTACGAGAAAAAGATCAAAACAGTTTTCGGATGGTGCTTTGCCTGGGCATTTGGAGGTTCTTTGAATCCAAAGAACAAGATTGATTTCGATACTTTGTTGAGAGAAGCAATCGGAAACAAGTTCCAATACCCTCAAAAGCGATTGATCTTTGATTATTACCTTGAAGATGATTTGACAACATTCAACATGTGGTCACAAAGAGCAGAAGCAGCAGAACCAAATGAAGAATTTGTTGCTACAGAAGATACAGTTTGTTTCTCGAATCTCCTCAAGTTATGCGTTGAAAACAAGATGCACACGATGATCACCGGTCCAAGTGGTGGCGGAAAGACAACAATTGTAATGAACACTCTCAAAGAAATGGAAGAAAAAGTTATGACATTCTCTTTGACATTATCCGCACAAACAACGGCCAAACAGATCCAGGAAACAATCGAGACTAAAATGGAAACAAAGAAGAAGACATTGTTAGGTGCTCCTGAAGGTAAAAATGCTTGTTTCGTTGTAGATGACGTAATCATGCCAAAACCAGAAACATACGGTGCCCAGCCTCCTTTAGAACTTTTGAGACAATATCTTTCACAAGGAGGTTTCTTCAATATGAAAGATTTGTCGTGGATTCAAGTCAAAGACATGATTATCATTGCTGCAGGACAACCAGCGGGAGGAGGAAGAGCTGAGCCTTCTCCAAGATTCACTTCCAAATTCGCTGTTTTGTATTTAAGCGAACCAACATCTGCCTCATTAAAACAAATTTTCGGAACATCGATGGGATGTTTCTTCGCAAGAACTAAGTTCCCTGATGCAATCAAGCAACTCAAAGACAATATAGTACAATCTTCTGTTACTATATTCGATAGAGTTTGCCACGAATTCCTTCCAACACCTTCTAAATCTCATTACACATTCAACTTGCGTGATTTGGCAAAAGTTTTCACAGGAATTAAAACAGCAAGACCTGAAGTTGTTTACACACCAGAAAACATGGCAAATCTCTGGGAGCACGAGAACATGAGAGTTTATCATGATAGACTTGTTGATAACACTGACAGAGCTGCTTTCATTGATATTTTAATTAATCTCAAGAAGAAGAATTTCAAAGCAGAAGAAGAGGAAGGAAAGATGAAACCATTGTTCTGCGATTTCATGACACATGATGCATATTACAGACCATTTGATAATCTTCCTAAAATCAAGGATAAACTCACACAGATCTTTGATGAAAGAATGCCAGATACAAGGCTTGTTTTCTTCGAAGATTGCATCAAACACATCTGCAGAATTACCCGTGTTTTCAGACAACCAGCAGGAAACATGTTGTTGGTTGGTGTCGGTGGCACAGGTAAGAGAACAACTGCAAAGGCTGCTGCTTGTGTTTGCGATGCAATTTACGCTGAACCAAAACTCACAAACCATTACACGAGAACTGAATTCAGAGATGACTTGAAAGAGTTGTATTTGAAGACAGGTATCGAAGGAAAACAGATTGTTTTCATGATGTCCGATGAACACATCATCAATGAGTCATTCTTGGAAGATATAAACTGCATCTTAAACAACGGTGAAGTTCCTAATTTGTTTGACAGTGAAGAAACAGAAAAAATTGTCACAGAAATGACTCCTGTCATCAAGAAGCTCAATCTTTCATTTGCAAGAGATGTAATATTGAGTACATTCATCAACAGAGTTAGAACAAACTTACACATTGTTTTGGCTTTGTCTCCAATTGGTGAAAAGTTCAGAACAAGAACAAACATGTTCCCATCTTTAGTTAACTGTTGCACAATTGATTGGTTCGATATTTGGAATGATTCTGCTTTGATGGATGTCGCTCTTTCCCAGTTCAAAGAGATCGATTTCAACGGCGTTCCTGTTGTAGAAGGAATCCAAGAAAAGCTCGCAACAGCTGCAGGAAAATGTCATACAGCAGTTACAACAACAGCTGATGAAATGATGCAGCAAGTAAGAAGACTTTATTACGTAACTCCTGCCGCTTACATCGATTTCATGAAAGCATTTGGTACATCACTTGGAAAGCGTCAAAAGAAACTCGAAGAAGAGCAATCAATGCTTAAACGTGGTGTATCAAAGATCGAAGAAACAAATAGCGTCGTAGGAGGAATGGAACAAGAGTTAGTCGCATTGAAACCACAGTTAGAAGTTCACGCTGTGGAAGTCGAGAAACTTCTCAAAGAATTGGAAGGCGACAAGAAAGTTTTGGAAGAAAAGAAAGCAACAGTCGAAACAGAGAAAGTCGAAGTTCAAAAGAAAGCTGATGTTGCAGAAGTGTTGGCAACAAAGGCTGCAGCAGAAAGAGATGCAATTCTTCCAATGTTGAAATCAGCAATGGAAGCTGTCGAACTCCTTAAATCAAAGAAAGGTGAATTGGCTGCAGTTAAAACATACAAGAACCCACCAAGTAGAGTTAAATTAGTTCTCAGCGCTGTATGCTCATTAACAGGATTCCCAACAGATTGGAAAGGAGCGCAAACATTCCTTTCAAAGCCAAACAACATGACAATTCTCAGTGAATTACACAACCAAAACATTACTGACCAAGACCTCGCAAAAATCCAGCCGTATCTACAAGATCCAGAGTTCAAAGTCGAGTTAGTTGCTGAGCAATCAGGAGCTGCTTCTTGCCTCTGCAGATGGGTCATCGCCATCAACGATTTCATCAGAGTCAGAAGAGAAATCGAACCATTAGAAAAGAAATGCGCTGAAGCACAAGAGACAAGAGACCAAGCTCAGGCTCAATTGGCTGAAAAAGTCGCAGAATTGAATGATTTAGAGGCCAAATACAATGATTTGAGAGCAAGATTCCAGGCATCATTAGACCAGCAACAGAAGTTACAAGCTCAAATCAACAGGACACAATTGAGACTTGATAACGCTTCTAAACTCACAACAGCTCTTAATGATGAACTCGGAAGATGGTCTGAATCCCTCAAAACACTCAACAGCTTGGCTGCAAACATTGTTGGTGATACATTCTTGATTGCATTGAACTTGTCCTATTTCGGACCATTCCCTCCAAGTTACAGAGTTTCTTTACTCGAGAAAATGAAGGAGATCATCAAATCTGTTGAAATTCCATTCACGGAAGATTTCTCTCTCGAATCAGCTGCAGGAGATCCAATGTTGATCAGAGATTGGAGAATTGCAGGACTTCCTTCAGACAATCTCAGTACAGAAAACGGTATCTTGGTCACACAATGTACAAGATGGCCTCTGTTGATTGATCCACAAGAACAAGGCTTCAGATGGTTCTGCGCCATCAATGAAGAGAATGGTTTGCAGATCATCAGACCAGGAGACTCCAAGATGTCAATCACAATAGAAAACGCCATCAAAATGGGAACTCCTGTCATTGTTGAAGGTGTTGGAGAAACAATTGACCCGGCTTTGAAGTCAATCTTGAGTCCGCAGTTCAGAAAAGGACCTGCAGGAAACAAGAAGATCGTTCTCGATGGCAGAGAAATTGATTACGATCCAAACTTCAAACTCGTGTTAGTCACTAAATACAGAAACCCTGTTTTCATGCCAGATGTCTTCATCCAAATGTCTGTGATCAATTTCGCTGTTACTCCAAATGGTTTGGTCGAGCAGTTATTGACAGATGTTGTCAAGCTTGAGAAACCAGAAGTAGAAGCAGCGAGAGCCAAATTAGTTGTAGAAATCGCACAGAACAAGAAGACATTGGATCAGCAAATGAAGAAGATTTTGCAGCTTCTCTTCAAATCAGAAGGAAACATTTTGGATAACGAAGAATTAATTGTAGCTTTGCAAGAAGCTAAAGCAACAGCTAAAGCAGTTACAGCTAGATTAGAAGAGGCAGAAGTATCAGAAAAACAAAACAAAGAACTCTGCGAAGTCTACAGAGGCGTTGCACAAAGAGGTTCAACATTATTCTTCACTTTACCTGATTTGCCAGGTGTTGATCCGATGTATCAATACTCCCTTGAGTTCTTCAAGAACTTGTTCATTAACTGCATCCAAACACCGTACAAAGCAGACACAATTGAACAGAGATTGTCCGATCTCATTGAGTTAATCACATACAGAACTTATTGCGCTGTTTCTCGCGGTTTGTTCGCAAGACACCAAATTTTCTATTCATTTTTGTTGATAACTTCTGTGATGAGAGATGAAGGAAACATCAGCACTGAACAGTGGGAATTGTTCGTCAGAGGACCAAGTGATTTACCACCTGAAGACCAGGTTTCTCCTCCAGATGATTCCATCAATTTGATGACATGGCGTAAAATTGTTGCAATTGGAAAATACGTTGAAAAACTCAAAGATTTCGCAAACGACGTCAAATCGAATTTCGACGATTTCTCTGAGTTCTTCATCAGCGAGTCAAGTCTCAAATTACCTGCGAGATACGACCAGTTGACTAACTTCGAGAGAATTCTTTTGATTGCAACTGCTTGTCCGAGAAAATTAATTTTGGGAACAATACAATTCATTGTTTCCGAAAAAGGACAAAATTACGCTCAACCACCTGATCTCTCAATTCCTTCCGCATTTGCAGACACTAAACCACCAATTCCTTTGGTATTCATCCTTTCACAAGGTGCAGATCCTCTTCCAGCTCTCAGACAGTTCTCAGACAAGAGCGAGGCCAAGTTGCAGCCTCTTTCTCTCGGCCAAGGACAAGGTCCAATCGCTGTTGAGTTGATAAAGAACGCGAAAATCACAGGAAACTGGGTTTTCTTGCAAAACTGCCACCTCTACGCTTCATGGCTTCCAACATTGGGTGACATGCTGAGAGAGATCAGATCTAAACCTAAAGAAGTACATCAGAACTTCAGATTGTTCTTGTCTTCAATGCCAACACCTGATTTCCCATTCTCCGTTCTCCAGGAATCTGTGAAAGTCACTTCAGAACCTCCTCGTGGTTTATCATTGAATGTCAGCAGGTTGATGTCTACATGCGTTGATCCATATTTCTTCGACGCAATGAGCACAACAGCACAGAGATTCTGCGTTGGCTTGGCTTTCTTCGCTTCTTTGATCCAGGAGAGAAAGAAGTTCGGTCCTTTGGGATGGAACATCATTTACGAGTGGTCTGATTCTGACTACAGAATGGCCACTTTGATGATGAATTCACTCATGGTCGAAGGCCAGGAAATCCAGTGGAAAGCTCTTAATTACCTCGTCGGACAGATTGCTTACGGTGGAAGAGTTACTGATGACTGGGATCGCCGTTGTTTGCTTGCACATCTTTCAAACATCATCCACAAGAAGCTGTTGAATGAAACGTGCACATACGATGAAGCAAATCTTTTCAACGCTCCAACAGTCAGAGGATACAACAGCGTTCTCCAGCAGATTGAAGAGTATCCAAAGACAGATCCACCAACAATTTTCGGTTTACATATCAACGCTCAAATGTCCGCACAAACAGCTCAGTCAAACGATTTCGTCAATGCTTTGCTCGGTGTACAGCCACGCGTTTCTGGAGGCGCGAGTGGCTCCAGACAGGACCAGTTCGTCATCGACCAAGCCGAGAAGATCAAAGCGGAGATTCCTATAGATTTAGTCTACAAAGAACCAGAAGTCGAGACATCATTACACGTTGTTTTGAGGCAGGAAATCATCAGATACAACAGGTTGTTGAAAGTTGTTAGAGAAAGCGTCGACAACTTGATCAAAGCTGTGAAAGGCTTAGTCGTAATGAACGACGCACTCTCAGAGATGTACACAGCGTTCAACAATGGAAAAGTTCCTCATATTTGGTCACAAGCCGCTTATCCATCGATGAAACCATTGATTTCGTGGGTTGCCGATCTTGTTAAAAGAGTTGATTTCATCAAGACATGGGCAACAAAAGGAGAACCACCTGCATTCTGGATCGGAGGTTTCTTCTTCCCGCAGTCATTCATGACAGGAATTCTCCAGGCTTATTCAAGAAAACACAAAGTTCCTGTCAACACATTGAGATTCAAGACAGAAACAATACAATTGTCACCAGACGCAATCTCTTCTCAGCCAGAAGACGGTGTCTACATTTACGGAATGTTCTTCGATGGTGCTGATTGGGATTCATCTGCAAAGATTATGAAAGATCCAAAGGTTGGTACAACTTACGCTCCTGCACCTGTTATTCACTTGATTCCACAACAACACTATGTAATGCCAGCAACTGATTTCGCTTGCCCTGTTTACAGAACACAAGTAAGAGCTGGTGTTTTGAGTTCTACTGGTTTGTCAACAAACTTTGTCGTCTCAGTCCACTTCCCTGTCAAAGAAGATCCACAATTCTGGATCCTTCGTGGAGCAGCTTTGTTACTCTCCACTCCAATATAATTTATTTTATATACATATATATTTTTATTTTATTTGTTAAAGATTTATTTTTTATTTAAACTATATAATTCACAAAACAAATATGTTCATTGATTAGTCTGGAACAACACAGGTGCATGTATACAATGTAAGTATGCTACTGAAAGTCTCATGTTAGATCCTTCATATAAGTAAAATTTGAAAGTGGAAAATAAATAAACGGTCGCAATGAATTTGAATTATGGAATTTACCCTGATTCAAGTACATCCTACAATATTTCTGTTGAATCAAATGAAGATTTTGATGGAATAAAGCAGAGTTGCCGAACTATTGAGAATTTCATTGAAGAACACAAAGATAAATTTGAAAAATCTCAAATATTTAAAGCACTTATTGCTTTACATGACTTGTTCAAGATTGAAATTACTAAGGGAATTCAATTACGCCAGATTTTATTTGAAGAAAGAAATCTTCATTCAAAATTGCATACTGAACTCCGATCTTTTTATGACATCATTGAAAAACAGACGAGTTTACCAGTAAACTCAATTTCTGTTGCTAAAAATACTATTTGTAAATATTTTCAAGAAACTGAAGACTATAGAGCATCGAAAGAGCTAGAAATTGCATCATTTACATCTTAAATTGATAGTTTATCTTCAAAGAATTCCGAATTACAATCAACAATATCAATTTTACAATCACAATATAATGATTTAAAAAATAATCAAATAAACATGATTAAATACGATCAATACCGGCAACTTTTAAATGCTAATAGCTCATTACAGTCTCAGATTAAGAATCTTCAAAATGAAAATATTCAATTACAAATCCAAAATAATAAAATAGCAACATCACCAAACCAGGAATATCAGCTACAGATATCAAATGAGCGTCAAAAAATGAACAGCTCATCGAAAAAAATCAAGATTTGTTAAATCAAATTCAGAATCTATCATCCAAAACTTTTTCGCTTGAATCAAACATTACGCCTGCAATACAAAAGCTCCAACACGATTTAGAGGAAAAAAAACGAAGAAATATCCAATTTGAAAATCCAAATTTCAGAACAACAATCTGAAAGCCGAAAAGTGATTGACCAGTTGACTAAAGAAAATAAAATACTAATAGAATCGTTGAGTAAATCCAGTAATGTAGTATTACTGCAAGTTTTTTAAGATATTTGCAAAATATTAAATATTCCTTTAACGACAAAGCCAGAAGAATTACCAACAATAATAGATCATTTAACTCATGATGGATATACATCAACATACGATTTTACTTCAATGGATGAATCTTATATGATAGGCTTGCGTCCTTTAATATTGGTTGCATTAACTTGCAACAGGATTTCAGCGAAATTCAAGGAGAAAAGCTTAAGTTTGATTAGTGAAATAGAAAATTTGAAAAATTAACTCATATTTGCAAGAAATCATATTGAAGTAAGTGAAATTTAATTAAATTGTTTGTATTTATCTTTTTCTAATCATTATTCTATTTAACAACAAAAATTGAGAAGAATTATATTAAATTAATTTATTCTCTATTAACAATCTCTATAATAAGTACAAAATCTACTGTTCTTCGGTTGCATGGTGATGGTGATGCCTTCTCTTACGCTTTGCTGGCTCTTCTGGAGTTGATGTCGTAATTTGAGAAGTTTGAGCAGTTGTAGGGGCTACTTCTGAAAGAATTGTAGCCAAATCTTCATTAGATAAAGAACCAATTGATTTCTTTTGTAATCTGCGGGGTATAAATTGATGAGTTTTTGTTGCTGTTGATGCTATGCACGTTTTGACTTGATCTTTATTATCATTTGCAATTTTAGCTGATATTCTTGCAAAAACGTTGTTAGCTTCGGCTGCATAGTTAGTAGATAGCTTCTTATAGCCAAGTCCAGATTGATCTCTTGCAAAAATAGTATTTATTTGCTCTGGCTTCTGATTTTCAAGTACTTCTGCTTCTTCATCAGTTAATCCGAGGTTTTTAAGGATGATCAAACCAATATTACGCGCATTTTTCGAAGCCATAATTTTTATTCAATAAATTTTTGACCTTTCCAAGATTGGTCAAAAATAGGTTTTTTTTGACCTTTCCAAGATTTTAGTTTTGATCCACTTTTTCTGGCTATCTATCCAATTTTTTGGTATTTTTTATTGATAAATATATCAAAATCTATATATACTATTAAGTGCTTAGGTTTCAAATGGTATATTTTTTGCAAATTTTTATTAAGTTCTAACTAAGACAAAACCTTGATAAGTTGCAATGATACATTAATTGGAATGATTCTGAACAAGTTGAATAGTTATTTGTCCCTATTATTGCTGCAGCAATTTTTCAATGTAGAAGATAGCTCTTAAAATCAAACAAAACGATCATTATTCAGTGTGCTTTTAAACGCGAATGAACCTTAAGAAGTGGTTCATTAATTAACAAAATCCAATTCTTTGCTTATTACTAGAACTTTAAGAATGATCAATTTTATATTTACAGATCTAATACTATGATTTTCTGAAACAGTAGTAATAAATTTTGAAAGATTTTGAGATTCAATAAATTTAGCGGAAATTCTTAATTTATAGATAATAGATTTGATAAACACAAAAATACAATCATTTTTTAAAGTAAAATGTAGGAAATTGACTAATTTTAATTTGAAAAAAAGAAAATTCGTGTTTATATCATTCCAATCTAAAAAAGTTTATGTGTGTTTAAGAATTCAAATATAATTTGCCTATAATGTCAATCAAAATCTTTTTGGATGCCGATTTTTTGACAAAAAATGGATTTTCTTTCTCCTGAAGAGTTTATTATTTTAAAGGTCATACCTTTGTTGGCTTAATTTTGACCTTTAATTTACTTTTAATTATAGTTCCATTCGGACTTTTCGTTTCTTCCACTGTATTTATACTTATTCTCAACCGTGGTATTAAGATCTTCTTCTCTAAAGACGCAAAGAACATCAAACAGAAGATGAAAGAGTTGGATCAGCAGTTACGTAAGAGATTCAAGAAGATTCTTGGCAGTTTCGAGGTATTCAAGTCATCTTTCGATCGCAGACTACTTTGGAAGAATCCAAGACAAACTCTGGAAGTCGAATTATTTTTATTTTCAATTGCACTCATGTTTTACAACTTTGACTCAGCATTCGTGTTGGTAACATCAATGTTCGGCCTCGGATTCGTTCGGATTTGGCTCTCTCTATGAAATTCTTGCAGAATTATTCACATTCTCGCATTAAAATACCATGTTTGTAACGTAAATAACTCTGTTTTCTCTGTAAAACTCTTCATTAAAAGAAACTATATTAATAAGGGTTCCAACCGCCCACTTAGCTCTATTTTTTTTTTATTCTCGTGATGATCATATTATGCAATGAGCCGAATCAATAAATATTAAGTATTAAGCCATATATTAACATTGACAACAACTAATAAATTAAATGTATACAAGATGTAAATTTGAATTAGAATGCATATAATTATGCTAAGGTTATTCAATTCATGCTTTATCTAAAGTGAGGAAATGTGATAAAAAATTAATAGGTGGCAGATAAAAATCGTTTTATATAAGAAAAAGGAAAAAAAATAGGATCTAAAGTAGGAACATTATTTTTTCACACCATGCGAAATAAGAAGCTCAATCATTCCTTTATTTTTAATCAATTTGACATAATCAAGAGCTGTTTTTCCATTATTATCGGTAAAAAAGGGGGTTGGCGTCCTAGTGTAAATTTCTCAAAATTGTGATATTTACATCACATTTTTGAGAGGTTTATGGGCGTCCTAAGGGAAAATTGAATAGCTAGGGCGTCCCGAATTTTCATTCTAAGATTTAAATATATTATATACTTAAGTATAATACAAGCAATATAAAAATTAAATTTTTATTATGTTAACTTATAAGAATTTTTTTTGAATTATCGTTGATTTATTGTAATCTTTCCAGGCTATACTTTTGAAATCAACTTTACCTGTCATACGCATTAATGTAGTAGATGTCCAGGTGTAGCTATTATATCCCAGCAACATTGGTATTTTATCATTGTAAGATATCAAAATGAAGCGTTTTTTCAGATATAATTTTTCGTAAATTTTTCAAAAATAAGATGGTAAAAAAGCCTCGACTTGCTCGAAAAATAACAATTTTTTTACTTGTAAAAATAACCCTTTTACAGCATGGGCAGCTATTCAATTACTATTTCTTTTTCTAAAAGTATATTTTTCAAAAAAAAATTAAGATCAAATTCGACAATTTCTTGATGAAAGCAAAAATATTACACATACTTCTAGATGCATGGGATAAAATATGCAATTATTCAATCAATTCGCATGATTTGAAAAAAAATCTAAATTTGATAAAAATGTAGAAATTTTTTATTTTTAACTTGAGATTCGATTTTTTTGATCCAATTTGTGAATTTTTTTTTGATCGGAATTTCAATTAATTTGTTGATCAAAAATGACCTCACAATGTTTGATCATAAGTGAAGTCATCTTCATGGGTATTTAGAAATTCCAAGAGAAATTGCTTATTTCTCGCAGATGTAATATCTGAGAAAATCGAATTTAAATATTCATAGAAACCCAAATCATTCTCCGGTTCGAATAATTCATCTGTTGCTTTTTCTGTTTTTTCTATGAATTTTAATAATTTGATTAATAAATCTTCATCAGGAAGAATTATTGCTGCATTTGTGATAAAATTCCATATTGAGGTAATATGGCAATAATTACATTTATAAAATGTAATTTTATCCAAATTTTTTTGGCAAATTCGCATAATAGCATTAATATTTGAAGCTGAGATTAAACCTGTGATTACTTCTGTAACTTTTGGAAAATCATCGCAATTTAATATCTCTTTATATTGAATTGAGAAATAAAAAAAATCAAATGGATTCATTTCTTCAATTTCAAGGAGATTGTAAAAATTGATAGAAGTGTTATTGCAACAAATTGTATTTGCAGCAAAAAATATCATTTGCTCGATTCCATCTGTCAGAATCCCACGCAACAGCATGGAAAGCACGAGAAGCTGGCTTATAAGCATCCATGCAGTATTTCTCGATGTTATCTTTGCATAGTTTCTCGTTAAATTTGTAATTAATTAAATATTTTCCGTAATATCCGGTATTTTCTGCATACTGAAAAGAATCTTGAGATGAATTCTGTGAAAAATCTTCACAGAAGCCACTAAATAAGACTCCTGTTTCGAATTCTGGTATGTATGCGCATGAAGATCCGATAAATCTAATTGATGGAACTGTATCAACTTCAATTTTAGGCTTATCTTCGAAAATTTCGAAACTTATGTAGCATCCTTCTAATTGTTCTAATTTTTTTCTGTCATGAATTTGATTTATATAGCCAAAATAATCATGACCACCAAAAATATGCAATTTTCCTCGATTAGGAATGCAGGATCCTGCAATTTGAAAGAATTCAGTTGATGGACTGATGTCATACTGTTTAACAAATTCAGAAGGGATAGTTAGTATCTAGTAATTCGGTACCAAGGGTCTACGCCCCTCGGACCCCAAATTACTAGAATTTACAAAAACCGTTTGACATGTAAATTTTTTGACATTTACAAAATAAAAAAATAATTTTTTTAAAATAAACTTAAAAATAAACGTTAAAATTTTTGACATTTACAAAATAAAAAAAAATAATTTTTTAAAAATAAACTTAAAAATAAACGTTAAAATTTTTTTATTTATTTTTTTTATCATAGATTTTTACACCCAGAGTAAAAAAATAAACTTAAAAATAAATTAACCCAAAAATTTTTTAATTTCTGTATATACTAAATTTTTCATAAATGATAAAATTAATTTTAGGGTAGATCTAACCCGATATCTAACCTCATTTCTAACCTTGTGAATTTTCTTATAAAGTTGCGATAGTTGAATTCAGTAACTGAGCCTCAAGGAAGAAAACATCCTTTCCGTCTTCGGGTAACACAACGGGGCATTTATGATCGTGTGTAGAATACATATCAATCCAAAACTCTCTATTATTTCCTGATAACTTATAATATTTAATATTTGTTAATGGTGATGCTCTAGTATGACCGATAAATTCATTTTCAACCCCTTTAGCGATATTTGAATATATGACTTGTTTTCTGTCCCATACATTATATGTTATTATTGGTGATAACACTATTCGTTCTTCTCCGGGTTTATAATTAAATACATTCATGAAGTCTTCATTATACTGAGAAATTTTAAAACCTATCCTAAAATCACTTTGTCTCTTTTCTGCTACTTCATTAAACGGCGAGTATATAACAAATGTGCATGTATGTGAATCATCTATTTGTTCAATAAATTCATAATGAAAGTCTATAATCTGCGGATGAATTCCTTCTTCACCTAATTTATCAAGATACACATTTAATCCTAAAGCGTTTTTGTTAAATTTCTTTTCGAAAATTTCATTAAAATCATTCATGCATTCATATAATGTTGTATCATCTTTGAAATATTTATATATGTGAATAGTTTGCTTAAATTCTTGTGTATCGTTTATAACAACAACTTCAAGCTCAAATTCAACCTTTCTAAATCCTCGCGTTATATACATATTTGATAAACCAATATATTTTTCATTTATATTCACAGCCAGTCAATAGGTAATTTAAATGGAATTCTATTTCCATTTATTTTGGCATTTTCGTTTTCAGAACTGAAAGCAACTGTTAAAGGTACTTGTCTATACATTTATTACAAACAAAAATATATCATTTATTCTTTCTTCTCAATGGAAAAGGGTCTTCGACCCTCATGAGGCTCAATGAGCCTCTTCAGCCTTTTCCTTTTCAGCTTTTTAGCCTCACGTTCTCTTTTTGCTTTCATTCTCGGGTTCTTCTCTCTTCCTGCAGCTAATGCGGCTAACTGCTTTTCACTTAATTTCCTTTTTGGTTTTACTGGTTTTTCTTCGGCTTTAGGTGTCTTTAGTTCTGTTAATATCTGCTCACGAATTTCTTTTTTGATGGCTTCAATATCTAATCCCTGACTCATTTGATTACCGATAAAAAATTCAAAATTTAAAAATTTTATTTGAATTAAATATGAGCCTATCAAAATCTGAGAGACAATCGATTATATTAAATGATGCAAGAGGAATTCAGCATCCATTATATTATGTATCAACAAGTAAAGATGGAAAAATTTATGTAAGAAAAAGACGAGTTCCATTAACGAATTCGGAAACTGATAAAATAGATATAAAACCTAAACTTGAAACAAAAGCGGAAGACAGTGAGGCTGTCAGGACAAAGCCCACGATAAAGGAAACGGAATCTAAACCAGAACCTAAACCCGATGTACTTTCGATAACGAATCAAGAATTAATAGCTAAATTTGTAAATTTCATTGAAAAGCAAACGGAATCAAAAAATCCAGACCCACCAGTAAAAGAGCAGGAAACCAAAATTAATGAAGAGTTTGTGAAAAACGTAAAACATGAAATTATTGAACAAAAGAAACAAATTCCTCAACTAAGAAGAAGAGTTAGAATATTAAACTAAATAAATATTTTTATCTAACATAAAACATGCAAAACGAACAGCTTAACGAATTTACACCAGCTGAACATATCCATCAAATTCGTTCATATTTTGATGTAATCGATAATGCAATTAATATTGGTGATACTAATAGAAGATATATCGATGCAAAAATTCCATCACAACCAGGAAGCGCAAAGGATCATAACTGGGTCACATTCAATTTATCTCCGCCAGGTGAAAATATGCTAGACCTTTATAACACATTCCTTACAACTACCTATAAAAGTAAATATATCCTGGATAATGCTATTACTGGCTCATCAATTCCAAATACTAATTCTCCAGGTTTCTTTGGCGTTTTTGATGAATCAATTTACACCATTGAAGCATATCAGTTATTAGCAAATGGAAGAGTTATTTATAGTCAGGATAACGCAAGAGAAGAAGCATATATCATTTCTAATTCACAGACTACAGAACAAATAAAGAAAGTTGATGTTTTCTCAAAAACGAGACATAAAGATGTATGGAAACGTTCTGGAACAGTTCGAACAGGTCAAATTATCTCAGGACCTTTAGTGCAGGAGCTGAAATTAATTTTGACATTAAAATAAAGATTCCATGTCGTAAATTCCTTATTCTAGAAGTTATTAGATTTATTCCTGCTTTTGCAGGCAACATTCAGTTAAAGGTTAAATTTAGTAGCGATGCATTCCAGGTAACAGCACTGCCGGTAGAAGATATTTTAGCTCATAATCCTTCTTTAATCAGTCAGGTAAAAGATAATTATGACCCACCAACTAATAAATTTGTTCCATGGAATGAACCATTCAATATGATAACAGCAGTTTCAAATCAAATGGTGAAATTACTGTTTCAACAGTTGAACAAAGATTAACGAAGAAATCAGCTGAATTCATTGATTGCTTCATTCATCCTAAAGCATTTTCACTCGATCCAAATATTTACACTGAATTAGTCGATCATTATACATCACAAGCTTTATGTTTTCCAATTAAAGTAATGGACTGGATTCCTATGGACGGTTCGTTCAGTAAAGGTTCACCATCAGCAACTTTCACAGCAGCTTATACACCAATTAACGTTAAAAGCATTTGGGCTTTATTTAGGAAGAATGATAATTATATCGTGAATTTCGAAAATCCTCAATTTGAAACCCTTCAATTATCAATGGGCGCTTATGGAAGTATGCCAGCTGAACCAGAAGCTCTTATGGTCCTGTGTTCTATGAAATGGTTGCTAATGCATGCAATACAAATAACGATATGATAGGATTTAATGAAGATGTGATGAGGTCGTTAATTGATGATGGAAGCGTTAAACATTTATATGAATCATACGATAACACTCATTTCCTCTGTGGATTCCCTACGGAAACTGATTTCACATTTCAACAGGGTCAAACATCAACGGCACCAATTACATATAAATTAGGTGTTAAAGCTGATGATACAAATATAAGCGAAAAATACACTGTCAAACCTTTATTAGGATTTCTTAGAAATGCTTGTTTCGCTATTCAAGTCAGACCAGCTGGCATTCCTGCTGTTAGAATTGATGATTATAATTTAGCTGCTGATGGAGGTGAAGAGTAAAAAAATAAATGTAGTTAATTTTTAATTTTCTGATTTTTTTATTTTTATAAAACGATGGAAAATAATAACTGGGAAACATTAGTTGCTGATGAAGATTACGAAATTAACACAAAATATCCGTATCAAATAAGAAGAAAGAAAAACGGAAAGACTGTCAGTGAGTATGAAGAAAAGAATGGATATATAAGATTAACCCTTAACGGTAAAAAATATCTTAAGCATAGATTAATAGCTATTCAGTGGATTGATAATCCTGGTAGTTTTGGGGAAGTTGACCATTACGATAAAGTTAGAAATAATAATAAGATTGATAATCTACATTGGTGTTCAAGTTCTACAAATAATAGAAATAGAAGTAAAGCAAATGGAGTAGAATATAATTTCGTTGATGAAATCAGTGAAAATTCAATTACTGTTTCACATTATGGAAATCATGAATTTGAGGATTTATTTTACGACATCATGCAGATTTGTTTTATTATTATAACGGTCGTCAGTATAAAGAACTATACATTAATGAAAACATAAATGGTTCATTATATGTTAACGTTTATGATGTTAATGGAAAAAGAACATGCATTACGTATAGTAAATTCAAACGCTTACATAATTTAATATGAAAAGTTTATTTTTGTCTTGAACGATAAAAATATATTATATCATAAATGACTTCAGAACTTTAATTTCCTTATGAAAGTATTTTTAGTCGTTATTGAAAAGTTAAACTTCTCTTCAAAACAGGGTGCTGTTGATTTGCATAAATCAAATGCGATTTCCTGACCATCGTGAAGGGCTTCATATAATTTCATAACTGAAAACTCACTATCTTTATCATATTTTCCCTGAGGAATCATTAATCCTTTATCTTCATCATAAACGCATTTAACTGCTTCAGGAAACATTTCATTTGCTGTTAAAGCTATAACATCTTGTTTTACGCCTTTCATTCTGCAGTGAAATGCAACTTCATTTAAATCATTAGTGAGTAAGTCAATGTAAGTCTTCTTTCCACAAAATATCGACTTGTAAGCTAAACTTTGTTTATCTTTTGTGATTTCTGCAAAGTCGGAATGGAACTGACCTAAATTCTTTCCAATAAGTTCGCGACCATATCTCTTCTTAAACTCTGCAGCGAGTTTTGGTATGTCTTCATTGTAAATGTGCATCGAATCTGTATCCTGATAAAATGCTTTTAATCCTAAGTCTTCAATCGTGCAAAATACTTCATTCATGATACGTTTCGACATAGATAAGATATTAACACCTAAGGGCAAAAGTTAAAGTGTCTGCAAATGCTTTTAGTTAGTTTGAAAATAGTTTTATCCGAACCATCTAAACCTTCAAATTTAATGATATGGTTATAATTTCTGATGGCATACCTAACAGCATCTTTATCATCAATGATTTTAATTTTCGACTCTATCGGGGACAAAATAGTTTTTCCATAAATACTGTTCAAAATTAATTTAATATTTTCTTGTAGCGGATTTTCTTCCTTCTTATACTTTAATCTCAATTCAAATAATTTCTTAACTTCATCTCTTATTCTAAAATCTCTTTTTTCATCGTAGTAGTAACCCTGTAATACTTCGCAGCTGATGCCCTGATATTTTATTAAATCCTGCAAAGCTATGTGGTCCACATACATTAAACAGCATGTGTTAGAACTTCTTGGAACCTTTAGCTCCGGGTTTAATTCTGGATCTACTGTTATTAATGGAAAGTGCCTTTTAATCTTAATCTCGGTTATTTTTATTAAAACAAAGAATCCAGAAATGAATTTCTCACCTTCAGGCTCGCCCTGGTCATCATCGAATAAATGTTTTAACAAATATTCACTGTTTAACATTTCTTTCTTCATAACCTTTGGAATTCCTTCTAAAGTATAAAGTCTCGCGATAGCGGATGGATATAATGAAACAGCATCGAAGTCAGCAATGAGTTTCTTTTCGCTCTTTTGTTTCTTATTATCAGCTAACATACATCTTCCACCTTGAATACAGCGTGAAATAAATTCTCTTGGTTTATTTGAAAGGTCATATAAATTTCCATTCGGGAAATATACTCTGTTTTCGAAAAGTTTATTAGCAATTGAACAAATGCTAACGTAATCATAAACGTTTAAATCAAATTCTTTTAATATATCATTTCTGAACTTAACAAAACCTTCTCTTAAAATCCTTACGTCCTGTTTGCAATAAAATGAGCTATATTTTTCTAAATCGAAATGGTTTTCATCTATTCTGCAGTTTTCGATTAAATCTATGTTTTTCATGAACGTTTCAATATCTTTTACAAACTTACACGCTTCAGAAATTACGCCAGTTTTGTTATCATTAACTAATAAAGAGCTTGAATAATATTGATACGGAAATACTTCCTTTTCACCACACTGCAAATGAAACATTTCAGGAAATAGTTTAAGCTTCTTATTTATAACAGTGTATGAATCTTTAATAATGATTGCTTTACCTTTATATATTCCCGTTATCTGCATTGTTCTAGAACCCTTAATAATTGGTGTTCCGCTAATTTCTGTTAAATGTCTTAAAATGAAATTGATATCATAACTGAGGTTATGAAAATATATTAAACTTTTATCAGGAATTCTTTCTAAAAATTTTGTTGCACAATTTTGACCCCAAATGCTTTCGCTAATCTTTCCATCTTCACTATCATAACAAATGTTAAAGGCTTTATGAACTCCATCAGTGCTACATTCAAAGTCAGCGAAGAAAATGTGTTCAGGAATGAATTTTTGTTTTGATTTATCACTATCTTTACTTTCAGACTTTTTCTTTAACTGAACACAGTAGTTCGGGGTATAATTTAAATCTTTAAACGGTGCAAGTTTTTGTTTATATAAATCTGTTGTATAAGTGAAAAGTTCACCATAAGATAACGGTTCAAAGTAATTGCACTCTCTTAATGTTTTCAAAATATCCCATAAAGGAGTTGTTCGCGTAGAATCAATAACAAATCTATTTTCCCTTTTCTTATATATTTTCATTTGACGTTCTATATTCCAGCCGCCTAATGATTTGAGAATTTCGTTATAATTTATGATAAAATATGTTGTCATAGGTAATCTTTCATTTAACATGTAATGGTCTTCAACGAGTAATAAATCGATTGTTTTCTTTATTTCTGTGTGACCTTCGGTCTCGCCGCTTTGCGGCTTTGATGGTGTATAATGAACTGTCTTATTATCTTTTGAATTATCGAAATAACCAATGGTAACATTAAATGCTATGCCAGTTGCGTTAGAAATTTCCTGAATCTTACTTTGTGGAAAATCTCTAACTCTAATAACTTCACGCATGTGGTCTACCGTCTGCTCATCAACTCCAGCCTGAATGCAAGCATAAACGAAGCAGTTATCTTCTGTCATCAATTTTGCAGTTCTTTTGTTAAGTTCATTGAAAATTTGATAACGTTCAAGATTTATAGGTAATCTGCAAAGATATTTCCAAAACTCACCACTTCTCTTTTTATTTGTTCTCTTTTCACCATTATCCCTCCAGAAAGTATCAATTAGTTTTTGGTTTCCTGTTTGCTTTAACGCCTCTAAAATTTCTTTCTGGTCTTTTGATAATTTGCTTTCATCTCTTTTTTCTCTCTTCTGTGGCTTACCTTTCTTAATATCGCTCATCGTTAATCCTTCATATTCAGTTAAATCATACATTTTAATTTCTTCGAGGTTCTTAATATTTGTCATAAAGAAATCATAATGTTTTTCAATTATTCCAGCTGCGTTTGCTTCAATCTCTGTTATAAAGTTTTCTTGCTTTAACTGATGAAGTAAAGCTCCGATGTTCTCGATGTTCAATGTTGAATTAGTAAATTTACCATCAAGTTTATAACAAATCATCCATTTTTGCTGCAATTTACTTTTATCTTCTGCAGAAGCCTAATAAACATTTTACCGAAACGTTCATGTAGGTAATTTCTGTTTTCTTCATTGAGTTCTTTAATGTTAAAATCTATGATTCTATTTCCTGCTTTAACATTTTTGCGTTTATTATTTTCATCCTTCTTTAACCATTTCTCACCATCAAGAGCTTTATCATCTATAGATTTAATTACTTCGTTTGCTTTGCGTAATTGTGCAATTGCTTTTGCATACTTTACAGCTATATTTTTCTTTTCTTCTTTCTCGTTTCACCTACATCCACATTAGTTATATCGTGCATTTCCTGCCTAACTTCCTTCGGTACTGCTGTCCTTGTCCTTCCTACATCAACATTCATCATATCATACATTTCTTTTCTTACTTCCTTCGGTACTGATTGTTTATGATATAAATTAACCTGAACATCATTTAAAGGAAATGTTTTGTTATTAATGTAATCATTAATTTTCTCGTAAGTAACTGCACCTCTGTAATCATTGAGGTATTTAGCTAATGAAGATTTGTTAGTCGCATATCTTTTGCTAACTTCAATGTCAGCATTCTTCAATAACTTCTTAATTTCTTCATGGTCTAATCTAGATAGCTTTTTATACATCTTTTATGGAAAATAAAAAAAATTTTCCGTAAAAAATATAATTTAAAAATAAACTTAATTTTTTTAAATAATTTATATTTTTAATTTTAATAAAATAATGTCTGAGTACAAGTTCTATTCATACAATGCTCTCGCTACTGCTGTTAAGGGTGAATTCATAAATGGAAAAAACGTGAACGTTATATTCAATAAAAAGTCTGTGAAAGAATCTAAATACGGTCAGTTCGTTAAACCATACGCTATCATTATTGACAGAAAACGTTACACACCACATGAAATAGCAGTATTACTTAAACAGAAAGGAATATTTGTAAATATCAAAGATACACATTATACGATTATGAAGAACTCTAACGTTGAATTTTTCAGCATTGTTTTAGATTTATCGCAGCAGAAAGAATTCAAGAAGGCGCAAGGCGCCGAGATGGACTCAAAGAGCCCTCCAGGTGAAGTAGTTGTGAAATATTATCCTTCATCTCTGAAGACAATAACGAATAAAGATATAATCAATAAGCTCCTACCAGTAATTGAGGAAGCAACGATTGAATATGATGAAGAAGGAAGTGAAGTAATTGAGGAAATAGACCCTGAAGCTTTATAAGAAAATTTATTTTTGAATAACTGAAGGTGTCACCACGTCACCATGTGTCACCTGGTTAATTAACTTCTCTTAAAAATGATGACAACATGACATTTAGACAACAGGTACGAAAGGAGGAAGGCATTTATGAATTATTTTTGAATAACTGAAGGTGTCACCACGTCACCATGTGTCACCTGGTTAATTAACTTCTCTTAAAAATGATGACAACATGACATTTAGACATCACAGCAGGATTAATGCAAAAATAAATTCAAATCATACTTTATAAAGCTTCATTTACAGGTATTTCATCATCAGTAAATGAATCCTCATTATCGTTTGGTTCAACCTGTTTATATAATCCTTTCATTTCTTCTTTCAAAACATAACACCATGTTTGTTTACCATCTATTCTTCTCTGTTTCCTATCACATTTATCCTTAATGCTCATTTGAAAGTTTTTGTCTTTCATGTCTGATGGTTTGCAGCATAGAGCATTTTTACACGTCATACCTGCACACAGTTCATCATAATGTGTATTTATCCATTCATCTAAAGGATTTGTTGATAATTCAATTAAATCTTGTTTGGCTTCAGTCATCGGTATGATTCGTACATTAAATGATGAAAGGTCATATTGCATAAAATACGTCAGTAAATTATCATAAAATTCCTTAGTGCATGAATCCATTAAATTCTTGAAGTAATCAAATTGACCCTTAAATTTACCATTAACTCTTAAAACTACGTATCTTCTGTCTCCAACTTCAATTTTGACAGGGTAGACGTTATTAGTTACCAAAATGAAGTTTGCAACGTTCTGGGCAGTTCTTCTGGGTTGATTCTTTTCATTAATTCTAATCTCATTATCCGTAATAATTGATTTCAAAGCGTTGAAGTTTGCGAGTCTATCTTCACCTACATTCTTGAGTTCATTAAGTACAAGAAACATTTTATTTTCAACTACTGAATTGAAATTACCCGTTAGCTCACTTATTTCAGTAATGTTTTTACATGAATAACCTGCGAGAAGTTCAGAAATAATGTCTGTAAATCTGTTTTTACCTGTTCCCTGAAGTCCTTTCAAAATAATTGCTGTTTCATTCTTGATTCCAGGATGTTGAATCATTGATGCAATCCAGCCGAGAAGGTATTTATACACTTCATCATTATTATCACAAATGGCTTCTTTAATGAAATTCATAAACATCTCAATTTTTGAGTAATCTGGTTTTTCGAGAACGTTGTATTTATAACCTTGAAACGTTGAGAAAATATCTGGAGAATCAGATTTAAAGCGAACACCCTTAACGGTTAATGAGGATAATTGATTTAATAGTACGTCCCATGCTGTTATGGTTTTACCTTCTTCTTTAAATAATTTAATCATTTTAAGTGACTCTTTCATGTTTGATTGAAGAACGAATGATATTTGATTCATTTTGTCGTGGATATTATAGTCCTTTTGAATGAAATATTTATTTCCACAATCTACAAAACGGATTACACGTGATAAATCCTCAATTACTTCAGAACTGTTTTTATACTGATGATTTTCAACCTTGCGTCTAATATCTGTTATCAAAAACGAGTCATCAAGTTTTATATCAAATGTTATTTTTGGCTTACGTAATAAAGGTAAAACGTATTCATCATAATATTCCTTTTGGTATAGTTTTAGAATCTGCACTAAAACAAATGGAGAAGTCATTAAATGTGCATATCTACTACGTGCTTTTTCAAAATTACTTTTTGCATTTTCAGTTAAATTGCAGAAGTTATAAACGTTATCGTATGCTTCATTAATTAAATGATTAGGTAACGAATTAATTGCTTGAAACAGTGTGAATAATGTAACTTCTTTTTCTAAATTCATGTTTCCACCGTCATTATGTACTTCAAAATCACTGATGCCATCAACTATGCTCTGGGCAAGTTTATCGTCAATGTTTACATCTTTGTTTTCATTCATGATAGTCTTTATTTCTTCGTTCTTCTGTTCAACTCTTACCTTAATATTCAAATCATTTAATATATCATTCACTGTTCTAGTTAATGTTGAATCGTAACTTCCACGAATGAATGAGTATGTATTGATTGGTTCTGTTGCATTCTTGCGAACTCTTGAATCAGCCATAACTACTAAAGAACGCTTTGAATCATCCATCGAAGTCATTATGTCAATATCATAATCATTGCTGGAATAGCATTTAATCATTCTGTTCGAAACTGAATAGAAGAAATTAGTGTTACAATAAATGTGAAGACCTCCTGAAGCGGTTTTAACGATAACATCTTTATCCGAAAGTTTTGATAAAATATCTTTTCTAACTGTTTCTTTAAGTTCATCATTGTATGATTTATTGATATCAACATCCATAATCGTTAAATTTGAAATTTTATTTACTAATAAAGCCATACCAGTTTTCCTTCCTCTTCCTCCATCGTGTTTGAGGTAGTTATGTAAATCAATCTTGTTTTCACCAATTCTTTCGTTGAGGGTTTTAGTTTCTGCCACAACTAATTCCTCAGCTAATGAATCAATAACTTTTTCATCAGAAACGATATAGTTGCTGTTGTTGTTTGTTGCTGTCATTTATATAGGAATAAAAAAATAAAAATAATTTTAAAACTAACTTTATTTTTGGACTGCATCAAATTTCCGGGCTAGTTGTCTAAAGGTCATGTTGTCATCATTTTTAAGAGAAGTTAATTAACCAGGTGACACATGGTGACGTGGTGACACCTTCAGTTATTCAAAAATAATTAATTATTGAATAACCTAAAAACCATTAACGATAAAATATATTTTTGGTGTAAATTTCATTAACTGACTGACTGCCGGCACAAAGTGGCTTAACGAAAACATTAATATATAAAATTCATGAAAATTCATGAGGGTAGAAATGAGGGTAGATATCGGGTTAGATCTAACCATTTACGATAAAATATATTTCTGCAGTTCATCCGCTACTTTATTAACTAATTAACTTCAGACATAAAATATATTTAGTTCATAAAATTTTTTTGATTAATTTTGGCTTATTTTTATCCTTCCAGTAATCCTTTTCGAGTTCCGATAAATGTGTGGGGTTCGATTCTCTCAAATTTCTAGAAGGAATTTTAGCATCCACACCTCCTTCATAAATGACAGTGTATTTATCTTTGTCTTCATCATAACTCACAATTTTATTAACTATACCTCTTTTCGCTTCATCAACCGTTTTAGCTAATCTTCCATTTTCGCTTTCAACTAATCGAAATCGTGGATAAAATGCGACCGAATGGTCAGCTGCTTTAATTAAATAACCATTACCCTGTGAGGAATCAACGATATAATAATCATCACTTAACTGATTTCTTACCTTTTCATGTGGTTTATGTTCAAGAATGATTCTAACTTTAGTTCCTGGCAGTAATGATGAACTTCTTCTTTCCTCCGTTAACATTCTCTTTTGTTTTATGTATTCATCCTCCTCTTTTGAAGTCATTTCGTTTGGTTTAAATCCTGTGCTGTTATGGGTGGACTTATTATAAGCATTAATGACTTTATTCATTGATTCCTCCGTAAAATCTCTTTCTTTATTTAAATCTCTTAGCGTTCTAATGAAACGATTAATGATTCCTAAAATATTATGGTTATGGTCTTCAGTCGTATAATGAGTAACGTTATGTTTAATCAAAAATTCTGTAATTTCATTACTGAGGTATGCTGAATCCTGGTCTGAAGTTAATGAAGTGGGATGATGTTCTGCCACAAACGTCTGCAAAACTCTTAAAACTTCTTTTGTTCCTTTATTTTTCATTATATACACAAAAGCTTTACGTGTATTAACATGAATGAAAATCAAAAATGGTGGCTTTCTTCCTTTCTTACTCTGAACGAGTGTATCAAATTGATATGCATCATGGGTTTTCGAGTAAATGGGAAGGTAATAATCGTAAGGATTAACTTTAACCTGATGAACTATATTTTCATCATAAAATCTCTTAATTTCTGTTCTATCATTAAATCCCGCATTCTTTGCAGCTTCATAGAATTTTTTAAATGACATCCACGGTGATGATTCGAAAACTTCTTTTAAACTCATTTATGTAAAAATAAATTTAGTAATTTCATGCTGTTCGCTCTTTTGGAGCTCAGGACTTTCAGTCCGTTCTAACCCATACATAAACTGTCATATAAGGTGGCATATAATCTGCACCCGAACCTGTTGGATTTGTTGTAAATGTATGTGTATGATTACCTCCTGGTTCAGTTGGTCGAAAAGTCTTTTTTGCTGAATTGTTATAAGATGGAGATAAAACGTCATTGCCAGCTTCATAGTCTGAGTTGTATAATGGGTGGTCTCTTAATAAGTGGCTATGGTCGCCAGAAAAGTTTGTAGTTCCTGTATGAGTGTGCGCAGGTAAGTTTGCTTCTTTAATTTTCTTTGAGCCTCCTGTTTGCATTGAAGAGTTAGCACAGTATAAGAATTTGTCTACAATCTGCTGCCATGTACCAAAACCCAGAACTGTTGCGGGATTTGTTGAGTTCATTGACGTATAAATAGAGCCTATAGGATATAATGTTTGAAGTATTTCAGTCTTTAATGTTTGAAGCTCTGTTTTGTCTGCTTTCTTATCATATAAATCTTGAGCAGTGAATTTAACATTATTTTCATCATCCATGACATAAACATTTTTACAGCTAATGTCTTTCTTCGTTGTTATGTTTTCATTCGATGTTAAACCTTGTGGAAAGTTAGGAGGTTTATAATATAATGCATCCCCACCAGTTCCGCCAACCGTTCCTTCAATACTTTCTATAGCAACAGTTGAGAAGGAGTTATGTGTATGTTCTTTATCTGCTTTTTTATCTAACATTGCTGGTAGTTCATATGTTTCAAAGTTTCTGACATGACCTTCGATATTTATACATTTGTTATTTAAGGAGTTTAGTGTATTTTTTACGCTTGTACTTGGATTCTCTAAAGGTGCACTTGAACCAAGGGTATAGTTCAATATTATGTCGTCTGCTCTAACAGTAGTGAAGGATTCATGTGTATGGTTCTTGTCAGCTTTACTATTTAATGTAGCTTGAAGTTCATTTATATCGGAGATATTGTGTTTATGAGATTTCAAAACTTTGTTCGTTGCGTCAAGTTCATCTTTGTCAGCTTTACTTTTAATAGCATCTTCAACGGTTATTTTTCTACTTATTCTCAATGTAAATCTTGGTTCAACTAATACACCGTTAACAAAGAAGTATGAAGCATAAATTTCATTGTTATAACCAAATGCTTCTGGTGCTTTACCTGTGTCATACTGTACAGTACAGCGTATGTCATAACCTTTAGCACGAATGAATTTATATCTTCTTTCATTAACATCTTCCGTCTTCACTTCTTCATCCTGTGTTAAATATCCATGATAATCCGTTATAATCTGTTCATCTGAACTTATATAATGAACATGGTTTTTATCTGCTTTATTATCTAATTTCTCATTAACATCATTCACCTCTAATTCAACTCTTCCGCCAGAACTCTTATTATCATTAATCTTTTTCATTAATTCAGTAATTACGTCATAAAGACAATATTCTGTTTTCGGTTCTGTAAATAATGAGTCAAAATTTCTTTTCATCATTACATCACTTACATTAATGATATCAGCTATACCTTTTTCATTTATTCTCTTCATTAGTTCTGCAATAATGACGAATATATAATCTGTTAATTTATTCTCTTCATCAAGGGTTATAGAATGATTTGAAATCGAATCATTAACACCTCTAAATAAATCAATAACTTCAGGATACACGTTTTTAATGTCTCGAATAACCTGACCCGTATCCTCTGGTTTCTCCTCTTCTTCATGGGCTTCGCCCTCGCCGCTACGCGGCTTTATGTCTCTAACCATCATCAACGCAGCCATAACCGGAGGGTTTGTTGCTACCTGTTCGAAAATCTGGCCGTTATGTATGGTATATCTAAATAATTTCTTTGTGTTTGTTAAAACATTTGAAACAAGTCTTTTAAAACCATCTACAAAATTTCCCGTTTCACCTAATGTTCTTGCAGCATTTACAAGCTCACCCATTCCCGCTTTTGACCCCAAAAACGTCCATATTGCATTTATTTCACTCTGTATCGTTGTCCATTCAGCGAAACTAACACCCGCATTCTCTAAGTCGAAAATGAAACCCAGTGGATCGAACTTAATTCCGCCTTCTTTTTCAATTTCAACGAACTCACTAACATGAGATTTTAAATATTCTTTCGTTAAAATCGTTTTTCCTGATGTCATGCTGTCAACGGAACTATCACCATCAAAAGTTAACGAATTCAATTTCGTCATTGATGCTTTTATTTCATACACCGCTTTATCTATAGTTTTTGGCTCACCTTCTTTAGAAGTGTATGAAACATTAATGAATGAATTATATGTATTCATAAATGAGTTAAAATCAATGATTTTCATTAATGAAGCTTTTAATGATTCATTTACTGTTGAATCCCTTAATTCAATTAATGAACTGTCATTAATGAAAGGTACACTACAAACCGTCGAATTTGGATCAAATGCCGTAGTCGGAGAAGGAGTATTAATTATATAAGTCATTAAATCATTAAGTGACGTAAATAATGTTGTAATTCTTGATTTAATTTCTTTAGCATCTGTTATATACGGTAATTTTATTTCTGTAGTTTCTGAATTAAAGATATTCGCTAAAATGTTTTGTAAACTGTTTTGAACAGCTGTATAAACCGTTGAATTCGGAACTCTTACGATTTCACCGTCCTTAATAAAGGGCATTGCACATGGCGTAGTGCTTGGATCAAATCTTTCGGGATTATGATTCAACATATATTCTAATGCTTCATAAACAGATCTATATACTGTTGTGTTATCTTTTTCAATAATTTCACCGTCCTTTATGAAAGGCATTGTACATGGCTTTAATATTGGAATAAATTTTTCATATTCTTTCCATGAGATATAATGTTCAGTTTTTCCATCAGTGATTATTAAATGCTCATCATCAAATGAAAACGTGTATGAACCAAAAATTAATCTTTTCGCTCTATCAGCTTCATAAGAATATGCGGATATACTCATATTTTTAATTAGAATAAAAATGTTGTTCTATTTGCAAAGTACTGATCCTAATGATTACGGGACATTAAAATTACAAACTAACCTTGGTCTTCAGAATGAACCACTAGCTTTCAGAGTTCTTGATTTTAGCACTATCGCTTCATTTGTTATAACAGACACTAACGATTTCATTACTTTTGAAATCGATGGTATTAGTACTGAAATTCATTTTAAAGCAAGAAATAAATATGATATTGATACGTTAGAGAAAAAGATTCAGGATCTCATTGATGAAAAATTTAACGGAGCCCTTAACTGTGAATTAACTGATTCAGGAATAATAAAATTTAGTTCCGAAAAAGAATTTAAAATTACTGATATGACTCATCGAGCACGTTTATTACTAGGTGCTTATCATCAAGAATTACCGTTGAAATCTTCTATTGAAAATCAAAAATATATAATTGAAATGAAATCTGCACCCTACATATGTTATGGAAACTGTTTATATGTTGAATCAAAAATAAGTAATGTAACAGGAATTTCAGGAGTTAATAATAAAAATTCTGTTATAGAATATAAATCGTTCTGTTACGCCGTTAATTCTGTATTCATGCCTAATTTTCCGATTCTATTAAGGCACGAAGGAAAATGGGTTCGAATTCAACCACACCATTTAAAAGATATGACATTTAGATTAGTTGATTTTCAAGGCGAACCAATTGAAATTAAAGCTCCTGTGCAGATGACCATAGATGTTGATTTTTTAGAAAATATTAAATGCAACGACTTATCAGAGAACTCATTTCCAAAAATATAAAGTATGAAATTTATATACTGAATAATGAACAATGGTTGTTATTATTTGATGATACAAATGAATTGGTTATGTCGGTGAAGAAAACAAATGTTTATTGCGTTTCTGAAAACAGTACTAAATCAATTAAATTAGGCTTGCATTATGAAGATGAGTTCGAAAGTGTTGAAGAAGTTTTAGATAGATATTATAAACTTTTGACTTAAGCCGAATTTTTTTTCATCGACTGACCTAATTCGTTAAAACATATTTCAAGCAAAGTTTATATTCTGTTGAAAGTTTTGTATATTCATTCGAATATTTATACTTAAACTCAACTCCTGTAGTTCCTGGTGTTTCGATTATTCTAATACTACCGATTTTCATAAATACCGGCATCTGACCGCAACATTCGATTTCGGGGTCGAGATAATCAATAACGCACTGTTTCCCTGTTATTCTTGATATAACATTTTCTAAATCCTCCTTTGTTAAAATTATTTGATTCTTACTAATAAGATTTACCAAAAGCTTCTTATCGTCTTTGAGTAATATTGTTTGGTATAAATTAAGGAGGTAATGGTCTACGTTATCTGAAGGATTAGTTTGAATGTTTGAATATGGATTGTCGTTGGCATCACGCGATATGATTGGTTCTAATGGAGGTGGATATTCTAACTTAACTTCACTGTTAGCATTTGTGTTTGAAGCTGTGTTTAAATTAACGGATTTTAGCTCCGGCTCTTTATCTTTCAAGTTTTCGGAGCTGTAATTTTTGATTATAATATTATTTGTCGTTCTTGAATCAACATTAGATGTAGGTTCGATTGGAACATTCACCGCACCGGCTAAGATGGATTTACTTCTCATTTTCTAAAGAATAAAAACCTTTTATTACTATAAAAATGAATAATATCTTTGATAAAGGTTTAAATGTGAAACTTGAAAATGAAAATATAATTGAATTCACTGAAATGGGCGCAGTTTATAAAGATGTTGAGGTGTTAAATAAGAAATCAAAAGGCAGAAGTCGAAATATGAACATCGATTATAAACCATTTACTATTTACGTAAATGATGGTTCTGGTGGTTCAAACATTAAATATGCAGAAAGTAATAGAGTTTATGCGTTAAACGGTGAAGCACCATCAATTAAAAACAGTTATTCTAATCTTTATCCTCAAAAATTGACTGATCCAGAAAGTGTGGACATGAATGACACCAAAAATATAAACAGAAATAGTGATAGAGATGGATGGAATCTATTCACTACACCTCATCTAAAAATAAAGCTTTAAAATAATGTTGGTCTTTCGCAAGGTATATTTTTAACATTAATTGTATTAGTCATTATATGAATTTCTAAATATGAACGTGGTGAAATGAGTGATTTATAAGCATCCCAGATTTCATCAAAAGGTAATGTTATACCTGATTGCTTCCAAATTAATTCTATATCGTATTTTGAGAAACCTTGAAATATAACGAAATCAGTAATGAGACGTTTAATGTTTAAAGCTAAAAACCTCCACGTCTGCATTAGTATTGCTACAGTCATGTGATAATGTCTGACTTTAGTAATTAAATTAGCTAATGGCGAATCTGGTTTTGAAACTAAACCTTTACCAGCGAAATCATCACAAACTAATAAAGTGTTTGAAGGATATTTTTTAAAAGGATATTTTGAAAGTTTCGAGAGAATGTAGTTTGTCAATCGTTTCATATCATACGTACCATCCTGCTGTCTCAAATGATGTTTATCAATAATTCTTTCCATTTCTTCCGAGGTCTTTTGCATTCCTGATTGTATAAATTCAACTATTGCATAATATTTCTTCTTTCTTCTTATATATTGTTGAAGAAAAGAAATTAATTCGCTATCTGGAACTTTAATTACTGATGCCTGAACTTTACTCATAAATGTCTTCGCTGTTGAATCCATTGAATCTGAAGTTGCTGATATAATGATTTGGTCATAATATACGGTGTCCAAAGGTGTGTTTAGCACAAACCTGAATACTGCGAATAGAAATAAACAAGTTACATATATATAAAGTTTATTTAAATATAATCACCATTGGATTCAATCACGCGTTCGCAGCGATCGATCCAGGCTTGAAAGACACGCTTTAAATCATCATGAGAAAATTGCTCAAATTGCTCTCTTACAAAATTTTCAAGATCATCTGGACTCGCGAATTCGCGTCCTTCAGCTCTCTTTTTTAGCGTGCCGAATAAATAAAAGTCAGAGGGTGCAATATCAGGTGAATAAATTGGGTTTGGAACAACTTTGACATTGTTTTCCACCAAGTAATTCATTACCTTATGACTTTTGTGAACTCTTGAATTATCAAAATGAATTGCAAACTTTTGTTTTTGTTGTTTGGATTTCTCAAACTCATCAGAATTGATAATTTGAGTAAGAACATTGTCAATTAGATACTGAGCATTCATCGTATTAGGTTTTTGAAGAATATCAATTGCGATGATGCCATTCACGCCCCAAAAAACCGACAACATCATCATTGGTGTGTCAATTTTTTTCTTCGGGAATGTTTGCGGATTTTCATCCTTCGGGATCCACATGATTTTGGCTTCTGTTGCATATTGAAACCAAGACTCGTCCCCTGTTACTAAAAAGCGAAACTTCTTGGATTGATACGCACCCAATATAGAGAGGAGCTCTTTCGAAGATTGGACTCTAGATTTTTTTTGAACTGAATTAAGGTTGTGCGGAACCCAACGTGTATACGCTAGTTTGTAGTTCAAATAATTGTGCAGATAATAACTGACTGTTGTACGTGGTATCTTTGTCATCTCCTCTATCCTTCTGAGTGATGCTCTTGGGTCTTCATCTAGCGCTTGAAGAATTGCTTTGATTTTTCTTTGATCCGGCGATTTTTTGTCAATTTTTATGATGGGCGCCTTTTTGTTCATGAAGTGATACATCCTAACATGATACGTTACAGTGGAATAGCTAGGAGCATCCATACCGAAGCATTTTACCAATGTCTCGTAGATTTTTTACAGTCTTTGCATTTTTTTGCAAGAGCGCGGATGTTTTCTTTATGATTCATTAAAAAAATGAAAAAAATCCCGCCAAAATTTCCCGCGAAACCGCCTCTTGTCTCAAAATTCATTTTATATCCCGGCATGGCGCCAAAATACAACTTACTCATCATATACATATATTCATATTTTTTATTATATATTTATAATCAGCATATATCTCCTTTAATAGTCTCATATAGAGCGCTGTGCTAAACGCACCTTTGGACACCCTATATGAATCTTGACCTAATCGTTCAGTAATTAAAATATGACAAATTAAATTAAAAGTCTTTCCCGAACCCATTTTTCCGCAATAGAAATACACACCGTTTGAACAGAACTGATAATCCTTACTGAAGGGAAGAATTAATGAACTATTGAGTTTATCAGATTTTTCATTCATTTTTTCATCTACTTCTTCAAATAAATGTTTCATTTTATTATAATTAAAAATGCAAGTCAGAAATTTTGTTAATACCGTTCCCAGTCTTAATGATAAAAGTATTAAAATCTATTATGAGCACATATTTTCACAACCGTTTAAAATAATCAATGGTGAATACATTTATGAATACCCTAAACACTGGGTTGATTATAACACTGGTGAAAAAGCAATTGAAATAAGACAGATAAAAACCATTCCTGCAGGACGAACCATTGAATTATATAACTTTGGAATAATAAGAGATAATCATCAATATGATTTACAGATTTATATAGATTTAGACACAGGAGATGATATGACAGCATTTAATAAAAAGATTAAATCGGTTCTTATTGAACAGTTAAAAGGTGCCGGATATCCTCAACCTAATGAAGTTGATATGTTTTATAGTTTTGAAACTAATTCAATAGAATTTCGTGTTAATTCAAATTCAAAAGCTGGTTTCATATTTGATTTAAAAGATGGTGCTGTCGGTGATGAGATTGAAAATATATACACGAATAATAATTTTAGAGCTATTACAGGAATCAATGATGAAGAATGTTTTAAGAAAATGGCTCTTTTTGGAGCAAAAGAAATAGCATTAATCGACCTTTTAGAATATTTACCAAAATCAATAGCCGTGAGGGCAGAAGGTAATTTATTAACTTCAATTTCTTTTCACAGCGTTTGGTCAAGAGAACCAGTAATAATTAAATCGAGTATAAGTGAGTTCGCAGAAGATTCAATTTTATGTTTAACGAACTGCTTATATTCTCCGCCGAAGCATTATTCAATAACTAATTATGTTAATAAATTTAATATAAAATTAGTTGAACCATCGAGCCTAAAAGATATTGTCCTTCCTGGTGATAGAAAAGATAGCATTATTATCGAACTCATATTAATCGCTTATTAAAATTTAATTATATATAAATGAGTTCAACGACTGAAAGCGCATGGGCTAGTTTTGATGAAGACCCTAAACCGCGGAACTATAATAGAATTGTAATTCCTGTAGGTCTTTTATTAGCTGCAGGTGCGGTAGCTGGACCATATTTATACAGAAATTTATATAGAACACCGATTAATCAAACTGCCGTGGCTGATATTATTCCAACAGGTCTGAAAAATATACACTGTTTCAAGCAATTAGCCAGCACATAAGGCGCCACGACCCACTCCCACGTAGTACGCCTGCAGTTAATTATTTAAAGAATAGAAGAAATTAATTTGTAATAAATGACGTCGTTAAATGTAAAAATAATTTGTGATGATATTACTATCATTGATGATGTAAGTAAATGTGCTAATATAATTGATAGAATTAATGAACTAATAAAGAGGTTCAGTGGTGAAAAAGTCAGAGTTTCATTAACGTTTAGCTCCGATGAAAAATTTTATGAGTTAATCATTATGAGAAATGATTTTAATAAGCATTAAATGGTATTTTCAACACTATCAGCTTTGTATGGAGGTTATAAGGCTATTGACGGTTTAACTGGTGGAGCTGTATCAAAAGCTTTAAAAAATAATGCTGGAATGCTTGTGGGAGCTGCTGCCAGAAAATTAAAATCTGAAAAGTTAAAGAAATTAGGTAACTGGGTCGCTGACCAGTCGCAAAACCTTTTAGGTGAAGATAATGAAATATCTAAGCAGCTAAAAGATTTTAAAGGTCAGTTGAATGGTGAAGAGTTTAAATTAAATTCACTTAAAGAAAAGGAGAAACAGCCAGAATATCCACCAATTGAGGCACCGCCGATTAATTCAGCACCAGCGCCAGCGCCAGTAACTGCAGTCGCACCATATGACCCTGGCGGTTATGGAAGACCTTTTGACCCTAAAACAGGAGGTTCGAATTGGTTCCATTACGGTCGAAGATATATTTTAGCTAAAATCGCAAAAGCAAAGAAACCGTTAAAAACTAAAAAGAAACCAAGAGTTTTAAAGTAATTAAATGGTTAGAGATGTTCTCGAATACCCTGCACCACCTGAAACGCCTAACAATAATGATTTATATAATCGATTGAAACTTTAGGTAAAGCGTATTTATGGTTTAATTATCCTTATCATATGGCGGCTTATAAACTTTATAAACACTATAAAGAAAGTAATAGACCTTCAACCGACCTAGTTGATCCGCAGGAATTAAGGAAAAGACGACGAAGCCGCTAAGCGGCTCAGATGAACTCAGAGAGTCCTCATAAAAAATAAAGTTAATTTTAAAAATATTTTTTATTTTTTACTTTTAATAAAATGAGTACTAAAATTACTGAAGCAACAAAACAAAAGTTTTTAGTTGAATACATTAAATCAGGAACTATTCCAGAAGGTTTTTATGTTCATCAAATGAAAGATGGTAGAGTTCAATTTAGAAAAATTAAGCAGCCATTAGATAAAAATGGTATTTTGAGAAAGATTAAATTATATGAAGATAATATAGCAGAACTGAAGAAGAAGTTAGAAGAATTCGAAAAATCAGATTAGATATAAAATTTTATTTTTATATAAAATGAATTTTACTAATAAATTATTAATTATCGTTTCATTACTCCTCATCTCCCGTGAAGCTCGTTTATGGTATGAATCTATAAAAGAGTTTGAAGACAGCAGCGATGACATCCCTGAATCATGCCAGCATATTTACTGCTGAAAATTCACAAGGTTAGAAATGAGGTTAGATATCGGGTTAGATCTACCCTAAAATTAATTTTATCATTTATGAAAAATTTAGTATATACAGAAATTAAAAAATTTTTGAGTTAATTTATTTTTAAGTTTATTTTTTTACTCTGGGTGTTAAAATCTATGATAAAAAAATAAATAAAAATTTTAATGTTTATTTTTAAGTTTATTTTTAAAAAATTATTTTTTTATTTTGTAAATGTCAAAAATTTTAACGTTTATTTTTTAAAGTTTATTTTTTAAAAATTATTTTTTTTTATTTTGTAAATGTCAAAAAATTTACATGTCAAATGGTTTTTGTAAATTCTAGTAATTTGGGGTCCGAGGGGCGTAGACCCTTGGTACCGAATTACTAGATACTAACTGGGATTTCCATCCAAAAATTTAACTCTTCGAACGTGTAACGCATTCGCACAATAACATTATTCTTCTTGAATTTAAATCTATATGATACAGTCTGACGGTTTCTCGCGTGTTAAGAACTGGCGTGGTAACTTTTTTGACTTAAGGGTTCCGACCGACCACCTATCTCCTCTCAATTTTCATCAACTTAATAGCATCTTGTAGGCTTACATGATAGATGTCTTTCATTGCTACCATACACAATACGATAGTAATCCTTCATATAAAGATATACATATATGGTAGGTGAATCTCAAAGTCACCATATTATCTTAAAGAAAGCGTTTTTTTTGCCTCATTTTTTTCATGCCTGGAGTTGCACCTAAAAAAATTCGATTTTTTCGACTCTACGGAAATGAAATCAGGACACAGTGTATAAAACAATTGCAGTTAAACTCTGCTTCAAAAATCAAATAATTCTGAGATATTGAATTTGATTACATTAAAATATGCTTTTCTAGCAAATACAAATTTATGTAATGCATCTAAACATAATTTGTTAAATCTTGTTTTAAGTGCAGCGGCAATATTTAGAGTCTATTTTAATTATATCTAGACTTTCAATATTTTGCATTATTTTTATGGTTGAGGTTAGAACAATCGCCTAACTAAGTAACGCATGTATGTAAAATGACTTTTTCGCGAAAACGGTCTTACAGATTTTTATGAGAGAAAGATATCAATATATACAACAATTGAGGATTAATTTTATTACAGTGGCTTAGGATTTTCATCGTTCAAAGTATCGGGGCAGATTTATTCTATTGTTTGCTTAGAATGCTGTCAAAACTCAATCTTTGTGATAGAATTTTAGTTTTTTCAATTCATGATTGATTAAAAACATCTATTCCTGACTTTATCCTATGTGGAAACAATGCACAACATATAAGCATTTAAAAGAACACAAATAGTATCTTTATGAAATTTTTCAAGTTCGAAATGAATAAATGTAATGAATAAATAGTTATTATAGTTTGTTATGTTATGATTGAGATGATTCGTCTTTAATTCTTTCATACTCGTTTATGAAAAATTCTGAAATTTCGGAAATTTCTTTGTTTTCGGATTCAGCACAGGTTTGGATATCTTCAATTAGTGATGCATCATTTTCCAAATCTCTCAGGATAGATTTTCTGATGGTTTCGTTGTATAAAAATTTTAGAATTGCTTTAATTATCAATTCACAATAACTACTGTCAGGATCAAATGTTCGCTTGAAGATATTAAAACTTCCTGATATGAAAAGTTGTTCTGTATATTCACTCATTAAGCAAATATTTGCATAAAATAATGAAAGTCGCTGTAAACAAGCAAAAGATAGCATTTCAGCATTCCCGTTAATTAGAACTGGGAAACTTCGATCTTTGTTGAAAAAATAATCTAAATTAAAAGGATTTTGCTCAAAAAGAGCTTCTTCTAAATCCAATAACAATAGAAATTGCTGTGAATCTTTTGTCTTGCATAATTGTTGTAGTGCAAAGTCTGTATCATCAATTTGAGGAAATTTATTTAAATTTAGTAAATAAACAACTAAATTTAAGCAATCTGAGTTATATATGTTCATCCATTTGATTAATATGCTATAAAATTGATCATTTAACTCTAATTCTTGATTTGAATGAATTAAATCAAAATAAGTCCAAAAATAAAATTTCATTGCGTCTTCATTTTCTAAATTAATCCATATCTCATTGAACTCTTGAAGTAATGCATGTAATTGAACGCAAATGCTTTCATCAATATTATAATTTTTAATATAAGTGTAGAGAAGGAGTAATGCACGTAAATAAAGTATATTCGATGTGTTTGAATCATTATAGTCTGATGCATTGGTAATTAAACTTTTGATTGAATTAAATAGTAAATCTTTATAATTTTGTATCATTTCTTGTGAAATCAGTGCCTTTCTGCATAAACACTCGATAATAACACTGGTAATATTTGCTAATATAGTTTTATTGTGATTGTCTATCAAAATTTGTAACAGATTCTGAAATACATCATTTTGTGAGAAATCAAGTAATAGCTTTGATTGGTCTTTAGCATAGGATCGTAAAAGAATTGATGCTCCTTGTGCAATTATGCTATTTTCGGAAATTAGATCTTGAAATAACTGATTTAGAATAGTTTCGTCAATAAAGTTGCTAATTTTAGTAGATTCAATGAATTTGTATGATGAATCTAAGCTTTTGTATGCAGATTCCACACAATTAAGATTATCTATATTATCTCTTGGCGTTTTTTCAATGATAAAGAGTGCATTTTCAATCCAAGAATAAACAAAATTTATGTTATTAGTTGAATTATCTTCCAAAGCCGTGACCTTATGTTCATCTTTTGAATCAAATTTGTAATCATCCATAAAAATAGTATAATCAATATGATAATTCGACATATTTTGATTGAGAAAGTCATATTTTTAGCTGTTTTGAATAAAATGGAAGATGTTTTAAAAAAAGAAAGTATAATTTTATCTCTATAAACAAACAAAAGTATAATTATTCAGTTTGCTGAAGGTATTTCGAAATTGTATCAAGATGGTTTTTCCAAATTGCAGGAATTGCAGTATCCAAATCATCATCTTCGAATTGCAAAGCATCTTCGATTTCTATCAAATAATTATCAATTACAGAGTCAGCTTCTGGTATTTCCTCATTTTTAATTTCATATAAACTGTTTGGCGGAGCGTTTTTCATTTCAGGAAATGTTTCTTTCCAATTAATATGATCTTCCTTTGTTTTATCTTGAGAGAAATCCATTTCATCGAACTGTGGTTTCATAATGAAATTATCTTTCGGCAAGTCTTCTTCATTCCTAATGAAAACAGGTACATTTATCTTCTTCGCTGGCTTACTAGGATCGAGATCAACAGAAAAAACACCTCCATTTTCAAATTGAAGGTAACAAGAATCAGAAATTACTTCCAAACCAGTTAAATTCGATGGATTCTTAGTAATATAGTCAGCAACTGTTAATTGGAATGGCATACAAGGCGCTCCGAAGTGCATATCGTTGAAAGGAAATGCAATTACTTCAGAACTTTCGCTGCATTGGCAAAAAACAACATCAAAATCACCTCTTCGATCTACTTTCATGGATGTTGGACATGACTTGAAATAGTATGGAAGAATGTCTTCAGGACGATGAGGGAACCTCATATCGTAAATACTCAAGTTGTCCGGAGTCGAGACAACAAGATGAAATGGATTTTTTAATGGAACAATTGATGATGGAAAATTCGCTGCTGCTGTCAATGGTGCAGGTTCTTTTTGGCGAAAATCAATAATTTGTAGTGAATCAGAGAATCCTGTACATACAACTCGTGGGTTTTGAAGGAAATTTATTGGAGATAAATCCCATGTTTCGTGGCCTTCAACTTTGACTGAAGAAACAATAGTATCTTTATCGAATAGCGAAATAGTATTATCTTTGGAGATCGTTATGGTTTCTCCTGGAATAAAATCGCTTGTTTTCAAATCTAAAATGTTAAGATCGTAATTTAGATAAGTAATATTGTTGAATCTTAGTTCTGATAATGTATATGATAATGAAAATATGGCTGGTTTTGTTAATGTGGATGCAAATCCAAATGTATTTTCTTTATTTATTGAAAAATTTGTACATTTTGATCTTGTTGAAACAGATGAGGTATTTGCATCCCATTGTGCAGGAATCCAGGGATCTTTTATAAAAGTAATGCGTGAATTGATTGCTTCAAATAATAACGAACCATGTAAAAGAAAATGATTGCGAGATACATCATGAACTGTAAGAGCATTCCTATCGTATGATGTTCCAATTACTGTATTTAACAAAGGATGATGAGATTTTGAATTTAAAAAAATAATGTAGTTATGAGAGAGTTCTTGGAGCTGAGATATAGGTTTTCTTAAGATTTTGAAGCTATCACCGCATCCTAATGAAAATGGAACAGCTCGCCGATGCCTTCCAATAATAATATCTGCATCTGCCATTAAAATTTTATAGATATTTGTGCTTGAAATATGGGATCTAACTTTAGTATAAACAAGTTAGATCATTTGTTTCATAAAATGTCTTCTTATTGATACCCGATAATTTTGATTTGTCCAAATAATCATAAAGTGCAATTGAATCAATTATACATAATTCATATAAGCAAAATCCTAAAATTCTTATGTTAAATAGCAGATTCAAATGTATGGAAAATTATTAACATTATAAATACTAAAATTGATTCTTTGATGATATTACAATAGTCATGAAAAAGAATATATTGTGATTCAAATGTAACAATTCCATATCAAATCAGATGAATATGCCCGATCGAGATGTAACCCGCAGAAACATCTAGACATAGATCGAAACATCAATTTTTTCACATTTCAGACTTGTGAAATAAGAAATATATTCTGAGCAAATTAAGGATTAACAATGAAGTTATCTTCGATTGAAGATGTTGTTCTATACTGAAAAGCAGTAAGGTTGTAAAGAAAGATACTACATTTCATCCAAATTGTTGGTGTATTTTTTTTATATCAAACTTCATGAAGCCCTAAAATTGTCCTCTTCAGTACCTATATAATAGTTAACTTATTTTAACTTTTTAGGAGATTACGTTGACAGAGGTGCTAATTCAGTTCTTGTGATTACACTGATACTTACCTTAATGATCAAATACCCAAGTAATGTGCATATATTAAGAGGAAATCACAAATTTTCTGTAATTAATCGCGTTTTTGGTTTCTACGATGAAGTTATATCGAAGTACAAAGATGAATCTATATGGAATAGTTTCCAAGAGGTCTTCAAATTCATGCCTTTAGCAGCCAACATTTCAGATAAGATATTTTGTGTTCATGGGGGTATCTCTCCACTTCTTAATTCAATTGATGATATGATGCGTATCAAACGCCCAATAGAATCATACTCTGACAATCAATTATTGAGTGACGTCCTCTGGTCAGATCCTATCGATTCTGAAGAGCTCTTTGCAGAGAATAGAAGAGGATTAGGCGTACGATACTCTATTGATGCAGTTATTTCCTTCTTAAAATCGAATAATTTATCTTTAATGATTCGAGCTCATCAATGTGTACAGAATGGTTGCAACTTATTTGCAGAGAAGCATGGAATTACAGTATTTTCTTCAGGAAATTATAACGCTGAGTCTCCAAACAAAAGTGGCGTTGTTAGAATACCTTCTGAGCGAGAAATACAAATGTTTTCACTTGATTTCACATTACCAATAAACAAACAAGAGAATGCGTGTTTATTCCTTGAAGATGGAAAATCTGGTTTAAATATTGGGGAAAAGAAGTTTGCCGAGTTCGATGAAAGTGGCCACTTCAAAGACACAACTCCAGAAAAGAAGACTACTAAACCAAAATCAGTGAAAAAGTCAAGAAAATCTTCCGATGGCAAAGATTCTAAAGCTGTTTCGAAATCTCCTCGAAATACAACAGCGAGAAATAATTCAGATGACCTCGCAAAGGCTTCCAAGTTAAAAATCCCACAAATTCCGAAATCAAAATCTACAGCGAAAGGACTGCTTTTGGAGAAAGATGAAAGCACTAAATCACCAATTCCAAGTGCTCTTGCTCCTAAGAAGCGAGTTAAATCAAAAGAATCTCACAGTTCGGAAAAATCTGCTAGTGAACCTGATTCAAACAAAACCACTGGAATTAAACCTTTTAAATCACTTGCAGATATTTCTTCATTTATAGATCCTCCTCCCCTTCCTCCAAAAGAACACGGAAGACGCACAACAAGGAGATTTTCAACAATTGTGCAGCCAAGTCAGAGTTCGTTGTTTGAGCAGGTTTTGAAGGAATGCTCTCCAATAACTGTACTCAGCCAACAAAAATAGTATTGTTTTTTTTTAGAGAGATATAGAATTATTTAAAAAATGTTTGAACTTATACGAAAATAACATAAATTAGTTTTTCTGTTTCATATAAATAAAGGTTTATTATATTTAAACATACAAAAAATAGTAATTTCCTAGGAAAATGACTTAATTCAAAAATATTATCATGTAATAAACATTAAATATGGCATAACATCAAACAAGTTATGATAAATTGATAATCTATTGGATGATGTGCTAACTCGATTTAGAATTGAAATTAATTTTCTAAAGATTTCATTAGCATAAACGCTTGAATCCAATAAACATCTTGTTTCAATAATGTTTCCGAATATAATGATCTATTTTTCGCTCATGAAGATCGAAATGAAAACGAATCTTGTTTGTTCTTAAGTGTATTATAAAATTTTATATATCTATGGAAGATGTTTTCATAGATGATTTCAATTTTTCGATAGTTGTATTAATTACTTGAGAAGATGCGGCGCCACCAAGAGATTCTGAGAATGAAACTAATTTTTGCTCTGTTTGTTCCATTGTTCTCTTTATTTGAATGTTGGAAGCCTGCTCTATTTCTACTTGTGTTTTTAATTCGTTAAGATTAGTTTTTGATTTTTCTACATCTTTTGAAAGTTCATCTAGTTGTGATTTTAACTTATCTCGCATTTGTTGAGCTGAATTTAGAGATTTTGTAGTTTGGGATAATTTGCTTTGATATACTTGAATATCTTTCTGAATATTATCAAGTTTTGCCTGACTCTTATTCTTCCTATCAGATAAGTTATCAAATGTTAGCTTTGTTTGGTGATTTGACTTTTTGTAAATTTCTTGTTTTAGTTTGTATTTCCAAGATTCGGCACTATTAACTGGTCTCATTCCAGAAGTAACTGAAGTGATGAGTTTATCTAATTTTGTGAGATCAACTTGCTCATTGAGTGATTGTTCACGGCACATAATCAGATAAGCCTGATCTAATAGAGATACTAATTTATTGAACTCTTGAACTGACTTAATCTCTTCTTTTAATTGAGTATTTTCAGCAATTAGATCAAGAAATTGCTCTTCCTTCGATTCCATTTTTAAACGTCTATCAATTCGAATTCAATTTTCCATTCATGGGTTATATATATACGGTCTAGGTGAAGACATTGCGGATCGAAGATCCGCAATGTCTGAACCTCCCAAATTTATATTAAAAAGTATGTTATTATATGGGAAAAATTCGAGATTTCGAACTCAAAATTTAGCACTTAAAGATATGAGCTCTCAATTTTCGACCCCCAATATACGTTTATTTTAGTTTCGGCATATTAACATGAAGCACGAGCCAAACCCTTAAAGATGTGTCCTCTAGTTTTGCCAACTCTTTCATATATTGTAACTATTTTCAGGAAAAAACGCAAATTCAAAATTAGAAATTCACATTTAATCGAGTATAGTATTAAATTACTATCTTTCGTACACGGACCAAGCAACAACTCAAGGTGCATGCTCATTACAGACAAAATCCCCTCTAGTGCACTTAAATTGGGTGAGTTAGCACCAAACAAGCCATAAGTTAAAGATCTGAACTTGCTCCAGACAATGTATCACTTTAGTTATGAATGCACCAAAATCCGTCCCAAACTCATACATTTCTACGCTAATCACGATAATAAATATACTATTTTGTACTTTTTACAATAAATCTCTCTTTGTTACACTACAAAATCAGTGTGCATTTCGTTGCACCAGTTTTGAATCTTGTTAAATAATGATTTTTGTTACTTTCATGATACAGTCCCATTTAGTAAACGGATTATTTACAAAATAAAAATAAAAAATATATTTTTTATTTACGATTTTTTATATTTGGATTTTTAAGGCATAATTTAGAAAATATTAATAATTTAATCGATTTGATATTAAGAAAGACATTTAAAATTCATAAAAGACCCAAATAATTTCATATCCAAAGTTATTAATATTTGAAGATTTGAGGAAAGAAAAGGAGAAATATTGCATATGAAATGTTTTCAAAAAATACATCAGAAATTGTAAAAGAATTTTAATAATTAATAAGATTTGGATGGGTTAAAATTTGTGATGAAACCACCCGATGCTAACTCACGCCACACATACACAGAAGCATTCTATCACGCAACCACCCGATGCTAACTCACGCCACACATACACAGAAGCATTCTATCACGCAACCACCCGATGCTAACTCACGCCACACATACACAGAAGCATTCTATCACGCAACCACCCGATGCTAACTCACGCCACACATACACAGAAGCATTCTATCACGCAACCACCCGATGCTAACTCACGCCACACATACACAGAAGCATTCTATCACGCAACCACCCGATGCTAACTCACGCCACACATACACAGAAGCATTCTATCACGCAACCACCCGATGCTAACTCATGCCACACATACACAGAAGCATTCTATCACGCAACCACCCGATGCTAACTCACGCCACACATACACAGAAGCATTCTATCACGCAACCACCCGATGCTAACTCACGCCACACATACACAGAAGCATTCTATCACGCAACCACCCGATGCTAACTCACGCCACACATACACAGAAGCATTCTATCACGCAACCACCCGATGCTAACTCACGCCACACATACACAGAAGCATTCTATCACGAATCCACCCCATTTGACATTAATTTTTATTAATCTTATTTTCATTACTAGATGCAACCAACCAATTTGACATTAATTTTTATTAATATATTTTTCATTACTAGATGCAACCAACCAATTTGACATTAATTTTTATTAATATATTTTTCATTACTATATGCAACCACCCAATTTGACATTAATATTCATAAATATATTTTTCATTACTATATGCAACCACCCAATTTGACATTAATATTCATAAATATATTTTTCATTACTATATGCAACCACCCAATTTGACATTATCAAACTTATATGCACCCAACGAATTTTCAAATTCCTATCAACCACTTCTTTATTTTTATATTTTACAATTCTTTTATATAAAAATTTAATACAAAGTTTTTATTCACTCATCATCTCTACTTCTTTATTATCTTCACTCTCATTCTACCAGCTCTCGCATCTTTTACTTCCTTCATTAATTCAGGCAAGTATTTTTCCAACCAAATTTCTGGTTTATTTTGTAATGCAGATTCATAATTTTTTGATTGTTTTTCCAGAGAATTGATTAAATCTTTGGCATCTTGGAACGTTTCAAGATTATAAAGCAGTTTTACGACTAAAACTGCTTTATTTTTATCGTCAATATCAATAAATTCTGCGTATTTTGATATTTCGATCGGCGAACTCTTTTCTTTGTGATCCACGAGTTCATCCTGATCACCTACATTTTTATCGATTGGGAATTCTATGATTTCACCTACGTTTTCTCCTATTTTCATAACATGTATGCCTGCAGAGGGAACATGACTCTTATTCATAAAGAAATCCTTGCAATATTTACAAGGATTCTTATCAGTATTAATATCATTATAGGAGAATCCGCAATGTATGCATTTTTCGTTTAACAAGTCATTCTTCTCGCGTTTTTGCTTATTAATGGGATCAATTGATTCATTAATCCTAATGATAGTATCATTCAGAATGAATTTGATGAAAGTAGAAAAGTTTCTTGCTTTTTTTGCAAGTTCGTTAATGTGTCTATGCTTACCCTCTGCACTATTATTAGTGCTTATAGGTGGAATGCGGTGGTATGCTGCTAAATGCTCTTGATCTTTATATATCTGCTTCCATTTTTCCAGCTGCTCATCTGATATATTCTTTGTAGCATACATTTTCTGAACCGATGGATCAAAACATTTGTAATTGTCCTCAAAATCTTGGGCCGATTTTGATAATAATACTATCAGAGCAAAAACATGTAGTAAAGTATTATTGCCCATGGTTCCGAGATAGTGCCTAATACAGATATAATTTTGGAAATGATTCGTATTCAAAAATTTTAAAACTCCAGTACCTAAATCGCTCATCCATTTGATTCTTGAAAAGTGCTCCATAATGTTTAATGATTTAAATTCAATATTCATGGCTGTAAGCCACCGTTGATAAGCAGCGGATGATTCGCTGCGCCCTATGTATATCCCTAGAGGGTAACCTCGCATATAGTAATTACCACGAGGAAAAATAAATATATATTTCGGCCATGAAAAAGTAGCATCTAAGTGAATTAAATTACACTCCAACGCCAAATTTCCTGATTCGCTTGGAATATATATAAGAAATTCTATAGGATTTCCATTGACGAATAAACTATCACTTCTTATCGTTGTGCTATAATTTACATAAAATTTCCCGGGATATGAAGTTAAGATATCACCAATCTCATTATCATGCTTTATTTTTTCCTGTATTTCATCTTGCAGAGGATGTCCTGGGAGATCAACTTTCGTTATTTGAATGTACCATTTTAACCTCCCTGAAAACTCTTTGGGTAATTTTATGTTTTTCATGTTTTTTGGTACAGTAATCATCCACAACGTATCTGATACTTTTGAATATTCAAAGGATACGATTTTGTCATACAATGTGATCTTAAAGTAATAAAATTATCTTAGAAATTTTTAAAGGGAATAATCTTCGTTTTGAAGTAGAAAATAATTTAAGTTTACAGATCGATCAGAACTTATATTGGAAAGGCCCAAATGAATAAATGCTGGCATTTGTTCCAAAAACTTCAATGTTTGTTCATAAGTTAACACATTGATATGAATACCAGGGCTTATTAGAATTAATTGCATTGATTTGAGTTTTTCAATATCAGTATTTTTAGAGCATTCAAAACAAATATGGCAACCATCTATTGTAATTGGAGACCGATCAACTGGAATTTTTTCTATGGATTCATGAAATTGTTTGATCGCTGTAAATTTAATACCCATGATTTGTTCAAAATCTGCTTGAATTTTTTTGTCAGCTTTCAAACAAGCTTTTGCTAAAATTTCCAGAAGGTCATTGTTTTTTATTTGATTCAAAACATTAAAGTTCTTGTACATAAAATCATTATTTTGAATTAGGGCCTCATGGAAGATTAAATGAATCTTTAAACGAATAACTTTGCTTTCATTCAAATTCATTACTGATATAATATTATTTGTTGAAACAATCGAAGAGAGTAATGGATTTCTAAATGTAGAAAATAACTCTGAGATATTGTATGCAAAAGATAAAACATACTTGATTTGGTTTGTAAATTGATAAGTCTGCAAATTGAATTTATCATTCATTTTGAAAATTGTTTCGTTTGGGCTTGACATTATCAATGCTTTCATGATTGGTGTAACATTATCTATATTACACGAATTTAAAATATTAATTGATTCAAATTTAACTGCTAGTTCATAGAAAGAATATTTACTATTATCCAATATAGATCTGATACGTATTTGATAATATTCTTCACCATTTTGATTTGTTTGATCTGAAATTAAAACATTAATAAAATCTTCGATTGTTAAATCACACGATTTTCCTGAAAAAGCAAAAATATTCGAATATCTTTTATCGCCATTAATTATTGCTTGTATTAATGGTTTAGAAATTCCTGCTTTTGAGTATAATTCCTGGTCAAATGAAAAATTTTGTAAGAAACCTATAACCTGTGCATAAAATTTGGGGCGGGCAATTATAAATGCTTCTAAAAATTTAAGAATATATTGTTCCCCTAGACGATGGATTTTGATTTTAATTTGACTGAGATCTGTTTGCAAATATTTTTCACTTATAATCATATTTACCATTTCTGTAAAAGCTTCAGCGGATTTCTGAAATTTAGGTGTTGTTTCATATGTTTGAAGATACTTTACTTCATCGCTATTCGAGATAAAACGCTCTTTGAGTTCCTCCAAATAACAAATGATAGATTTATTTTCAAATCCAAATAATTTATGTCCAAAATTATATACATTCTTAATATTTCTGTTTAATTCTTTGATTTTTGAAACGATTTGTCCCCAAGGATATGATGGTGAATCTCCGACATATGCATTTGATAATGAATCCAAAACAGTGAATTTAGGTTTACCATCTTGATAAGTTATTTTATTTGTATACCATTCTTTTTAATAGGGTTTATTGGAAGAATAATATAAAATTTTTGAAATATACCCATCTGGATAAATTGTTGAATCAGAATTTACACTATTACATCTAATAGAACCCAACTGAATTAAAATCAAATCATCCGAAACATTTAATGGTAGATGAAGATGGTTTAGCATTAAAAAAATTGTCACTTTTTAAAATTTCGGATTTTTAAGAGTATGTTGAAAATTAAACATACTCTTAATATATGTTAATAATTATCATTTGATAAAATTATTTAAATAGTAATCAAAATATTGTTATAAATATTAATGGAGTTGAAAAATTATGATCATAAAAGTAAGATGTTAGCATCTAGCCTAAGTAGATACTAAGTCATATCAGAATAGACACATATTCATCCTCAATTGACTCTTACTCATCTTCAATTGATTCTCACAAATAATCAATTGATCCTCACTACTGATCAATTGATTCTCACAAATAATCAATTGATTCGCATTAATTATCAATAGATTCTCACTAAGAATCAATTGATTCTCAGTCACCCTAAATTGATTCTCACTACTTATTAATTGATTCTTACTCATCCTTAATTGATTCTCGCTAAGAATCAAGTGATTCTCACTCTTCCTCAATTTCTTCTTAGTATTATTCAATTGATTCTCACTGATGTTCAGTTGAATCTCACTAATAATCAAATGATTCTCACTCATCCTCAATTGATTGTCACTTATTCACAATTTATTCTTAAACAACCTTAATTAACTCCCAGTATTCTTCAATTGATTCTCACTAATTATAATTTGATTCTCAGTCATCCTCAATTTATTCTAACTCAATAAGAATATGAATATGAAAATGGATTGGAATAGGTGATAATTAAAATATATTGATATGAATTTGTGAGAGTGTCTTTAATAAAGAAAAATTTGTCAAAGAACAATAATGTCAAATTGGGTGGGAGCATATAGTAATGAAATATTTATTGATAAATATTAATGTCATAATAATTGAGAGCATGTAGTAATGAAAAATTAATTGATAAATAATAATATTAAATAGGGTGATTGCATTGATCAATACATATATATGAATGAATTTCGATGTCAAACCGTCAGTCATATTGTTAGTCAAAACGTCAGTTATATTCTCATTCATACACTCACTCAAACCGTCAGTCATATTGTCAGTCAAACTCTCAGTCATGTTGTCACTCAAACTATCAGTCTTATTCTCACTAAAACCATCAGTCATACACTCTCTTAAACTATGAGTCATATTGTCACCCAAACTCTCAGTCATATTCTAAATAAAACCGTAAGTCATAGAGGCTGTCAAACCGTCAGTCATATTGTCGGTCAAACCGTCAGTCATATTGTCGGTCAAACCGTCAGTCATATTGTCAGTCAAACTGTCAGTTTTACTCTCAATAAAAAGCTAATTCATAGTGTCTGTCAAACCACAGTCATATTGTCAGTCAAACTGTAAGTCATACACTCACCCAAATCAACAATCATATTGTCACCCAAACTATCAGTCTTATTCTCACTAAAACCGTCAGTCATATTGTCAGTCAAATCGTCAGTCATATTGTCACTCAAACCGTCAGTCATATTGTCACTCAAACCGTCAGTCATATTGTCAGTCAAACTGTCAGTCATTCACTCACTCAAATCAACAGTCATATTGTCACCCAAACTATCAGTCTTATTCTCACTAAAACCGTCAGTCATATTGTCAGTCAAATCGTCAGTCATATTGTCACTCAAACCGTCAGTCATATTGTCACTCAAACTATCAGTCTTATTCTCACTAAAACCATCAGTCATACACTCTCTTAAACTATGAGTCATATTGTCACCCAAACTCTCAGTCATATTCTAAATAAAACCGTAAGTCATAGAGGCTGTCAAACCGTCAGTCATATTGTCGGTCAAACCGTCAGTCATATTGTCAGTCAAACTGTCAGTTTTACTCTCAATAAAAAGCTAATTCATAGTGTCTGTCAAACCGTCAGTCATATTGTCAGTCAAATTGTCAGTCTTATTCTCACTAAAACCATCAGTCATACACTCTCTTAAACTATGAGTCATATTGTCACCCAAACTCTCAATCATACACTCACTCAAATCAACAGTCATATTGTCAGTCAAACCGTCAGTTATATTGTCACTCAAACTGTCAGTCTTATTCTAACTAAAACCGTAAGTCAAAGTGTCTGTCAAACCGTCAGTCATATTCTCAGTCATACTGTAGTTCATACTATCACCCAAACTGTTGTTCATACTGTCACTCAAACTCTAAGTCATATTGTCAGTCAAACTGTGAGTCATATTCTCTCTCAAACCTTGAGTTATACTGACAACCAAACCCTCATTCAAAATGTCACTCAAACTGTCAGTTATATTCCTAGACACATTCAAACTTTCAGGCATATTGTCAGCCAGATACTCAGTTATAGAGTCACTTTTTTGTCATTAATGAATTCAGTTATAGATTCAAACATACATTCGGTCCAATATTGGATCATGCAGTTAATTCTACATTTTTTTAACTTGTAAGTCATTATTTATGAAAATATTTAAAATAGTGTAATTGCACAATGATGTGCAGTATTATCTTTAATATTAATATTGTAATATGCAATGTTATATTCTAATTTGAATGTTCCTTTTTAACCTCATGATTTCTTCTCACTGATCTGCCTTTTTATGCAGCATTTTGTATTTAATCTCTCTTATCCTTTAGATTCTCTATGCTTTCCATCTTTCTAAACCAGATTCCATTGTTAATTCTTAAATTAACACAAATCTTAAATTTCATATTAGTCATTGATCTGAAGTTATTGAAACATCTGACGTCTTTAGATTATCTTATCTAATATTAAAATGATTGATCTATTTACATTTTTAAAATAGTCCTAAAAAGTCTCAATATTTATAAAAGCATAATAAAATTAAATTTTTTAATATCATTTTGTAAATTATTCGTTTACTTTATGGCATAGTCTTGAAAAAGTATCAAAAAACATTATCTTAATGGTCTCTAAAGAGGTTAAGTAGCATACACACAGATATGCTAATGTGGTAAAAAGAGATTTATTGCAAAAAGTCCAAAATAGTATATTTATTATCAAGATTCGCGTGGAAACGTACGAGTTTGGGACGAATAACTAACATTCTTAAACATTTAGTAATACTCTGATAAGTACAAGTCCTTAGATGCGACATATGGCTTCTTTTGTTCTAACTTACCAAATTCAAGAACTCAAGTTGGCAGTAACTCTGTACTAAACATACTCTAAGAGCTTGTCATTATTCCGTGTATGACAAATCATACTTTAATGTTTTACTCGTTGAATAAAGAATGCTTGATTTTGAAATCGAATGTTTTTGCTTAAATAGTTCCAGATTTTTGAACTAGGGACGAAATTAGAGGACACGTCTTTGCTGGTTAGTCGCGTGCTTGATGACAATATGCTACAATTATAATAAACGTACAAAAGGGACGAAAATTGAGAGCTTGTAACTTTCAACCCAAAATTTAGAATCGGGTTATTTTAATACTTGGTGGATTGTTCATTATCTTATCAAAATTTTTCACATTTCAATTTTATGTTGTATAATTGGGACTGCAAAGGATCCAGAATAGTGATTGTCTTTTCATAAATAAGAGTCGAATGTATATTTTGTTTCTTTGCAAGAATTTCGAGTGAGAACATGGAGAATATGAATATTTTTCAGCCATAGATTTTGAAGTCATATTGCACAACAAAACTTTATCATTTTCTCTGTATTGGTACATTGTCTTCAAAATGGATATAAATTTGTTGAATATCAAATCACGCCAGAGAACTGAAAATGCATATTTTTTTCTAATACGATAAGTTAGACTTTTTGTTTTGAGAAATGCCGAAAATCGCATTAATAAGATGATATTTATGTTCTATACATATTGTTAAGAGAAAACATCTAGAGTTTAATATGTATAAATACTAAAGTAAATAAAACACAATTGATAAAAGTAAATAAAGTTACAATTTATTTATATTTACATGTAGTTATCTCCTGCTTACTTCAAATTTATTTTGTTCAAATTTATCATTGGAATATGATAATAGAGTTTCATCTTCCAGTCCAGTTATTTCCATTGAATATCTTTTAAATTCTCCACTAATGATTACTTGGTAATTATTCAAAATTCGAATCCTTCCTTTTGGCAAAACATAGTCAATGAAGTATTTCAAGAATGTATAAACAGCATATACTAAATCTTTCTTGAGTGGTTGCAAATAATTCAGATTTTCAATTTTTCTGATGAAATTTAATGGATACAATAATCTGATGAAACTTCTTTCATTATATTCAGTGAATGCAAGTTCTTGATCTTTAAATAAGTGTATGAAAGCAGTGAAGATGTTGAGAACACCAGTAAGTACATCAGACAACAAAGATTTATCAAAAACTTCGAATGTCTTATGAGTATATTGTTCAATAAACTCCATTATATCCTTAATTTCCTGGTAAGGTCCATTGTTAATTATAAATAAATCTCCTAATACAGATATGCATGCAACAGCGATGTTTTGTGATGTATTTTCATCTTCAATTATATTTATAATCTTTTCAATGAAATCCTTAGCTGTTTCAGACAATAAACTCGGGTTACCATTAATAAGAAGATGGAGAATTTCAATGAAATCCAAAATAGCAGAGAAATCCAATTCATCAATGACCCTTTTCTCGTATTCTACAAGCATTTCATAGATCTTTTCTGGAACATTACTCATTTCAAATCCTGAGTCTTTGAGAGCTGAAATTATCTTAGATATCAATACATAAACATTTTGATTGTCAAAGCCACACTTAATCTGTGGCTCAAGCTTTTCAATAATAAAAATCATTTCGCCTTGGAATCTTGCTTTGTTAGGAAGTAAGTGTTGATCATGTGCTTCAATGTAATATTCAATCATATTACAATAAAACTCTTGTAGGACTTGGCATTGAACTGCCGGCTTTCGCTCATTAAGAGGAAGTATTATTTCAACATTATCTAACAAATGATTGATGCAATCGTAATATGAATTAGTTTTATCATTGTTAATAAGATCAGAAATAATAGTTCGATAAAATTTCTTAATATCATTCAATAATTCTATTTCTAATGCGTCAAAATCCGTATTAAGAATGTGATAAATTGTTTCAAAGATAATATCATGGCATGCAAGTATAGAAGTATCATTGTATTCGAATTCTGACTTAATTATCGCTCTGCATAACTTAAATCCAGAAATTAGATCGTATTGGAGACCTGTTGCATAACCTTTTCTGATAGAATTAGCAGCAATTTCAAGTAAATTCTCGTATTTATCAAAAACATCTTGTAAATTTTTCTCACAAATTAATCTAAGGATATAAACTGCTTCAAACCTTATGATTGGATGCTCTGAATTAATAAAACTAGCTATAAGAGTCAAATCATCAAGACTATTCGGAGTTTCTGAAATTCCAAATATAGCAAACAAAGATTCAAAAGAAAGAAGCGAAGCAAGTATAACTCTTGGGTCTTCGCTTGTATAATTCTCTTTAAAAAGAGCTAAAAGAAATTCCGCGAATTGTTTTGAGTCCGGATAACATGAATATTCTTTAAATAAGAGTTGTGCTGCAGGAATTACTCTAAAGTGATCGCCATTCATTCTTTCGTCAATACTAATAGTATCTGATTCTAAATATGTCTTAAAATAGCCAAAAATTTTGAAAATTATTTCTGGATTTATGAAATTTGGAGAATTTTGGAACAATCTGATGATTTTCGTCCAGAATTTGCATGCACATATATTGGAATCACTGTCAACATTAAAATCTTGGTCAGAACTTGCGTAAAAATTGTTGATTAAATCTGTATCAATTGAATCTGGTGTCAAATTGTAAAATAACTCAATAATAATGTATAACAATTTATAACAAAGCTTGTGTATTGATCCATCATTACTAGAACTCAGTAGTTTAACAGTTGTATTTAAAATTGACTGCATATCAAGTTTTCCTAATAATTGAACAATCACATTACTTTCTTCTTGTCCTAGCTCAATTATACTGTTGATTCTCATGAAATAAAGCTTAAAAAAGTCTTTGACAACAATCATTTCTTGATATGTTTTGTGATTTTCAGTATTCAATATGTATTCGCATATCTTGACAAAGTTCATTTGATATTCGTCGAAGCCTTCGCTTAAAATGAAACGATTTATCAAATCATAGTTCAACATTTCGGAAAATAATTGTATAGCGGCAAAAATTGCGTTGCTTCCTAATCTATTATCTTCGTTCGCGAAGTATTGTTTGATCAATTCAAAAATTCGAAGAAAATAATCTTCTGAAATCGCAACAAAGTAAACTAAGTTCTCTGCACCAATTCTACGGATATTAGGATCAGTATAAAGTAATGCTTGTAGGTGCGCATTGATAAAACAGTTACAATTTTCTTCATCATATTCTAAAAATATTTTTTTGATAGCGTTTGAATGCATTTTTGATGTGTTGATTGCATTGTTTATTGTATTTAATGCGATAATGATGTATTTCGCTGAATTCCGACCTGATTCTATTATTTTACAACAATTAATTATGAATTCTCCAGTGTGATTTGATGAATACTCGGTTATTTTCCTATTTGCTTCCTTAATGGCAGAAGGATCTTGTGTAATAAAAGGCTCAAATAGCTGAATTAATGTTTCAACATCCATAATAAATAAAAAAAAATTCAATAATAAAGTATTCAAAAAAATTCCAATCAAAGATTTATATCCGAAATTAATCGCGATGTTTTCAAATATCTAAAATTTCTGAGAAAAATTGCACCTCTCAAAAATCGTTTTCCAGCAAAGTTAATTTGGTTACCAGCCAACTATATTCTAGAATCAAAAATATGCAACTTTATATAGAGCACACATTAGAAACTATGAAACATAATTATTGCTTGTGAATTTGAGAAAAAATATTGAAAATTTTGGAATAATATAAGATTAATACGCACATCCTTAACATATTAAGAAAGGTTTAAAAGCTGTTAATAATAAACAAATTTCTTTAATACAACACACAAATAAAAATAAAAATTATAAAATGTCATCAGTATCAGTAAACAAAGATTGAAGGTTCACAGTTGTAACAGTGTGAACTGATTTTCTGAATTCATACCACTTCATTCCGTTTCTCACAAACATAATTCCAGACAAAGTGCAAGAAGGAGTGAATGGATTGGTTGGCAAGAAAGTAACTGTTGGTGTGAATGGCTTAGATACCGTAAACATGTTTCTATCGTGAGCCATTACGTAGTACCAGTCTGAAATTCTTGGATAAGAGACGTTGAAGTTCGGAGTGCCGACTTTGAAGTTCGTGTAGTTACGTACAACATTTTTGACCTGAGTAGCTTCATCGTCATTCATCAAACTTGGATGATTAACAAAACAATTGTCTATAATGAAAAGAGTTGTGTCATTTGAGCTGAAAAACTGGCCATTACATCTTATAAAGTACATATCGCGGCATTTTAATGGCTTGGATGTAATGTTTACGTACATTATTCCTTCTGATGCTTCGCAAATCTTGAAAAGAGCGTACTGGAAGATCATTTCCTTTGAATTACTATTTTGTATGAATATTAGTGACTTCCCTTTCGAATGATCAATATATGAAAACTGATAATGGAAGTATGGAACGTCAATTCCTGAAATTAGAGGGCCGTGGAGCTTGGCTTCCTTAATTCTACTAAAATTCATGTGGTTTAGATACACTTTTGATTCTGTAAATGCAAAACCAAACAAGCGATCAACAGATTTTCTGACTGATAAGCCAGAAATAAAGGTATGATTAGTGTAAAGTATTTCTTCTGAGCAATTGTTTGCATAAAAGCCTCCGCCATTTGGCGAAGAGCAGTTCTTAAACAAACAAAAATTAGATTGAATTTTAACTGTATGAACACAGATAGCTCCACCACAGTTTTTGGCTGTGCAGTTGAAAAATCCGCATTCTTCAAGCTTCAAATAAAAGATTGGAGCCATAACATCTTTGTTGGAAAACAAAGCTTGAACAGCACCGCCAGAATCAAAGTGGTGGCCTTTTCCATTTGCATTGCAGTCGGCAAATGTGCACTTGTAGAAAATATTGGGTCCTGAATCGTAAAAGAATTTCTTTCCTGTATAATAAATTGCATCTGTATTATTAACAACAGCGTTTTTATCGGAAAATACTACTGATGATGTTAGGGAATGTCGGAAATCTGTTTTAATGCAATTGAGTCTATTATTTACATCTGAAATGTATAACGAAGGATTCCAAAACTTGGAAAACTTGCAAGATGTAAAGGATGCCGTTCTAAACTTAGTTGTCTCTGATGAGGCATAGAATGGCACTCCAAATTTGGATAAAACTAAAGAAGAAAAAGAAACATTCATTTTTGATTCTTCGACGATAGGAGCAATTTGGTCATAGGAATGTCTACAATTTTATTACCCCTCAGAAATTACAGTTTCGAAAACAAAACATAATATTATACTGTTTTCAATATTTCGTTTGAAAAAATGTAGAAATTTCATCAATAAATTCTGAAATTGATAACTCAAAAGAGACACAAAGCATAATTTCTTAACACATATGATTGTTTACTTCCAAAATAGATGAGGAAGAAGAAGAATGAAACTAAGAATTTAATCCTTCTTGTTTCAACAGATCCTGAGCCCACAAATAGAGAACTTGGTGTTTTTTACGAGGTTCAATAGCATAAATTGAATGAAATAGAAACAAAAACATTTCTTTGTTTTGAAAGGCGTATTTCGTAGTAAATAGATCATGAGGAATCTTTTGCAAGCAAAAAATAGTTACTACCAATAAATAATAATTAATTAATAAAACATTTATATAATATCAATCAGAAAGTATAAAAACAGTTGTAAGTTCTATCTAATACAGTTATTGAGCTTCTTCGTCGAATTCTAATTGAGGTGCCTGAACAGGAGGAGGATAAACTTCTGGTTTTTCACGAATGTGAAGAATATTATTACAGCGAATAATAACATCGCCCATGACGCCTTCTGTTTTTCCTCCAACATATTCAGAAGTTTCGGATAGATGGATATTCATTCTTTCATCAAACGAAATCAACGTGCCGACATATTCAATGTTTTCCCATTTAAGTTTGATAACTATCTGCTTGTTCAGCAGAGATTCCATAAACTTTTGAGGAAAATATTTGGTAGTTTCACTCATTTTTTTTATTTAGAGAATCATGCTGTCACTTTTCTCGAAAGTGACGTTTACACGTTAATAAATGCCTAAAGGTAAAGGTAAAAAGGGAAAAGGAAAGGGCAATAAAGAGGAGAAGAATGTGTTCTTCGAGCAAAAGGAAGCCCAAGTAAAGGAGATGCTCAAGACACTTTATGCAATTTACGATCCAGATGAAACAGAAACAATCAAAGAAGAAGATTTTAACGATTTTGTTCGTTCTCTTGGTTTATACCCTACAAATGCAAAACTTAAAGAAATTGCAGCTCAATGCCGCGAAGATGAAACAAATACGTTTTTTAATTGTCCAAAGCTAGAATCTGTTCTTATTCCATTAGTTATTGATGCTATGATTAATCCAAACTCAGAATTAGCTCCACCATCAGAAGAAAAGCTTTTACTCGCTCTTAAATCTCTCGATCTTGAGCATAAAGGACATCTTACTGAAGGTGACTTCAGAACTATTCTTTCGTCAAATGGAGAGAAGTTAGATCCAGATGAACTCGACCCTGCTGTTGAAGAAGCTGTTAATCCAGCAACAGGCGTAGTTAATCTAGAAATATACGCAGGCCACTTACTGTATAATGCAAAAATATTCTGAATTATATATGCTCAACTAAAATAATTGTTCTATAAATTTTTCATATATTATTTATCCTTTTCGTAAGGGATACAACTCTTTTTTGTGTCCAACGCTCCCTTACGAAAACATTTGGAGCTTTAAGGCTCCTTTGTCTCTGCTTCCAGATGCAACTTTGTACAATTCTTTGTACTGATTCAAGAGTAAGCAGTAGAAAGAATTGTAGAAAGTTACATCTGTTTAAATTCTTTGGAAAATTCCATCTAAAAGAAAAATCATATCTTAGTTTACGATGTCAAAAAAAATTTGACGATTTACAAAAATTTACACAGCTCATTTTGTAATTAACTCATGGCTGAAAAAGAAACAACGATCATTAAAAAATCAGACATGAAAAAAATCCTTCAAGATAATCAAGAAATTGGACGCCTTTCTAAAGGAATTGATCAAGTAATGGCAACAGTAGTTGAACAATTTACAAAAGATCTCATCGAAGCATCTCTTAATGACGATAAGACATCTATAGATATGGAGAAATTAATCTACGTTATCAGCGAAAATAAAAAATACGACTTTCTTGAAACAATGATTCCAAAGTTCAAAGAACTATCAGCTCCAAAGCGCAAAGAGTGAAAATTTAATGTTTTCATGAATAATGTTGAAATAATAAAGATTTATTTGAATAAATATAAATTCTGTATTTTTATAGAGCAAAACTATACAAAATCTTTTTTGGTAAAGCCAAGGAATGACAATTTCGTTATATTTAAAGAATAGCAAATTGAAAATGACAGAATTCATTTTGAATATTTTTATTATATGATATTTAAGTAAACATAGAATACTGATGCTATCATCTGCTATCAAATATATTCAAAATTTAAATCTGCTGATGGTCAGTATTCAATAAATTTCAAAATTATAAAACTCGACATTTTAGAATCATTTTTCAAGCAATGTTGCATTTTTTTGATTTGCTGCCTTTAGATAGAATGCGAACAATTTTCTTTGATTTCGCCTCAATTGCAATACCAAGTGGAGTTTTATCGATTTCAAAATAATTTTAAAAAGTAATGGCAAATATTGAAAGAAAGAAAATTACGTGAAAGGAAAAGGAATTTTATAAAACAATTGTAGATATGAGACAAAAGAAAAGCCGATTGAATTATGATAGATATGAAAGGAAAGGAAATGTAATAAAACATTAGTAAATATGATAATAGAAAGAATATAATGAAGTAATGATAGATATGAAAAGAAAATGAACGTCATAAAACATTGATAGTTATGAAATGAAAGAGAAATCCATTAAACAATGATAGATATGAAAAGAAAGAGAAGTCCATTAGACAATGATCGATATGAAAAGAAAGCGAATGTAATGTAGCAAAAAAGAATTAAATAAAACAATGTTAATTATGAAAGGGAAGAAAACATCATAATGCAAAGATGTATTATATAAAGCAATGATATACATTAAAAGAAGTAGAAGGAGTTCCATGTTAACATCTGCTCCATATTCAACTAAGATTCTGATAATTTCTTCACATTTACAATTAATTGCTATGGTGAGAGAACATTCATTAATTACAAATGAATTTGATAAAACAAAGATAGATATTAAATGAAAGCTAATTAAATGAATCTTTGATTTATACAAACAGAAAGAGAATATGGTAGAGTAATAATAGATATGAGTGGAAAAAGAAAATCATAAAACAACTATTGATATGAAAATAAAGCGAATTCCTTAAAACAATTATAAATATTAAAATAAAGAGGATTTCATAATAATTTAAAGAATTCCATAAGACATTGATAGATATTGAAAGAAAGAGAATGAAATGATGCAATGATAGTTACGATAATAGAAATAATTCCATAAAATAATGAAAGATATTGAAAGAAAAAGAATATCATAATGCAATGAAAAATAACGAGGTAAAATAATGATATATATTGAAAGAAAGAAAATTCTATAAAACAATAAGAGATATTAAAAGAATAAGAATTTCGTAAAGCTAAATTATACATGAATAGTGAGAGAATAAGTATCATATTAACGTCTGCTCCATTTTCAACTAAGAACCTCACGATTTCGATAGAATTTTCTCTGATTGCAATACTAAGTGGCGACTCATTAATATCAAAATAATTTCATAAATATTAGACAAATATGAAAAGAAAGAAAATTTGATAAAGTATTAATAGATATTAAAAGATAGTAAATTTTATAATATATTGAAAGATATGAAAAGATAATAAACTCCATAAAACAATGAAAGACATTGAATGAAAAAGAGTTGTATGAAATGATGGTAGTTATGAAAAGATCGAAAATTACATAAAACTTTGATTCATTTCAAAAGAAATTGAATATATCTAACGTCATTAACAGAAAGAGAATTTTACAATAAATATGTAAAGAACGGGATTGTGATGAAACAATGATCAATGTTGAAAGAAAGATAATATAATGAAGCAATGTTATATATGAAAAGAAAGAAAATGCAATAATTCAAATGTGGATATAAAAAGATAGAGAATATAATTGAATGAAAGAAAAATCTATAAAACAATAAGAAATATTAAAAGAATAAGAATCCCATAAAGCTAAATTATACATGACAAGTGAAAGAATAAGTTTCATATTGACATCTGCTCCATGTTCAACTAAGAATTTAACAATCTCATATGAATTCATTTTGATTGCAATACTTAAAGGATTTTCATTTATTTTATTAAAATGATTTCATAATACAATGATAGGTATGAAAAGAAAGAAAAGTTCATAAGAAAAAGATTGGTATAAGAAAAAATAGAATTATAAAAAGTAATGATAAGTATGAGCAGAAAGAAAATCTCATAATGCAATGAAATATATTGGAAGAATGAAAATTTCGACATTATATTCTGTCATGCCCATAAAAATTCTATAAAATATTGATAGATATGAAATGAAGAAGATTATAAGTCGCGTTAATATTTGCTCCATTAGAAAGTAAATTAGCAGCACCATCAAAATTTCCGAAATATATTCTTTCTGCTATTAAATCAGGGGATTGTCTAATTTGATTCATATTTTGGTTTTCGTCCTGTTTTAATTTAGGATCGAAGTTTTTAAATTTAAGGCCATTATTATATAATAGCAAGGCCAATTTGTCATTCTCAGGCTTGATGATAAGTGAAAATTCGTTCGATATCTTTTTATAAAGTTCTGCAAATAATTCAAGATCAGCAATACGAATTTTTGAAAAATTATCAATTAAATAAAGAGCCATTTTGATAGGTATTTTGTTGTTTTTAATTAAATCTATGATTTGTGATGAGAGTTGTAAAATATTATTGTGATTGATGTCTTGAATCATTTTTGAAGCTTGACTAGGGTATTTGAATAATCCATTGGATGTAATGTCGCAATCACCTTGGCATGATTGGTTTGTTGATTGCTTTGAATCAGATTTTGCTTCCATCAAAAAAAAAATTACCATCAAAAGATTTCTGAAAAAAGAAAATCTGTGGGGCTTTAAAACAAATCTCTAACGAGGGAGAAACCATTTATGGCAAAAATCAAACTCAATTTATTTGCTATTTTATACAAATTAAAGGAATTTACCTTAATGTTCAACGAAAAACTATTAGACAATGCTATCGTCAAGTCAATATGGCAAATGAGAATAACATACTAATAAACAACTAATTATTAAATATCTGCTTTTTACGGAAATTTCTGGCAGCCAGACCCTTTCAAAAATGGTCATTTTGGTAAATTTTTCAGCGGAAAAATTTGCATAAGTTAAAATACTAATGACTGAATTCTTGAAATGTCATGATGTCATGGATGTGTATATGATTATTCAAGAGCTAGATAATGAATTTGACTGAAAATAAAATTCAAATTGAATAAAACATTGAGTTATTCAATAAAATACAATTTATTTATAAGTATGCTTTTAATACATTTGTATTTCATTAGTAAATAGCTCTCAAGAATCCCAGAGTTTTTGAGAAAAAGTGACTGATGGCCGACCTTTCAGAATGGGCCACCTCAAGGGTAAGGAACTTATTAAAAAGTCACGCCAAGAACTTCTCGATGAACTTGCTGGCCTCGAGAAGAAGCTTTTCGAACTTAAGGGTCAAAAGGCTGCCTCTGCTGCTGCTACCAAATTGACAGAAATCAAGAACACACGCCGTGATGTTGCTCGCGTTAAGTCTATCCTTATGGTTACACAGCGCAAGGCTCTTGAAGAGAAGTATGCTAAGGCCAAGCTCGTCCCAATCGATCTCCGCAAGCACCAGGAGAAGTCCCTTCGCAACAAGCTTGCACCAAAGTATGCTAACAAGCTTACAGCTCAGGAATCCCGTCGCCACAAGTGCCTCTTCGAACGTAAGTTTGCTCTTAAGGCTCAGTAAATCTTCTCATATATTTAACCATATTTCGACTTTACAATATTTAAATACACATTAAATACCATACATAAATACCACTAATGATTGAAAATTCTTGAGTTCAATCAATACCTTGATATTGAATTTGAAATCATACCTTAGATATCTAGCATTAATAGATTAAATCATAAATTTCATCCTCATTTATGAGGAATGAAAATTATCACATATATTTTAAAATTGCCTCTAATACTGATTAACAGGATAACATCGTTGGGCATGATAGCAAAAAAGTTAAGTATTCTCAACTCAAATTATTCACTTTTTATCTAAATATTTTATCAAATTCGAAATTATCGAGAGGAAAATAAACTAAATGCCCAAAACGTAAGATGAAGAGCACTAATCAGCATTTTCATATTGTTTTATTGAAATGATAAGTGATTAATGTTTCCATTCAACTTTTTCTTTTTTAGATACCTTCTTTTAGTGCATAGTTGTTATTAACGATTTAGTCAATTCAATGTAGAAATCATCATGAGTTTTAAAGAATACTTATTTCCAAATTTTGTTAAACTTGATTTGAGAGCAAACAAATATAGATTCTTCTATCCACGAACTCTAGAATCAATTTATTAATCTAGTAAAGTTATGAAAATAGAGTCATCTATATTTTGATTCTCAACATGATGAGCTATCAAAAAAATATATAAGAGGTATGAAAATAAACAAAAAGCATTTAAAAAACCGACAATTTATCAAACATATTTTTGAATCAAAGAATCCAATGAAAATTCAGACTTAGCGCTATTGATTGTATCAGAGATTGGATCGTAATCAATTGGTATTCCATTACTTACAATGATATCTTTCACTGTTTCATTCAATAACGAATTCAAAAGGTCATCTTTTTTATTTTGAGTTTCATCTTCGAGATTTACTCTTACGATGAGTTCTTCGTATGTTGGTTCACTCAAAACAAATCTCTTACGTATGATTTCAGCCCTTGTTTCATTCGTATCGTTGCATAAATAAGAAAATCTTTCAATAAACTGTGCGTGCAGCAATTTCTCTTGGTCTTCGATTATCTCTCTTTCTGATGATGAAATTGTTGGCGCTGATTTGATTCTTTGTATTTCCCTGTGAGGCCAACCGCATAATTTCAAATTACTGTCAATTGCCTTCTTGATAAAGTTACTAAGGGAGGTAAATGATGATGCAGAACATCTGTCAAGCCATAATTCTTCTAAAGAGTTCATCGATAAAATTATATCGATGCAATCATCTTTTACGCATTGATCGGTAAGGTCCAAGTACTTCATTGTCCCTCTTTTAGCGATTTCTCTTAAGAAAGGTGTCCACATTTCACCACAAGAATAATTCATCGTATTTTCCATTCCTCTCATGGACAAACTCTCGAGAGATTGTAAGGATAGCAATGAATCGAAGAGCTGCGTCAATCCTGTATTAGAACCTTTGACGATAACCGAAGAATTTATTGACATTCTTCTTAATTTCGGCTGATGACGGATGAACTGTGCGATCAACTTCGTTGTTTCGGTATCCATATCATTCCCATCGAAGTAGAAGCACTCCAAAGATGGCATTACAACAACATCAGCGGAAAGAAGGGCCAGCATTTGAATAAACTCTGGATTGGTCATTCTGGCGTACGACAAATCAATTCCTCTGCAGTCTATTACACCAGAAACAACTGATTCGATGAAAGATGAAATGGCCAAAATTCCAATATTAGATCTGGACAAATCTAGGAATCCACAGTTACGTGGTGACATGTTTAATGGTATCCTCTGTCTAAATGTGTTCTCTCCAAGGTGAATTTCCTGTAATCCGATATCGAAACTTAAAATCTTTTGCAACAAACTACTTGTATCGAACGTACAGCCTATAACTGACAATTTCTTCACACATTTGGAGGTCATGGCCCAACTACAAGCTGCTAAAGAGCCAACGTGCATTTCTAAGTCAGGAATATCTCCAAAAGCATCGAAACAGAGCTCTTCCAAATGATGGAAGCATTCATTGAAGAAAATGCACTGGAATACTGATGAAATTGATGAAGATTCAAGGATTGAGTGATCAAATGAGAGACTTCTGATGTTTTGACACGATTGGCTGAGCTGTTCGAAGAAGGAAACAAACCTGTCATCTGTTGCATCGCATATTCTGAATACAATTTCGTTGGATTGTATTTTTCTTTTAAATTGTGAAGCATTTGTAAGGTCACATTGCTCAATGAGCAGTTTCTTGGTATTAACATTGCGGGAAAGTATGTTTGAGCATTTGTTCAAGGCAGAAATCAAAGTAATTCCTTGGAATTTCAAAATTCTTAAGGTATTTTCGAAAGATAATGCTAATTCTAGGATTGGAAAGAGATCAGAATCGAGGATTTCTTGAGTTATTGAGAAAGTATTGTATTCTAAGGCTGGATATTTCAAATATGGTCTAATTTCATCGATTTTGAGGTCTCTATTAAAGTGCATTGCGCATGATGTTAGTCTGTCTGCAAAAATAAATCTTGTTTTGTACTTTTTCTTTCCAGCATCTCTGTATTTATCAATTGTAACTTGTAAGTTCGAAGAAAGTGGATGAACACTTGATGGAAACTGTAAATTTCTGATATATTCGACAATTCCAGCGATTTTTTCGATCTTTCGTGATCGAATTCTGATCTGAAATTCTCTGCAGCTAAAACTACAAAGAGTTCCTGTAACATTGATCGATTCAAGGTCTTAATAGGATATCTTCTTTGATGTTCTTATAATTCCAAAGCTTAAAACCTTAACTAGAAAGATTCCATTTGATGAAACAACGAAATGGCGTTATTTTGTGGTATTATTATGACCTATTGCAACAACTTTTCCAGAATAATATACTTTAACAACACCTTCTTTAAATCCTGGGCAAACTGTCTCGAAAAAATCTTTCTTTATATTCATTGTGAATAATTTTCAGAATTTCTACCGGAGATTTACCCATTTTGTGTTCATATATCATACATTAATATTTATCCATTTAAAGCATGTTGTTTAAATTTGAGAGAGAAATTATCGTTTATCCAAAAGTCTTTACATAGACTCGCTTTTAACATCTATTTTGATGACGGATATTACGCTAAATACGCAAGCAGCGATATTGTTTTTGGTAGAAAATGTATGGAGTTTCTATGGGAAAATGGTACAGGTGGATATGTAGTAGGATTTGTTAGTGAGCATACATCTCTCTGGCTATTTATGTGGAAGCCAGTTATGCAGTTTATTTGGGAAAAAAATGGAAAGAGGTTGCATCAACAAGATACAAGCTTTAATGCAACGTTAAATAAAAGATACATGGTATGCATAAATACATATGATAACACATTTTTCATACAATTTAATAAAACTATGTATTATTTAGAATATACGCCTGTCAAACCAGAAAAATTCAGGGTTTATGTAGCAAATGCTGCTCGCTTTATGAGTTCATATATTCGAATGTTTTTTGGAAATGATGGGTTCGAAAATCCACTTCCTCCTAAGTTTTCATCTGTTATTGATAGGAGTGTTGATTATGGGATTACATGTCGACCAACTGCGCCATATCATTTTAACTATATGCTAATATCTGTATTTATTTTAGTTTAAAATAAATCTGTAATGAAACCTTACTAATTTTTATGAAATTTGTAATAATGCAGTTGCAATTCGACATTTTGAAAGTGATCTTCGATTATGAAATAATCTAGGAAAACTACTGCCATAAATGAGCGTAAAATGATATGTTGTTAATGCATATTGTATTAATGAAGTATTGAAGTACAAAATTTAGTGAAAATGCGAATTCGAGTATTAAAATACTGTAAATTAGCGTAAATATCAAGTATATCGAATATATAGACTAATTACATTGTGATTACATATTATTTATGATGATAGAAGCCCTTTGATATTCAGTCTCCATTTGATTATCCATTTTTTTGCATTTATGATGGACTTTTCAAAATCTTTTATATAATGGATAAGAAAAAATATGACCGAATTTTCAATGGGTGCAAAATTTCAAAAATATGATAAAATCTTCAGAATAAATTGTAATCGCAAGCAATATATGCTAATTTATACATATGAAATCATATGACAATGAAAAATTTATGGTTTAATGAGTTCGATGCCGAAATAGAATATTCATTGGAATAAAGAATTGATATTTCGGAAAATTATAAATACACTTATAGTGTATAAGCATTAATTTGTCAAGGGATAGGATATACAAGAAAGATCTTGATTTTGTTGGGAAAAATTTATCAATGACATTGCATATGTAATCAAAAAGAGTAAATATTTAAATAAGAAATTATAAGTCTCGGCAGTTTCTATCAACTAAAATAACAATTAACCAAATTTGAAAAAAATTTCGAATGAATAAGGATTTGAATATTCAACAATTTCAATGAAATTTCGGCTGAAGGAAAAATATTGTACATCAAAAACCATATGAATATTTCACAGTTCTGATAAACGTAGCACGTTAAAATTTTTTTCTAAAAATTGTAGAGAATGTAGATCTACCAATAAATATAAAGTTCAATCAAATCAATTCAAAAGACATGCAATTAATTGAATTGATTTTTAATTTGAAAGGTTTTACAATCGGATTAATAAATATTGAGATTCTATATCAGAGAATGATAAACGATCGAACTCAATTCAATAGAAAAACAACAAAAATTTGATTTGAAAAAAGACAAGATAGAATTCAGAAGTTTACATCTCGCTAATTCACAACATTTACATAATTCATTTTTATTTGCCTATTGCTATCAAGATATCATCGGAAATTTTAAAAATTCATGGTTTCTTTTCAAAAGCACTGCAATATTTTCTAAACTTTACAACAAAATTTCTTCAATCTAAATAGAAACCTTATGAGCTATTTAACATCTCTTCCCGAATTAGGTGATTACACATTCATTGGATCTATTACTACCGGTATACTAGCAGGTTGTTGGAAAGCATTCAACAAAAAATCGCAAGAAACGTTTTGTATCAGATCGATACCAAAAGCAGCTATATCCGCTGCCGATCAATACTCAAAATTCTCAAACCAACTAACACTCCTCAAGCAACTTGATAATAAATACATTGCAACGTTTATTGAACTTATCGAAGATGCGAAAACATATCATATCGTTACGGAATTACCCGAGGGTATGTCGCTTCATGATTATATCACTAAAAACGGCCCGATGCCCGAAAAATTAGTGATCGAAATGATCGCCAGACTATTTTATATCATACATTATATAATGCATTATATTCCATTGAACTATGATAATGTCTACATTGATGGAACCGGACATTTAACTCGCTATATTTATCCTGTTGACGATTTTCTTTCTGATCAAAACAATTTGGGCCGATTATCATTCAATCCTCCGGAAATGATCTCCTCAAAGAAACCGCATATAAATACAATGTCGTGGTTGATGGCTTCAGTGGCATATTACGCTATGAACTCTAAACTTCCATTTTCAGGTTCTTCTGAAGAAGAAATGACCAAATCCATTCTATCATCACGCATTGAAATCCCTACATCGATTTCGCCTGAGGCCCAGATTTTCTTCGAAAAAGGTTTTGTGAAAAATCCTTTAATGCGAAGTTCCGTTGTAGATTTGTTCGTTACAGACTTCCTGAAGGGAGCTTACCTCGAAACGTCGTCGACAAACGAAAGAAGATGTTCCGCTCAAATTCCGCAGCAGAAGAACTTCCTTCCTCTAAAGAAGCTTCCTTCGTTCTCTACAACTCCGTCAATGGACTTCAATGATACTTCTGCTTTCTCAAAGAAGGCTGGTGTCAAATTGTCTTACAAATCTAATATTGTTGCTATGAAGAGCCTCAGATCTTCTAATGTTCAGCTTAGTGTCCCTCTCGGTTAATTCCCCTCTCTATTTCTTGTTTATTATTTACTCAATTTTTTTATTCGTAAAAAAGTTGTTTTATTCTTATAAATTAGACTTAATTTGGAATATTTGATATGAGTTTATTTGGAATTTTTACTAAATCAAATTCGAAAAATTTAAATTATTGAAATATCACGATAATATTAATAATTTTTCATGTTATCATGCTAATATAACAAACTAAATAAATTCTCTATGTATTTTATTGTGTTAATTTTCAAATTTCAACATTGTCAGTCTTATTTTGATATTTGGCCCTCAACATAAGCTTGAAACCAATTCACGCATAGGTTGTTGTTTTCAATACCTGTTAGATGGTCTATATCACTTTTTCTTCCTTTATCAATGAAGAATCCTTGCTCATTGAGCTGAAAATAGATATTAAATCATTCACCATGTCAGACATATTGAATTTTGACAGATTGGATCTAATAATCATGCTATTTCCCCGAGGAAATTGCAAAATCTTTAAAATCTGTCACTTTTATGAATGATTTTGTTGAAACTTGTCCAATTTGCCTGGAACCTATAGCGAAAGAAGGTGATCATCAGATGTGGGTTCTTTCATGCGGCCACTTATGCGGATATTCGTGTTTAATGCAATGGTTTGAGAATTTAGAAGGTGCAAAAACGTGTCCAAAGTGTAGAAAGGTTGTTGATGAAACGCAAACACGTAAATTGTTTTGGAATGGCAATATTCCTTTAGAAAGTTCCGAAATTGACAGCTTAAATGAAAAACATAAAGATTATGATCAAAAAATCAAGTTTATACGCGAAATAATTAACAAACTAAAACGAGATATTAATATTTACCAATTCGAGTCAGAGAATAAAGATATATATCACGCTAGACACGCTCCTTTAATAGAAAAAAAATCTGTAAATCGCCCTTCATTAATATTTGAAACTCCGATAACCAATGGATTCCGCGTATCAGTTACACCTAAAAACATCGTTGTTACTTGCCAAAACAATGACGGAAAATACGGAATAAAATTTTTCGAAAATCAAAACTTTACAGAGTCAAAATTCATTCCACTGCATACCCAACAGATCAGAGACTTATCATCCCCTATATTAGATGCAGATGTTGTTGCTACAGTTTCCACAGATTGTATTTTGAACCAAACATCGTTAAGAACATCCCAAATCATATCGAGAACAGAACTACAAGCTCCATTATGGTGTTGTGAATGGGCTCGTCCCACTTGTATCGCTGTCGGAGCTACAAATGGCCGATTTTTTATTGTTGACGGCCGAGGAACAACTCCTGTCAATATCCAAGTAGAACCAGGGCCACCTGTTACATCCATTATACGTGTAGATGATGATTTCCTGTACGTTGTTACTCCAAAAAAGGGAATTTTATATGATATCAGATCATCTGGTTTTACTAGATGTTTTATTGATGGATTCAACTCTGGATGTGCTTGTACTGGTCATCAACAGATATTTGCTTCGTTGTTACGTAAAGGAACAACAGCTGAGTTCAGTTTGAACAAATTTAATCAATCTCGAACAAAAAGTACAATTGGAACCTTTAATATCGACTTCTACAAGACATTTGCAAGGCCTGCAGTGTGTTGTTGTGGTTCTACAATATGTGCTTGCGCTCCAAATGGAGATAACTTCGAAATTTTCTTTTCTTCTGTCAAAGAACCATCTCTTTCAAACAGAGCCACAGAGAAATGGAAGTACTTGTTTTACAATGAACAGCCTGCTCCAATATTAGACATTTCGCTCGGAAAAAGCTATGATTTAATGTTAGCTACTTTGTCTGAGAAAAACTTGAGAGTTTTTTCTATCCCTGTTTGAAATATAGGAATTGTTTATTTTTGTTTATCAAATAATAAATGTTTTGTTTGTTTCGCTTTAAAAATATTTCTCTTTTTATAATTATACTCTGTCTTAATTCAATAATGAATCAATGTTAAATATAAATATCTCTGAAATGTCTATCAAGATGTCCTTTCATACACTTTGAGTCATTGAAAATATACTTGAAATTGATTTCAGAAATGAAGGAATTAATGAGAGATTCAATAAACTTTAATATAATATTTAAGTGTGCACTTACGCCCCTATGACATGGCTTTCAATTCACATGTTTATGGTTAATTTTCAATGACTCTTCACGCCAATTGTCAATATTTTGAATTAAGGTCAGATGGGCGTAAGTGCAGTCTGAATCAATTTAAAGCTATTAAGACATAATAAGGAAAAGAGATATACATCAAAATATATATCATGATGAATATTCTAATTTCGGAAGGAAAACAAATTCCAAAGTTGGATGTTAACTAGAGGGAGTTCTTGAGTATAAAAACTCAAATGAATTTATATAAATAAAATATTATTTTTCGCATATTTTTTATTCTTTTATATGATGAAATAAAAATATTATTATTTTTTATGGCTCTAGTTCCTGTGAGTCTTTTCCGAGCATTTCATGAACAACCTGTTGTCTGACATCTTGAGGGGATGCAGCAGCATCGATGATATTAGTTGGAAGAGGTGGAGCAGGAGCAATTCCGAGAGATTCGATGTTATCTTTCTTTTCTGAATGTTGTTTCGATGTCTGCATTCCCATAGATACCATCTTCTTCTTTCTGGACACAATCTCCTGGAAATCCTTAGCAAATGGACACTGGCCAACAGCAAATGTATTTGTTTGTGGTGGTTGCTCGAGTTCCATCCATGTAGAGTCGATAGTTTCTGGTGCATAGCGAGGATGTGGCTTGAGGAAGCTGTCCTCTGTATCTACTGTATCGTGGTATGTTGTCATTGTCGTTGCATTCGGATCAATAATTCCTGCATCCTTCAATTCGCGGCGGAGCTTCTTGTGCTCTTGGTAATCTGCTGTGCATCCAATCGTATCGATGTTTGTCTGTGTCATTGTTGTCTCGTATTGTTCGGCTTTGAATTTGGAATCGGCCAATTCGCGTTTAGAAAGCTTTGGAAGCGGTTTCGGTCTGGCATTAATGCCACGAGGATCGTAGTTCTTATCGAAATCATCTGAATCTGTTGCATCGAGCTCTGTAAAGGTTAATCCAGAAACAGCTGACATTGTAGTGTCTTGTTGGTAATCTGCACCAACATTTGTGGTGAGGACTGTCGTAAATTGTGAGAAATCTTTGGATTCTATGAAGTCTACAGACTGATCATCGATTGATGCTGTTTGTGTTTCCTTCTTTGGACGCAATGGGCGTGGAGCATCGGATCCTGATATAGAGTTATCAAGTCCTCTAGATTTTGGCTTCATTCTTCTGCCAGAAGTTGAATTTGATCCGATGGTTGAAGAAACAGTAACATCTTCTGAAACAGAGTCAAGAAGAGTGCCAATAAGTGACTGTCCTGGCTCTACTCTGAGCTTTCTATAGAGCCATGACTCATCGTGTCTGAGGCGACAGTATTGATCTGTTTCCTTTTCAACGGTTTTAAGTGTGTTATTCATGATTTTTCCGTAAAGGTATTGGGCAACATACTCGGCTGTTATGCGAAATGCTGGTGTATCGAAAGGTTTTCTGAATTTGCCTTCTTCGATTTCGGCTTCTTCCATGATTTGCTTGCCAATTGTCGATAAATAGATTGCATGGATGATTTTAAGATTCTTTGTGCGCTCATCTTCATCTTTTGTGCTGTATGTCATCTAAAAAAAAGTTTACAAAAAATATAAGAAAAGTATCGTCTAACTGAAACGAATTCAGTTAACAGAAATTATAAGAACAAATCATTGAGTGTTTTATAGAGATTATATGCATATCGATGAAAATACAAAAGCATTGATCCAAAAATGTTGACGTGAATCTGCGAAATTTAGATCTGGTTATAATATAATAATTAGATAGATTACTAAAAATACACTTATTTTCCCTATAAACTCCCTTAATTTTCTTGGATTTATCATCTAAATAGGGATGCGACGGTTTTACGCCATGACCGTTTAAAAATAGAATAATACGCCATTTTTGGGGGCGAATGGCGGGTACGAAGTAGCCGCCATTCGGCCGAATAACAAAACAATACAAAATTATCGCCGTCCTTTTTTTCTCTCTCTCTTTCTTTTCTCTTTCCTCTTTTTACTCCTCTTTCTCTTTTCATCATTAAACGTAGAAAGATATATTAATATTATTTTAAAATTAAAAAAAAATAAAGAAAGTATAATAAGTAATTATTTAGTTATCGATATATATATGTAAAGTGATAATCTGAGGATAATCTGAGGAGTTTGAGGATAATCTGAGCATAATCTGAGGAGGAGTCTGAGGATTAGACCGATGAGTAGTTTGAGGATAATCTGAGGAGGAGTCTGAGGATTAGACTGAGGAGTAGTTTGAGGATAATCTGAGGAGTAGTTTGAGGATAATCTGAGGAGTAGTTTCAGGAGTAGTCTGAGGACTAGTCTCAGGACTAGTCTGATGAGGAGGACTCTAAGGAGTAGTCTGATGAGGAGGACTCTAAGGAGTAGTCTGAAGAGTAGTCTCAGGAGGAAGATCTGAGGAGGAGTCTTATGAGGAAGATCTGAGGAGTAGTCTGATGAGGAGGGGTCTAAGGAGTAGTCTGAGGATGATGAGTAATCTGATAAGGAGTAGTCTGAGGATGATCTGAGGATAACCTGATGACTAGTCTAGGAGTGGTCTAATAAAAATGTAAAATATTTTCAAAGAAAAAATTCTATGAATTTTATATTTTAATTCTTAGCATTATACTGAATAAAATAAACATAAATATCAAAATTTGAAATTGAAAACGCCAAAAAATTGATAATCCACATTCAATATTTTGTAAGTGGCGTACTTTTTGAATACTCGCCATACGCCTTGGAGTTCTCAATTTTGAATTCGCCTTTATTTGGGCGACCTCAGAAAAATACGCCATTAAGAAAATATTGTATGAGATTTTAAATTTGAACACGCTCTACCTTAAGGAATTAAATTTATTAAGATATATTTATATATAATAAACGATTACTTAAAAAAAAGTATTTCATCGCTTATGTAAGTTTCAAAAAAATCACGAAAATAAAAAAATCAAGATTAAGATTTTATTTTTAATTTTTGAATTTCTCAAATGGCGAAATTTTTGGGCGAACAAAAAAAATGCACGCCCGGTCAAATGGCGTGTTTAACGCATCCCTAATCTAAAAAATTCCATTTTTCCTAAAAATGATTTAAAAAAATTAAATTTTTATATTACTTCTTCATTTAAATTATAACAATTATTTTTGGTTTTATATTTTTTTGGATCAAATCCATTTTAATAGAATTTATATACTATTCATCTATTAGTAAACACTACCGTATATTATTTTTTAAGCTATCTTATTTTTTGAAATTTGATTCAAATCTTTGGTCGCAAGAAGAATTGCATGATAAATAAAAACATTTAATCAAAGTCAATTTTCTTTTTCATATTCAAATGGACTGAGTGTTAACATTTAACATTTTTTGCTAATTGTCGTCAAAAATTAGGCGTAAAGCAAAAATTGATATTTCATATGGTTTTATGATAGATAAGCATTATATTCCCACTCATTATATTCGTAAATTTTGAGGTTTATCCTTCGCTTTTAAGATCATTGAATTTGATTTTTATATAAAATAGTTATATATTAGAAAATAATATGAGTTTATGTGATATTATTTTTCAGAAGATTTTGTGTTCTTCTTCAAAATTTTATTTTTTATTAAAAAGAAACTTTACAAAATATACATTTACTTTAATTAATATTGAAAAACGTGCTCTATCAAAAGTTCCAAAAATTCAATATTTTAGCTTTTCTGAGGTGTCACTTTTGATGAATTTCTGTTTACAACATGATTGAATTTCAGGTATTTCAGCATAGAATGTAATCCAATAACGATTTAAAATTACAATTTATAACTATCCATTTCAAAATTTTGAATAAGTATCAAAAATTCGTAAGAAAAGTAAAATCGAAACAATTCGATAATACTATTAAAATCTAAATAATCACATCTTGATGCTTTCAAATTGAGATTATCAAATTCTCAATTTTGTATCTCTAAGAAAAGTTCATTATCACACCTGTCCATTTCGGACAGGTATAACATATATATTGGTGCTGTGTTTTTTTAAAAAGCTGCACGTTTTGCAATTTTCAAAACTTCCAAAATTTAATTATACAATAATACTAAACTCCTTACGTTAATATGATGAATTTAAACAATAACTCCAATTACCCTCTTCTGAAATTAATTACTTTACTTTGAAAATTCAAAGCCTGCTATTACAATTTTTTTTGAGCTTTCAAAGTAAATTAACTCATAAATAATAGATGCTCATTTTATTTTATATATCTGTAATATACTGCAGTCTCTTAAATATTTGAATGTGATATTTCAAAAGTTAAACATACTGGATTATTTCCAGAATCGTATAATCATCCACAAATTCCTGACAAAAATATTCTTTACACGAAAAGTAAAAATCGGTTATTGAAATCGAAATATTCAATATTGTCTTTCATGCAAGAGCAAAATCCAACAAAGGTTACTGCTTATCGAGCAGCTAAAGCGGAACAAGTAATGCCAATGATGGTTTACCACAGCAGCACACCTCCTCCCTTTCAATTCCAACAGAATATGTATAATTTGAGGAATCAACAAAATGCATTATTTTCACAAAATTATCCAGCATTAATGCAGGCAAGCCCTATTATACCACAATATCAGCAAATCAGTGGTCAAAGTGCTTATCCCATCTATATTCCAGATTCAAACTTTATTCAACTCTTCTCGGCTAAGCAAATGTCCGAATCTTTACCCAGATTTAATATACAAACACCAATTCAGTCAAGACCATTTGAACAAGTCCTTACTGATCCCAGTATAACATTTTCTCCAAGCCAGATTGGGTTAATTCCAGCATCTACATGGTCATCGGACATTATTACATTTGGAAACCTTGTTCAATCATTTTTCAGAAGGAGAAATTCTTCTGCAAGCAAATTCCCTTACAAACTCTTCAACGCTCTTAGAATTACAGAACTTTATCCAGAATATTTCCCACACATAGGCGTGAAGTGGGTTGATGACAATATTATTTGGGTCTCCCGAGAACCTTTCGCAAGATTAATCGGTGTAAGGACAATTGAGGGAGGTCTTTTCCACCAACAAGGAAACTTCCCTTCACACGGCTTTGTAGAACTTTCATTCGAAGAATCTGAATCAGTTGCGGCACAACATAATCTTGGTCATGTTGCTCTCAGCCATATGAGAATGGTTCGCCACACTGCAGGAGTTTTCAAACGCGGATGCACAGAAGCTGATCTCGAAAAATGCAAATGGAAAGGCGCTTGAGCATCCTAATTAATTTGTTATGTAAAAAAAATATTTTAATTTCGTTTCATATTATACTAAAGCTGTTGTTGTATAAGAGCTTTTTTTACTATCGGATCATCAATATCAAAACATATAACGAAAATATGATTGTTATTTGTCTTTAGTTTGATATAAGAATAGTCGGATCTTATGGAACATCAATTATCTATCACCATGGTCTATGCTAAATCATGGAACAATGTTAATTACATTGGGTCAAAAATTCTTTCTTTATAAAAAACCACTTTACTTAAATGAACAATGAAAATTTAAAGAAGATATTCTAAATCTTTAGTACATGATACATTATACTGTCAAAATATTTTGACAAAATTTCTCATATGTTATTCAACCATATCTAGTAGATAATTTGCTCCAACAAGATATGATCTGCAGTTCTTGGATGCCATTAGCAAATTTAACGTAAAAATATTATTGTTCAAAATTTGACTTTGATATTATGACTCAATGCATGTTTCATATGATTTTTTGCAAGCAAAGACTTATTTTATATCATTTCAGCAAAGGAGAATAGTTATTCAATAAATTTTCATGATTGTTTAAAAGAGCAGCCATTTTATCTGTTAATCAATCAGAATATGAATGAATTTAATAATACAAATGATATTATAGTATCAATTTATCAGATAGATCAAATTCAAGATGAATAATGTTATGAATCACTGTAACTAATAAAAATTTACATACTATGCGAATGCATTACACATTCTAATAGTTAAAATAATCACTTTTTTGGAAGAGATTTTGGATGGAAATCCCTTCTAAATTTGTTAAACAGTATGACATCAGTCTATCAACTAGATTCTATCAAATTGCAGGATACTGCGTTTCTAATCGAGGAAAATTGCATATTTTCGGTGGCTACGATTTTTTTGGCTATATAACTCAAATTCATGACAGAAAACAATTAGAGCAATTAGAAGGACGCTACTTATGTTTCGAAATTGTCCAAGGTAAGCCAAAAACTAAAGTTGATACAGTTCCATCAAGTAGATTTATCGGATCATCATGCGCATACATACCAGAATTCGAAACAGGAGTCTTATTTAGTGGCTTTTGTGAAGATTTTTCACAGGATTCATCTCAAGATTCTTTTCAATACGCAGAAAATACCGGATATTACGGAAAATATTTAATTAATTACAAATTTAACGGAAAGCTATGCAAAGATAACATCGAGAAATACTGCATGGATGCTTATAAGCCAGCTTCTCGTGCTTTCCATGCTGTTGCTTGGGATTCTGACAGATGCTGCTTATGGGTCTATTCAGGTACTAGAAATATCAGTTCCAACAAGTCAGAATGCATGCCAGAGCTCTGGAAATGGTGCGCAATTACGAATAAGTGGACTTTAATACCAACAGACAGTCCGAAGTCCAGATACGGCCATGCAATGGTCTACTACAAAGACAGACTCTACATTTTCGGTGGTTCCGTTAACAGAACTACTCCATGTAAAAAAGTAGTTGATATTATCGATTTTTCAAAGAACAGAATACCGAAATGGGAGAGAATAAACTTAGAGAAATCTCATATGCCATACGGTGCCACCATGAACGTGGTCAATATCGATGGAGTTGGAACAAGAATCATAATTTCAGGCGGACAACTTGAAGATATGAGCGAATCATTGACGAATAACCAGAATATATCTATTGCTGATGATGAAACAGAGTTTAAAGATCTAGAAATTACAATTTTGAATCCAGAAGATAATAAATCAACAAAAGCAATCATTAAAGGCGTCAATAATGTTGCATATCATTCATCAGCAGTCATGAATGGCAAATTATACCTTAATTTCGGTTTTAATCAAGCAAAAAGTGGAGCCATTTCATATTCTCCAAAAATTATAGAAATTGACATATCAGGAGCGATCTTATCTATGTTTAATCCAGAAATAAATAGACTTGAACCTTACTTCAGCCCCGAAAAACCTTACAATGAAGAAATCAAACCAGTTGTTCAATTAACTTCATTGAAGACACAGATCAGCCAATTCTGGCGCAGTATGAAGCAGACACCGTTAGTAGACATATTTTTCCAACACCAAACGAATCCTTCTCCGATTTCAGATTTTATTGTTTTTACAGGCGAAGTTATGCAGAATCCGAGGAACTCATTAATCAAATTCTCAGCCGTATACATCATGAAACAAGTTATGACCCGAAGAATTGGAAAATTCATGAACAAATTGTATGATTTGTCATTAAACCACATTTACGACTTCGCCTTGTACTCCTATACAGGTACAATCATTCCAGAGCGATCCATCTACACGAACTTCCAAGATTTCAAACTTTTCTTCGAACTTTGTCTTGAATTTAAGTATTACAGGCTAATTTGGCTCGAAGTCGGCTGCCACATCTCTGATCTGAAGCCATCCCAGATTATCGAGATCTGCGCCACCAGAGATCCGAACACCCACAAAGCGGCCATGGAAAATCCACAACTTTACATTTTATTTTACATTTTCAATGAAACTTTACGTGTTAATTTTGACGCCATGACAACAGCAGAACTAGAATCTATTCAGAATCTTCCTCTTGTTGCGGAATACATGACAGACTTCATTGGAATGTCTCCAAACGTGAAACCAGTCGAATTCAAATTTATTATCCCAGAAACGAACGCATTGAGAGATCTTAGCGACCTATTTCCAGACACAATCATGCAGATCAACGGAACTCTCGCTGCTTACTTGGGAGATTCGATCATGCTTGGTGATACAAACATAACTGACGAGTTTTCTACATCTGTCATTGATTCCGTCATCAAATGCGACATGAAGATGATAATAGACAGATCAAACGATGAAGAAACAATTAAGAAAATCATCCAATCAATCCAATTGATTAATTTACTTAAAAAAGTGACAGTTCACTTCATTTCCAGTTATTATTCACCGCACATGTCCACTATTCGGAGATTAGTATTAAAGAGCGGTAAGATACATTCCGCCATTATAGAAATGATTCCCAAAATCAAACACGAGCTGTTATTTGCTTTTTTAGTTCATGTTTTAGGAATTGGCGGCGAATTTGAGTTTTTCACGAAAGACTTGGTGTCTATTATCTGCAGATCGAGTTCGTTGAGGAGATTAGTTGCAGGAAATAGATACGCAGTGAACACAACAGCGAAAATGATGTATCCAATCCTCGCTTTGATGTACATGGGAGAAGATAACTGTAAAATAGAGAATCTTCCGAAATTTGTCAATAAAGATGATCTTGGAGGAGCTATTTTGGACGCAGCAAGTCAGAAACCATGTATTGTGCCTAGTTTCGTTTTGGAGAAGGCGAAACCTTTAGTTTTGAACTATTTGAAACAAAACAAAGGTGATCATTCTTCTTCTTTCATTGTTAAACACTTTTGCGGCGCTGTTCAGATTGGAGTTCTTGAGGACATGATTGCAAACCATCCAACAAACGAATGGGTATCGCGTCTGGAACAGGAGAAAAGAAGAGAAATGGATGGAAAGGAATTAAAGGCACTTTTCATTCATACTTTCTCTTCAAAATACTCTAAATAATTTTTTTTTTGTGTTTTTTATAATTTGTTTTTATTTTTATTTATTTATTAAATACATCAGATAATGTTTTCCATTGGAAATGCTGAAATGAAACCAAAATATTGTATTATCCACCAACAATATAAATTATGAAGATAATTCTTTTGAATGATCATTAAATTCTATTGCTTTCGACTTTTCTATTGTTATTTCTTCATTTCATATCTATGAGCGTATTCAAAATTCGGTCCCAAGATTCACAAATTAAAACCGAAATCTTCCTGATCATAGTTTTCCACATGTATAACATAGCCGTTTTTCTTCTAATGAATTAAAGATGTATTTAATATGGTAAAATGCAAATATTTAAAAATTATTAATTTGATACAACTAAAATTTGGGAAAACTTGATATTCAACTTGAAAAACGCTTATCAAATCTCACTTTTCTTGTAAACTTCACAAAAATTCGAGAACCTTATCTAGTCGTAAACGTCCCTTAATGTCGGAACAAGACGTTGTTCCAAACAAATACAACGAAATGTGAAGTCTCTATAAATATTATATCGATATATACAATGCGTTGTATCAGCTGAAAACGGAAAAAGAAGAAGATTTAAAGTCAATTTACAATCTGATCAAAACAGAGTTGATTGAATCAAGGAAATATATTCCACGGAATATTATAAGAGACATTTTAGATATCATACCGTATAATAATCGCTATACAAAGTCATATTTATTTCTTGCCAAACTCATATCTGATGAATATCATGTGACAGATGTCGTCAGAGTTGAAAAGATTGCAAACATCTTGTTTTTTAAAGAATATGGAATTAGATTAGACAAATCTGGATATTTGGGACTCATTCTTTCAGAAGATCTCAACATTCTTACAGAAGATACAATTTACAGAGCAATTATGAATAATGACTTAGAAAGATTCATCTCATTCACTGAAAGAGAAGGTTTTTTTAGCAGTCAAATACTTAAAAGCAATTTATATCCAGAAGAACTATTTGGATATCATGAATTACTTGAATTATGTTGTTATCATGGAGCAGTTGATTGTTTCAAATTCTTAAGAACGAAATTTAACTCAAAAATCACTCAAAAATGTCTAGAGTTTTCATTTTTAGGAGGAAATCCAGAGATCATGAGTGAATGTCTCAAATATCAAAAACCAAATGAAGAATGCATGAGATATGCAATTATTTCACATAACATTGATTTTGTTACATTCTTGATGAATGAACACAATATAAAGATTGAATTAAATTATTGTACACTATACAATAATCTTGAATCCTTTTTGGTTTATTTCGATCGGACTAATGATATTAACAGATGCTTTGTATTTTCAATTACTTTTAATATCCAATCCCTTTTGGAATATTTAATTTCACTTGGTGCGAATGTCAATAATTATGGTGCGTCCGCACTTCATTCAGCAGTAACGAAAAATAATACAGAAGCTGCTGAATTTCTTATAACGCATGGTGTGAATATCAACCAAAAAAATTCTAAAGGATATACAGCTCTTCAATGGGCAGTATAGCAAATAGTAAAGAAATGGCGGAAGTTCTTATTTCGCATGGTGCGAATATCAACGAAAAAGATAATCAGGAGTATACAGCTCTTGATTTTGCATCAAGGCTTAATCGCACAGAAATAGTTGAACTTCTTATTTCGCATGGTGCGAAAGAATAATTTTCTTTTATAAGATACTATTCTTTATTTTTCTAGTATTTTCGAAGATGAATTTTATTAGAAATAAAAGCTAATTAAACTTTTCCAACCTATTTTTTTACATAAAGCGATTTTTTCCCTACTATATATTATTTTTTTACCACAATTCCTCACTTTACATAAAGCATGAGTTGAATAACCTTAGCAAAATTATACACATTATGTAGTGGAATAACGTTATATTCCAACAAATGCGAAATCGTATCATTTGTGGGAATATTAATCTCAAAGAAGTCCTTTACCGGAGTGCAGTTTAGTTATTTCCTGAACCACTTATAAAATAGAAATTTCCTGTTTAAGTACGCGCTTACACTAGAATAATACAGCTTTTAATTCTATGATTTGGGATAAAGTTTCATTGATACTTTACGCCAGTTGATAGAAGTATGTGAAACATTAAGTTCAGAGATATTATCACAGCAAAATGTATAAATCACAGATTGATTATAAGAGGTAAAATCAAATTTTGATGTTCATGAAAATAGTTACCAATCTAACACCATCTTTTGCTAATATAGGACAATGATAATTTTAGTATTGATAATTATTTTTGGCAATTAACTAAAATTATGAAAATTCAAAATTTGCTTCACCAAATTAATTAGTTACAAATATTACTTCTCAGTCTGGCACTTACCACTTTTTGACATGATATCTTTATTTCAAGAACAAATAAGTATAACAACCATATGAAGCACTAGATAATGATTTATAATAACTTTTTCCCGAACAAAAATATTAACTTTTTATCATAGAAAATTGGGATATAAAGTTCTGATGTCAAAAAAATTAAGAGAATATCAGAACGTGCCCATTAAATAATAGCTTTGTTTTCATCATTTTTACAGTGGAATAACGTTCTATTACAACAAATGTGATATCGTGTCATTTGTGGGAATCTTGATCTCAAAGAAGTCGATTACTAGAGTGTACTTAAGAACAGGCTTACACTCGTATAATTCAGCCTTTAATTCTATGATTTGGGATAAAGTTTCATTGATATTTCAAGCCAGTTGGCAGAAGTATGTGCAACATTAAGTTCAGAGATATTATTTGAAGCAGAAATTTTTCATGAATAAGATATTCAAACAATAGGTATTCATTATCATTATTCAAAAAAGTGATAAAAACAATACATAATAACAACATAATTATTTATGTATAGCAATGTTATTCAAATGAAAAAACTCTAAAAATGCAAAATAAAAATGAAATTTTAATCAAAAAAATGTAAAATTAAACTTCATCACCAATATCTGCGTTTGATGATGAAGGTTTTCTTTTGTGGATGATAATAAATGCTGCAATACATACAGCAATAACAACAATGACTCCAACAACAATTCCAGCAATTGCACCTCCAGATAATTTATTGCCTGAGCTATTATTTTGATCCAAGTGATCATCATTATCATTATTGTTATTATTATTGCCATTTGTGTCAGGTGGTGTTATTTCTGGTGTTCTTTGTGGCCATCTTGCCTTCAATTTTCCATCATCATATTGAGGCAATCCTTCATTTGAAATTAATGGATTATCAAATGAAAACTTAGAAAATTCGATCTTACCATTACCAAGAGATATGGAAATATAGTTAGTATTATTGCATGAATATGAATTATTTCCTTGGATCTGATTCCTATATAATAGTTCTCTCTTATTATTTAAGCAATTCATTACATAGAAATTATCATTCGATGAATATTCATAAAATGTCATATTAAATGTAACAGGTGAATAAGAGTATATTAACTGTACCATTTTATTCTTCTCTTCGACATAATAAGATAATGCCTGATCAGAAATTGTATTAATTGAATAGTTGAGAGGCATGCCTGCGAAATCATGTGGTATAAACATTATTAAGACTTCTTGTGGACCAATTGTTGACCAAATAGTTGAACTACCTTCTGTGTGGTTATCAAATTGTTTGATTCCATTCTTGGCTATAACAACGAAATGTCGAAAGTATAAGTCTGTAGTCACACACTTTTTTGGAGTTGAATCAATTGTTATAGAATAGAATGCTGTAGAATAAAAAACTCAATTTTTTCAGCGTAGTCAAATGCAGAAAGGCAATTTTCAACATTGAATATCCCCGATATTTCATCATCAGGCAAATCACTTTTTAATTCTACTTGACCAAAATATATGCCATTTATCTCATCATCCTCAAATTCAGCATTCGATGTGCCATAATAACGTGATGATTCAGAAATAAAACATTTATGTTGTAATGTAGCATCTGAAGAATATATATAAATTAGATGGGAATTTCTTAATGGTGGAAATCCATAGCTGAAATTTTTAACATTTATGATTACATTAGCATGCATATCAGTTGAATAATCTAATTCTCTCCAATAATATTGAAGATCTGAATTTGGTTCAAGTGCTTTAATTTTAAGAATAATTTCGTTCCCTTTTATGAATGAATACACTACTTTAAGCTGTTCTCCATCTTCAAGAGTAAACTTGTTTGCATTTTGAAAGATAACAATTGTTATTCTATAAGTTGAAGATGAAATTTTGATTGATTTTACTTCATTATTTGTAAAATGAAGAGTAGAATGCTCAGAACTATATGATGGAATTGTTACATCATAGCTTTCTTCTTCATTCTGTTTGATTTTTGTTAAAATATCTTTTTGTTGATTTTCTTGAGATAACTTGATATCGGAAGCAAAGTTGGTTGTTATTCCAAATGATTGATTATGATTTTCTTCTGTTGATGACAAATGATGAACGAAAAGATGAAACATCACAAATTATGATAAATTTGAAAACAATGAACTACGATCAGAATTTTAAACCTAATCTTCACAAAATTGAGAAGGGCGCCGTTAGTATTGAAATTATGCTTCAAATTTCTTGCGATATTATGATACATTGCTGCATGCATTTATAATTATTTTATTAACATTTCAATTGAGAGGAAAACAATCTATAAATTGTCCCTCGACAAGAATTTCATGTTTTTCCCCTCCCGAATGAATTGAGAAAGATTTGCGATTTATAGATGCAGTTGAATATCTCATTATTCTTATTTTTTGATTAAATTAGATTTACTATTAGACACTTAGCATATATGACGCATTTTATTACATAAATAATATATTCACACCTCAAAAACAGAGTGGAGGCACTTCTTTTAAATTTTATTTTGGGGAAGTATAATTTCGAATCTTTCAAGTCAATTAAAATTTATAATTCTATAAAATATATATACACTATATTGATTAAATTTAATATTATTAAAAACAACTCTTTATGTACAAACAATTCATTAAATATTTTAAAGCTTATCAGAGTTTGCATTATTATCATTTCGTTCTAGATCATCTAAGAAGTATTCGTTGTAGTAATAAACTGTTTCGTTGATATCGTTTGTATTTGATTCTCCATCATCATCAGAATCATTTTTATTGGTAAAATTATGATGAGATTCGGCCATTATTTCATCATAACTTGACTCTTCGTTTTCATCTGAATATTCGTAATATGAACTCTCTTCAAAATCCGAATATTCGTAATCTGTTTGATAGTCTGAAACAACTCTGCTAGAAAAATCATCTCGTTGATCTGAATAATCAAAGGCTGTGAATAAAATCAAGCTCAAGAACATTTTTGATTTTTTGACAATTTGACATTTGTAAATTTCTCCCTTATTCTCTTTGAAACAAGGTGCATGAGATCATTTATATAAATTTGAACGAAATTCATGAACTTCACAAGTTATCATTTATATTTTAGAGTATTCATCCAAAATCTGAATATTTTGCTAAAGATTTCAGATTGATGAGGTAGTGATATCTAATTAAGTTCATTTTGTAAATGAACTTAATACCAAAACACTTTAAGTTATCGAAGTATAAGCGAAACAACTGAAAATGTCAGAAATTAAAATTCAAATAAAGACATTCAAAAGTAATATATTTAGATATTATTTCTTATACAAATATTAAATCTATAGTTATTTCATACATCTTATTCTTTTGACATTTTTGCCAGCAATTTGAATAGTGCCGATCATGTTTTGAATACATTCATTGGACAGATTTTCATTCCTTGGATATTTTTGAATAGGGTAATACAGTTTGAACTTCTAAAATTCATGATTTTGCAATTTATTTTTTACTTCCGTAATTAACAATGAAAATAAGGGATAAAATCCTTTGAAAAATAATCTATATGAGCATTTTATTCATTAAAAGAAATAATTATGGGAATCTATATTAAATTGGTAAAAATTTATGCATTAAAGGATAATTTTTAGTACTAAAATTGAATAGGACACTCAAAATAAAAATTCGAGAAAAATTGTAAGAAGTTTTACATGAAGATATCATAAACATGTAATACAGATGCCATAAATCAATATATTGTAACTTTTATAATTCTGTGTGTTAGATGTTGTTTGAAATTGCGGCTCAGATGAATTTTTATCGCCATTATCCTGCCATAAGGGTCAGAGCTATAACTGCGAAAAGAATTGTTATCTTCCAAGCCATAAATTAATAATACATACGTTCTATGCGCACTAAAAATGTATGTCTGTCAAAACCGTTTTCCTTAAATTTGTCTTTTGATTTGTGGCTTGGAGGAAAATTACGGGCTTGAATTAACCAAATATCGCTTTCCATTCTGATACAAAGTGGTTATCTAGTTTTGCATTTCGATCTTGCTGGATGGAGACATTAGATATAAATATTCATTAACTTTGCCATATCAATTATGAATTTACAATTAATCCAAAATTTCATAGCATTTATAATCAAATTCTTTTAATAAAAATGACTGTTAAATAATGTTATAATGTTATCTTCATTAACTGTCATTTTCTTTTTTTTTCTCAAAAGTTTATAATTTATCAAATCATTTTGACATCATTGGCCCCAATAATCAATCAATATTATAGAAACAAATTCAGGGTTGTTTGAGTATAAAATATACAATGTATTCAATTTTTAAGGTTAATTTTTTTTGACAAAATTGATAGAATGAATTTTACAAGAGTTAATTGATACCATTTTATAAGTCATATTTTTGGTAAAATTATATCATCGCCATTTCAAAAGGAGTGCGGGACAAATTTGCCAGGTGTCACTTTTTCAATAACCTTAAATTACGCTTTTCTAATTTTTAAAAAATAACCTTAAATTATATTTGAAGAAATTATGTCTATGATATATGTTTTATGCTAGAATCTTGGAGTTTTCATGCACTACACAAGAGCTCCAAGGTTCCAAGAGTGAATGCTCAATAGCAATTATAGAGATGTACCTTTTCAAAATGACTTTTACTGATTAAATTTAATCAATAGAAGACATTTTGAAAAGGTACCTCTACAATTAGATATACAAGAGATTCAAAGCTTCATTTCAGATAGATTTGAAACTTTGAAACTCTTGGTAGATTTTGAGTGAATGCTGACAATCATCTTTGAGAAGGTTTTCTTTAAGAAAACCTTCTCAAAGAGGTTTCTCAGGAGCCCTGAGGCTCCCTTTCGTAATGATTGGGAGCCTTGGGGCTCCTGAGACGAAGAATGGCTTCGCCGAATCTTTGATCAGCAGAGGCCAAATGAAAAGGCCTCTGCTGATGGATTCTCAGGAGCCCTGAGGCTCCCTTTCGTAATGATTGGAAGCCTTGGGGCTCCTGAGACGAAGAATGGCTTCGCCGAATCTTTGATCAGCAGAGGCCAAATGAAAAGGCCTCTGCTGATGGATTCTCAGGAGCCCTGAGGCTCCCTTTCGTAATGATTGGGAGCCTTGGGGCTCCTGCAGCAGAGTATCGCTCCGCTCCATTAAATTTTTAAAAAAAGTGCCGTGTGGCAAATTTGTCCTGTTCCCCATCTTTATTATTTTTTTTATTCCTTTGAAAAGTGACACTGGATAGTTTGTCCCTTTCTCTTTCAAAAGTGACAAATAAATTTGAGATCTGATCAAAATTCTGTTAGGAACTTTAATGTGGTGAGAAAGCTTTTTGAAGGCTAGAATTGTATGGTTCGAATGCTTTTTAGGTGAATCGTCAAATTTGACATTTTATGAAAATCGTATTGAATTTGCTATTTCATCAAGATTGGGTAGCATTTTCTATATGGGATATCTTTTTCCATAAACCCTATGGGTCATACAAAACAGGGAATAATCCCGATCGAACATTTTCAATAAACACTTGGTATTTGTATAACTGTAGATTTACAAGTCTCACATCAGGCGTTATTAACTTAGCCAAACCTGATATAAGCTTTTTACATACGGGATGTATATTTAATTTATGTTCACACACTTCAAAAGGTGGTTGCATATATGTTTTTGGTGCAAGCCACGTAGTACAGCATCGATGTTGTATAGTCAGTTGTAAAAGTAAAGATCAAGCTCAATTTTCATGGTCTTATGTAGATGAAAAGATGAATTTATTTAATTATTTATTAGAATCGACTATTACCAAGTGTGGTGATACGAAAACCAACTATACAGCAAGTTTTCTCTATGGAGATATTGTCATTTCGTCTACAAATATCAGTAAAAATCAGATGGAGAAAATGTCTGTTTATTCTGTGTTTAAATCTTATTCAGGCTCTATTACAAACCTCTCAAACATTCAAGGGAATAGTGCATCAGATTATGTATGCCTTGATCATTCAAGCCAATCTATTCACACTCTAAAATATTGTAACATTATAGAAAATAGTCAAACTTCTTCTTATTTTGGCATCATTTATGTGTACCAAGGTAAAGTTACAATTGACGCATGTTCAATATTAAGGAACACTGGTGTAGTGTTTGGAAATACCCAAGGAACACTAACTGTAAAAAATTCTTTTGTAGATGTATCAATACCCAAAGCTATTAACTATACATCCAACAATACAAATAAAGCCACTACATTTAAATATGCATATCTATCAACATTTTCATGCATAGCTGGAAGAACTTTTACAAATTATCCAAAAAAAGGTTGTAATAAGCTTTGATAGGGCACAAAATAAGAAAAAGAAGCTAAAAAGAAATATAGTATTCCCTCTATTAACTTGTTTAGGGAAAAAATAATTTAATATTGTTTTTTTTATTTGTTTTAATACCGAATTATCGTCAAATTTTGATGTTATCCAATAAAGAAAATGTTGTTATTATGTTTTTGTTTATAAAAGATTATATGATTTTTGAGCAAATTAACTTATTGAAAGTCTTGCTTGCATCAAACACTGCAAGCTCTCACATTTCATATAATGTTTGATTATGGCCTTTGCATGCCTACATGCTATCATAAAAATTGCAGGATTACGGAAGATTTCAACATTCAATAAAATGAGTTTGAGTTCAACACAAAAAATGAATGTTCCAGAAGATGCTCTTTATGATATTAGCTTTATTTATCTTTGCATGAATAAAGGTACATTCACTATTTTTGACAAAATTTTAAATTTTCATGGGGTTGTAAATCTTATAATAACTAGATGAATAAGGAATGAATCCCAGTATAATGTGCATCATTATATTAAACACTATATGTAAGGCTAATGATTCTATTAACACTTATGAAGATCTATAGTATTTGAGCAGATAAATTTGATAATTTCCAAAACTCTTATATTTCAAAATTAAAGTGTGCGAATGCATTTAAATGAGAGCAAAAAGAGATTGATACTGTTAAAACTAGGTGTTAATTTGCAATTATTTCGCATCACAAGAACTACCCAGTAAATTCGGCTATCTTTCTTTACAATTATTCTCCATTATACCTATAATATAATGGTTAGGGTTTGAAGAAAAGTTACTAGAGAATTATTGACTTTTGAAATAATGCAGAATTTTACTTGAAGAAATCATTAATTTATGAGTTCCAAATTGCTAAACATGACGAAGGATCATTAAATTTGCTACAATTAAATACATTTATTGCAGAATTAAGATTTTTGAAATTAAAAGTTTGAAATATTGCCTTTTTGAATAAAAATTTAAATTTTATTATATAATCATGATAATATCTTAGAGAAATTAAAAGAAAATATTTTAAACCATTCAAATATTTTGAATGTCTTATCAATTTAAAATATTAAAAGATAGCTTGATTTTATCATCATTAGTTGTTATCAAAGTTTTCTTCTTTTGATGAACAACAGTAAATGATTTGTTAATAGCTTGTCTTCCTTTTTGCACCAAAATCAAAATTCTCACCCGATCAGTAATCGAAAATTTTGTAGCATATGATTATTTTCCATTGAAAAATTATCACTAAAAAACTTTAAAAAATTAACTTTTATTCTTAATTTCATGTATGAAGGAGGTAGGAAATGACTTTAAGATTGACATCCTATTCATGGCTAAAGTTTTAGGAACTTTGAAGCCTAATTTGATATTGAAATTTTGGAAGATCAATGAATATGAGGATAAAAGTTGCATATCCTTGGACATTAAGAGGACATGTTATGAGAGTGGATAGCGTTCGACGATTCACTGAAAAAGTTACTCCTCGAAAAGACTATCTAAAGCCATCAAGTTTTTTGAATATTTTCTATCGTCTTTTTATTTTTAGTAAATTAGGATGCTCATTAAACAGTATGATTAAATATACAAAAATTTTTAATTTATTTTTCAAGGGAAAATAATTGTACGCTACAAAATTCTTTCGATTCATCATTCAATTGAGAATGATAATTTTGTAGCATTTTTCTAAAAAACGCTACAAAATTATTAAGTTATGATGATAATCTTGCACTCAATTTTGAAACTCTCTGATTTACAAATAAGCATTCCTTTGGAAAAGCAGTCCTATTATGATTCAAGATATTTTAAAGCCCCCATTTCATACAATGCGCAGATCTATTCGAAATTGCAAGAACTCTCAAGAAAAATGCAGCAGCAAAGAAGATTCCATAGTTTCTAGCATCAAAAATTTACAACCTTAATACAACAGTTAAAGAGAAGCTCGAAAAGAAAATAATTAACCATAAAGCTGGAAACCATTCGATATATACTATTAGATCTAATAAAAAGTTAATTATAACATATTTTACATGCTATTTGTTGACTTTGTTCCATTATATTACCATATATATCTTTTTGAAATCTAAAATATTTTTACGATTTTAACCATGTGTTGTTGAAACCATATATCAATCTTAGCTAAAGTATAGTTTATGAGTTTGTCACCATCTAACGTATGAATTTTCAAAAATGTCAAATATGTTCATTTTTTCTGTATATTCAGCCATAATTTCACGTAGTTATACTATTCAACTATTATTTAATATTTTTATCGATTTAAATATATGATGAGATGCTTAGTTCTCCCGGAAATCGATTTTTAATCGCAATTTTAACTTTCCAAAAAAAATTCAAAAATAAAAATCCCTCTCAATTTTCTAAATTTTCTAACTCGCCAAATCTCTAGCCAAATTTTTTTGGCCCGTATAAATATTGTTAGGCACTATATAGGGATGCTATTTATCCTATTTTCATCCCATTTTACTGTTATCGCCTAGTGAATGTACCTTTGCATGAATTCGAAAAAAAAAATAAAACGTTAGAAATTCGATGCAGTGCAAGCTTCGCCCACTTGAAGCTATTTGCGTGGCAGGCGCTGTAGAAGATTGCTTAGATAGGCTACGCGTTTTACAAAGTCTCACTCCTTCTGTAATTACTCAGAGAGACGAATTATCAAATATTCTCGGAAATACAGTTGCTCAAATTATCAAAGAACAAAAAGTATGTGAAGAGAAGTATGAAGTTTTAGTTAAACGCCGCTCTGAACTTAAATCTCTCTCAAACAAAACTCGTTATAAAAAGAATCAAGACAAAATCGAAGCTCAAGCACATGAGCTTCAAGAATTAACACGTGAATTATGCAAGCATCTTCGTGAGTCACCTAATGTTTCTCAAAACTTGCTCAAAATCCAAACAGAAAGAACGGATCTAATTACACATTTCGAATCATTTAGAAAGGAACTATTATCAACATATTCATTCCAGGGTATCTACGAATGGGCATCAGGTCGTACTACTGCCTACAACAAAATGATGCAAATTATGCAACAAGACAAAGACATGCAAAAGGAAATCAAAGATCTCGATGAAAAGATCCGCAAGACAGAGGCAGAAATGGCACGCCAGCTTGAAGATCTTGATATAAAGATCAAAGCCAGTAAAGAAGAATTACAACAAACTCAAGCCAGAATAGAAGATGTCAAAGCAAACAGAGATGATGAACGTCAAGCCCGCCTTGAAGCGCAACAGAATATGAACGAATTAAATCAATCTAGACTGACGCAACAAGTTATTAACGCTAAATTACAGCTTCAGAACGAAAAGAACGTTCATTCTGTTACTCTCTCATACTTTGACAGACGCAGGGCACACATAAACCAAATGATGAAGGAATGGACTGACAAATACGAAACAGATGTCAAAGCAGAGACAGAAAAACTCCAGGGATTCAAGAGAAGGATTGATGCGGCTACAACAGACTACAATGAACTGAAGCCTGAGAAAGAAGAAGCCGAGAGATTGATGCATTTGGAAACAGAAAGAGCAAAAGAAAGAGCTAAGCAGAATGAAATGAGAAACTCACAGACAACTGTGATGAATAAGATAAAGATCCTTTATTTGTTGCATTCTAAGATTAGAGGACCTCTTCCAAAGCCAAAACGCGGAAAAAAGAAGAAATAACTTTATATAATATTAAATATTTTATTATTGCTAATGTTATTGAAATAACAACATGTTTTTTATAAGCCACATTTGTTTAAATTACTCTGAACTAGGCTAAATCATAATTTTTATAGAATTATAATAGAAAGAAAAGTGAACTCCCAGTCATTTGAGTTACAATGGATATAGATATTTACATACGTCTGATTTAGGTAAAACAAAAATATTGAAATCAAATCAAAAAATTTTATCAGTTGAGTAATAGGTAAAATAAAGATATATTTTGGCTATCTACGTAACAACATGCGATTCCACATTATCAAGGAATGATTTATATCATCAATTTATAAAGTTTTTGAAAAATTTTAGTAAATGGCCGGAGAATCATTCCGATCATGACGATACATGAGTTGCCACTTTTCCTCTCAATCATTTTTTTTATCTGCTATTTATGTTTTTCGTATACGTTCAAGACAACAAAGCAAGAATACCAATCAAAAACATTACAAACTTTATAAACACCCATAAGCAACCAACAGATGTTACCATTGCCTTTGAAGATCCGTATAATAAACTTGTAATACCAACTATTGCCAAAATTTACGAATTAGCACTTAACTTACACAATGAGAGTCTCACCCTAATCCCATCATATGGACTTGTTCCTGATGATAAAACAATAGAATATGAAGAATTCGAATTCGAGCCATACAATTCGAATAGAGTTAACATAGTTGCAGTTGGTGGAACATTTGATAAACTTCACTATGGTCATAAGCTCCTTTTGACAGCCACAGCTTTATATGCAAAGAATAAAGTTATTTGTGGCGTTTCTACAAATGTTGCTAAGAAAGAATTTGCCGAAAAGATAGAACCACTTCATAAACGTATCGCAAATACATCAGAAATGATTTTCAAGATTAATCCAAGTGTCATCCTCCAAATTGAGGCTATTACAGATGTTGCTGGTCCTGTAGGAAGACCAGGGGACCTCGATTTACTTGTAGTTTCAAAAGAAACAACAAGCGGAGCTCAAGCTGTTGAAGAATTGAGAAAAGAGAAGAATCTTCCACCAATTGATATCGTTTCTATACCTCTCATTACTGAAAATGGAGAGAGATTGTCTTCTACAATGTTACGTTCACGCCAAGCAATAGATCAAAATTAATTTTTTTTATTTTAGCGATAAAACTTTTTTTGAGTTAAAGTGTATTCATTTTTAAGACTTTTTTATTCATTCAGCATTCTATTTTGATAAACTTTTATTAATTATGATATCAGAAGAATTTGAGAGTTCTCCTTGTGTAATTCTTGCGTATTATCCTAAATTTCAAACATAAGTATTGTTTTAAATTGATTGATCTCATTATTTGGCTTACTCAATCTCAAATTCAGTAAAAGAAACTTTTGAATTTTTATTCTAAAAAACCTGGATGTTTTATATGCTATCTAGGTTTTATATGTTGGCAAATAACTCATATGTTGCTCGCTTATTACCTACTTTCCTAATGAATAAAAAAATCAATATGATTGCACATTAAACTCGAAATATAATTAATGTTTACAAAACAAATAAAAATTAAAAAAATTATTGGATATCCTTATTTCTTCTTCTGTAATTTTGGAATTGCTTCTTGTCATGAGCCAGTTTAGGATGGTTTTCTTCTGGATCCAAGTAATCAACAATATCCTGCAAACCATGCTGATCAGCTAACAACAGAACAGTTTTTCCTTCATAGTTAACTTTATCCATGTTAACTTTATATTTTTCTTTAAGAATTTTGATGTATTCCACAGGGATATGACCTCTTCTTTCGAACAAAGCAATTGCAGGTGTTGAGTTTCTACTGTCAGTTTCATTGACATTTCCTCCTTTTGCAATCAACAAATCAATCATTGTCAACGACCTCAAAATATTTATTGGTTCATTCATTGATCCTTTGAATGCATTAAACATTGGACTTCTCAACCATCTGTTCTTTTTCTTCGGACTCAAACCAGCAGACAACAGCAACTCAGCGTTTCTCGTGTGATTTGTTTCAACAGCAATATGTAACAAAGTCTCTCCTTTATTGGAAGTAACCCAAGGATCTCCACCATTCAACAACAGAAACTCAAAGAAAACAGTATCCAATCTCACAGCATCTCCCATCATTGGAATTCCTCTTCTTGAGAAGGAATTGATGTTTTTCATTGATCTTGTTAAAATATCCAATTCACTCAATGTCGGATCATGCAAAACTAAAGTGTGCAAAGCAGTATGATTCAAAGAATCAGCCATTCTACAATCAGCACCAGCAGCAATTAGCATTTCCATCATTCTCAGACGTTCTTTTGTTCTTGGCAATCTACAAACAGCAATTAAAGGTGTTGATCCTTCGAAGTCTTCAACATTCGGGTCATTCCTTTTATCTAAAAGTAATTCTGCACTTTCGAAATCCAAATTCTGGCATGCAATTCTTAAACATGAATATCCTTTGTTTGTGAGCATGTCAATATTTGCTCCTGCATTCAATAACAATCTTACAGAATCAACATTCTTTGCTTCCAAAGCATGATGTATTGGAGCTTTATCTTCGCTATCTCTCGCGTTAATTCCTGATCCATTATTAACATGTAACAAATACTCAAGAATTTCTGCAGAATGATTTGCTGCCAAATGAAGAGGAGTTCTATTTCCATCATCTCTATTTGCCAAAGAAACTCCTTTACTCACTAATGTTTTCACATTTTCCAAATTCTTTTGTCTGATAGCAACAATCAACATGTCAAACAATGTTTTAGATCCAGTTTGAAGCAACTCAGTCAACAGGTTATAAGCTCTCGGCCTGTTGTAGTTTCCTGCCAAAACTAATGGCAATGCATCGTTTTCATTCGGATCACAACCGATGTTTATCAAATACTGCAACAAATCAGTTGCTCCAACTTGACAAGCAGCACACAAAGGATTGAGTTGTGTCACAGTTATCTTATTGTTGATATTCTCTGTAATTGCTGTAACATCGTATTCTGCTCCCCACTCAATCAATGTCTTGACATGCTCAATGTTTCCTTTGATACATGATAAAATAATTGGTCTGTCATTGTATTTTCCACTCGCAGAAAAATTAACGTAGGCGCCGTATTCGCAGAGAACTCTGACAATATCAGTAGATTTCCTATTGCATGCATGACTCAATGCTGTCATCGAATCAGTCACTGTGTTTGGTCCAGCACCGGCTTCTAACAAAATTTTGACACAACCGTAAAATTGGCGGTTTATTGCAGAAATCAAAGGATATTCTGCGTTTTTGATTTCAGGAGGCGGATTGACAGGGCTTCCTATATCTATGAGATATTTGAGGATGTCTTCATTACCTATTGATGCTGCTGCTTCTACACAATCAACTCTTTTGAAAATTACTCCTTTTGATTCAAATAATTTAACTAATTCGAGGGAATCACATTGTACAATGTTCTTTGGAAGTTCTTCCTTACTCAAATCAACATTTGACTCCATAAGACGGACAACAAGCTCTAAATTGTTGGTGACAGCTGCAACAGTGAATGCGTAATTTCGGAAATTGCAGCCGGTCTCGAATTCTTTGATATACCAGTCGTAGATGTCATTATAGTAGAAATTGATCATTCTTTGGAACCCTTTTCCGAAATTTATCTTCATTTCATAGCAAATTTTGATTATTTCCAAAGAACCGCCGGAAAAGATCAGAGACATCATATCAGGTGTTATTGTAGCACCGCACTTAAGAAGGAACTTGAAACAGTTGACAGAACCCCAGAAACCTGCAAATTCTGGTAAAGTGCATTCTTCGCAAAAATGAGTGGAAAAGCGGTTGGAATAGAGTTGGTCGAGCTCTATTTTCATCATGGGATTGAATCTGCTGCTTTGCGAGTAGTTCTCGAGGAATTTGACGTCATCTAAAATTATGTGATATTGAACTGTATTTGGGAACCAGCCGATTTCATAAATAGGCTCTAGAAGTTTGAAATTGTTGGCTTCGTACTTAGCCCAGTTCTTCGCAATGTCACTTATCATGTAAAATGTTGTTGAAGCTTGCAAGATACGATCCCTGTATGGTTCATAGCGCTCTACAAGTGCTTTCTTGGCAAAATCTGCAAAAAAGATAAATGAAAAGATGCTGTTTTCTGCGCTGGAAATTGATTGTAAAATTTGCGTGATTTTTTCGACTGACATGACATTGTTTTGTACTAATTTTCGTACTAATCGATAAAGTGTGCAATCGCTATTTAAATCGACAAAAAGATCGGGAAAATTTCCCAGAAAATTTGTTTCATCGCGTTGTTCATATAGATTTGATATAAGTTTTGCAAAACACTCGACTTTCTTTGGATGTTTTCTTACAACTTTTCGTATTTCCTGCGTAATTGTATAAACCCCATGAGGTGTTGAAGGAAATATAGTGGATAAAATATCATCACATACTTGATCAATAGTGTCTATGCTGAGGGTTCGAAAATCTTTCTGAATAAGCAAGAGATCTTCAATCTCCTTCGCATACATGAAAATTTCTAAAACAAAATTGAATTTTCGGAGTAGGGGTAATTTTAGCTAAAAGTGACACGCCTGTAAAAAGTGACACATCCATGAAGGGTGTGATTACCGATCGGTAATTTCGACAGTTTAGAATTTAAAATTTTTTATGGAACTGTTGCGAGTTTCATAAAGAATTTAAGGAATATAAGCAAAGATTTGAATCAAAATCTTAGACCTAAGCCGCTCGATTCGCTCGCGGCTTCCGCGAATTACAGATCAGCAAAGATTTGAATCAAAATCTTCGAACTAAGCCGATCGCTTCGCTCGCGGCTTTCTTTATTATTTTAAATTTGCATATTTCCATCAAAAGTTCATAAGGTAAAAAATTTCGTTTATTTTTACTAAGAAAAAAAAGGTTTTTGATAATAAATTTATTTTATTTCGAAAAAGTAGCAATAATCGTAAAAGGGTATTGATAGGCTTGCTAAAGTAACTAATTTTAGCTGTCAAATACTTTTGTATTTTGAAGTAAATTAGTATAAATTTGTTTTTACTTTTATTTCGAAAAAGTAACAATAATCGTAAAAGGGTATTGATAGGCTTGCTAAAGTAACTAATTTTAGCTGTCAAATACTTTTGTATTTTGAAGTAAATTAGTATAAATTTGTTTTTACTTTTATTTCGAAAAAGTAACAATAATCGTAAAAGGGTATTGATAGGCTTGCTAAAGTAACTAATTTTAGCTGTCAAATACTTTTGTATTTTGAAGTAAATTAGTATAAATTTGTTTTTACTTTTATTTCGAAAAAGTAACAATAATCGTAAAAGGGTATTGATAGGCTTGCTAAAGTAACTAATTTTAGCTGTCAAATACTTTTGTATTTTGAAGTAAATTAGTATAAATTTGATATTATTTTAACTCCCTTTGAAAACCTCAATTTTCCATACAGAGGGAACGGGAATAGCATCCAATATTCCCTGAGAATGGTTGCGCATTCTCAGTTCCCTCTATATTTCGAACGAAGCTCTCATCGGTCTTTTTTTTTAATACTAAACGTTTTTTTCCCTGTCACTTTTAGCTAAAATTTGGGTTTGCCAATGAAATATTGAATAAATTTCTTTAAACGGAGTTTAAAGAAAATACTTGAAACCAACATCAAACTAAGGATAAATATGATATTTGTTTGCTTAAACTATTCGATTAATATAAATTAAAGATATATTTTATAAATAAGGTAGTCACAAAATCTAAGTAGTGAGGCTCTCAAAAATTGAACCGTACTCCATACAAAATTTGTGTACCCTCACTACTTAGATTTTGTGGCCTTCAATTGAGAGGTTAGTTTTGATAGAGCAAGTTATAAAATTAAAAGGGAAAAATAAATAAAATTTAAACATTTAATTATATATAATGTAAGGAGTGTAATTCCAAATTTTCTAAAAACTATTCAAATTTGAGCATTTTTTTGGAAATAGTAAATCTAATATGTACATCTAATAACAACATGATTCATCACCTTTTCAAGCTCTGCAGTCAATTTTTTGAAATTTGATTGAAATAAATGTAGCAAAAATTACATTTCATTAGGGAATATATGAGTTTCTCTGGAAACAGGCTGATAAATTTTAAATTTTGTCCAATCAACATGAATGCTTTGAGAAATTTGGATTGATTTTCTGGTAGAATCTGGAACAATTCAACCATGTATAAATGGATCATGTAATCATCATGAAATGTTAGTGTTAGAGTTCAAAAGAAACAGAATGAGTGGAAAACAAACACAATCTGAATAATTTTAAACGTATACAATCTTTAAGTTTGTATTTTGAATTCTACATATATGATTGTGTAATTCGTTCTTTCAAATTTTCGGATTCAGGCATGTTTTGATAAAATTCATTCCCAAAAACGTCAATTAACAATTAAATTTAGTGTATTTTAAATATATATACGTATTATATTTTATAAATTATATTAAATTCGCAAAATTTTAAGTTTTAAACAAAAATAAAAAATGTTCAAAATATGAAATTATGCATAGGATATTAAAATTTACATGTTAGCAATTTTTTTGAATTGCTTTCAATTTTCATATTGAAATTTTTAAGATTTTTTTCTGAAATCATAAGCAAGAATATCAACCTAAATAATATTAAATTCCATGCGTTAATTTTCCCTCAAAAGTCATTGACCGCCTCTCAATCTAGATTTTGTGAGTACTTTATATATAAACATTAATATATTTTCCATATATTCTTATATACAAAACATAATTAATATTTGTTTAATCTAATATATATATCCTAATATAATATTTATTTAATATTTTTCTGTAAAGTTCTCTACTTTAACACATGGTGTATAGCCATCGCATTGAGCAGGCTTATTGAGCATCACTGTATCATACCAATACAGTGCATCACTAAAGCTGTTCTCGAATTCATTTCCATATTTTTCAAAATGAGTTGATTCATTTGAAAATAAATTAACACCAAGTCCTAATCTATTATCTTTGATCTTAACACCAGCAGCAGCAAGAATTGTAGGTACAAGATCATATGTAACAAACTTTCTTTCATATTTACGAATAGGTTTTACTTAAGAGTTAATTATAACATTATATACTTTTCTATCGAAATTATGAGATTCAGAATAAGTTCTAAGGACTACATCTCTTGAAATATGATCTCCGTAGAAGACAAAGACTGTATTATTGTACCATTCTTGTGTTTTCGACCATTCTATGAACTCTCTCAATTGGTTATCAGTACATTTTGCAGCTCTAAGTATGTCTTTACTTCCAGTAGGGCATCGAGGACAAACGAAACCTGGTTCATGAGTATCTAATGTAGTCAGGAAAGTGAAAAATGGTCGTCCAAGACTGTGAATATTTGTTATTTCTTTTTTGAAAAATTTAAATGTATGATAATCATGAAGCCAGAATGTGCCTTTGCTTTGTAGTATTTCATAAACAGAGTTTATTTTTGTGAAATGATGAGAACCAAATATTCTTCCAAATCCCCAATCATTATATGTCGCTCCGAACGTTGCAGATGTAAAATAATTTTCTGCATTCAAAAGTTCACTCAAACAATTGAACCCTACATAATATCCCTTTTCTTCACTAATTCCTTCTGCACCCATATATGGGACTCCACATAACGCTCCAAATGTACTTCCGAGTGAGTAGCCAGTTCTTGCAACTGATGACATTCCTCCAATGTGAGGTTCCTTTAAATGCGAGAAATGGACATTGTTTTCATCAAGCACGAGACTTTCAAGGAAAGGAATTACTGTTTCATCCATGCAACCACCGTTCTTTTCTGTGTAAAATGTTGTCTCGAAAGATTCCATATCAATCATGATGATATTCTTCTTTATCGTAGGAAATTGAAGGAGTTTTGAATTCGAAGAAACTATGTTCTGGAAGTATAAGGATGATGAGTTCGCAACTGGCAAAGGAATGAATATTTGCCATAGGAAATAGACTGCTGATGCAAGAAAAATTAACTGTAAATAATAAAACTGTAATTGAAACGTAATTTTTGTATTCCTAATCGAATATTCTTTTTGGGTAACTTTATAGTAAATTATTGTAAACAGTATCGTGGGTACGAAATTTGTAAATAAATATCTGGTAAGGAATGAAAAAAATTATTTCGTAAGCGTTTTTGTATTCTTTGCCTTGTGCAATGAGTTTTAAGAATATGTCTTCATAAACAGGACCAAGTGATTCATATACATTCTTGAAAAAGCAAATAATTAAAGTGAGAACAGTAATAAAGACAATTGACTCAAAAATTAAGTATCTTTGGTACGCGACTGAGAATCTTTGACGTTTTTTGTTACTTGTTTCTGGTAATTCTTGAATCAAACCGCCTAAAATTCCAAAAAATACCTGCAATATTAAAAATATATTAATTCGGAAGTTGCTTGTATAGAATATTTCATGAAATAGTAAAACAAGGAAATGTGATAAAAACCAAGTAATGAATATAGCGAATTTTATATTTAATGTGAAAAACGCCTTTAATTTCAGTTTTTCTTCTGATGTTTGATCATATCTGCTTATGTAATATACGATGATGGAAATCCCATAGTACATGACATAATTCCATAGAGATTTCATAGATTATCTTTGAAAAATATTTTTTTGTAGTCAAAAATCACATTACAGATTTTTTTTCATAGTTCATATGAATATATGCTTAATTTGAGTTTAATGTATACTCATTTTGGTATCAAAACGACTGGATTGAAAAAGTTAAGTCATGCCAATTTAATAATGATCATAAACAAATTTTATATACATTTTTAGATATAGGTTCTAATAAATTTGGATTATATTTCAATTCAATTTTGAATGATTTAATCGGGCTAATTGTTCCTATCCTAATCTATTAACCAGCATCATTTTTCAAGAAATTTTAGCTCTTATTTATTTTTAAACTCAAAATTTGAATACAATCGAAAATCGATTATTTTTGATTTAATTATTTAAAATGGAAAATAGTTATTAGTATGATAATTACGCCTTGATTTTTTTTGAAGACTTCGCACCTGTAAAAACAATAAAAAAAATTGGGAACATCTACTCACCAAATGATCTCTTCGTTTCCTTGGTATACCAAAAGAAACCTCTTATCACCAATCATTAGAATACAAAATCCTCTGAATAAACTAAATGTTTCTTAATAGTAGTATATGTTGAAGGGTTGTGTGACTTTTTTTGTAAACGTAAGAATTCATACAATATTGAACGATTTTGTATCATTTTTTTTAACATATGAAGTAAAAAATGTATGATTCTTACGGTTTTTATTCTTACGTTTTTGAATAAATCAAGATTTAAAAAATTGACTTCTTACGTAAAATTAAAACTAAGTTAAATTTATTTTTTTATTTTATAATAAATGAGTATAACAACTAATTCATTGAAATCTTTAAAGTTCACTAATTCAGAATTAGAAAATATTTTAGAAAATTTTGGAGACGGTTCTTATCCAACATATATGCAGAATGTGAAAGAGTTTTCCAGATTGTTGAATGAATTTAAATATAACGGGCTAATTACTAAAAAGGCTATAATGAGATATTTATATCCCAAAAAAGTTGAAAAACAGAAGAATATTCCTCTTTATGGTCCAGAGGACCTGGGCTCAGAGAGCCTTGAAACACCTCCTGAATATTTTGAAGAAAAAATTAAACAAGATGAATATTATAACGATGAGATTGAGAAATTGGAACAATTAAGAAATGAAATAGATGAAAAAATTAAGGAATTGAGAAATGCTGAGAATGAAGTCGAGGGTTTAATGAATATCCCAGCTTCAGAATCAGAAGTTCAAAAATCACATGAGGAAAGATATAAAAATTACTTTTTGGAATCTACTAAAAATTTATTAGATGGTGATATTGACGAAACACTTTCAGAAGAAGGCACAAAATTTATTCATAAACATAAGCTTCAGTTTATTGACGATGGAGATTATCCATGTATATTACTTTCACCTCCTCTTGATTCTGAAAAATTCAAAAAAGCATTGAAAAATGTAACATATGCAACAAATACGATTAAGAAAGAAGACCATGATATTTACACAAATTATTATTTAAATAAATGTACAGGTGTTGATAAAGTTTTTGATTTGTTAGATAAAATATCAAAAGAAACAATTGGTACATATAAAATTTTATGCGATTGTGGTTTCATTATTGAAGATACCAATAATGTTTCATATGAAAGAACAGCACCGAAGGAAGACGAAGTGGAAAGGTCTATACCATTCGTTATTAAGAACATAAAAGATATGAAAACTTATAAACATTATATTTATTCATTTATTTCAGAAAAAATGGAAGCAACCCATAAAACATCTTCTCATCATTTTATAGCTATTCATACATTCCTTTTCAAAGTTGTGAAATTAAATAAGACAGGAATTAGATTTAATGTATCAGGGTACGCATTCTTGAGTAAATTAAAATGTATTCGTCACGTCGCAGATGATAAAAATTTATGTGTTCTTAATTCATTTTATGGGCTTTAAAAAATAAACTTTATTTTTATTTATTTTTTAATTTTTTATTCTTACATAAATGAACAAAAACGGAACAGCTAAAATGAATGATAATCAAATTAGAGCAGAAGGTAGAAGGTTATTTAAACGCTTCTATAACATTCCTGATGGTGTTAATCCTAAAACTCGTAGAAGTTATTTAAATGAAGCCATAGATGCATATGAAGGATTTGACATTTCATCAGAAAGTGAGAGGTTAGCAAGAATGTTAAACGTTAATATTGATTTTTATTATTGTGACCCTCAACCAGAAGACGTAGACATTAACAAGGTAGACTTTCCATTAGTGGAATCAATAATGATAGATCCAGAATTTGAAACAGTAAATATTTTATTAACACAGAGTCCATGTGGAAAACTTCACGCTGACAGAATTACAGACGTTGAAGCACTCACAGGATATAAAGTTTGCCCCTTTTGCAAAGAAGAAGTATATTCTATCCGTGATGATCCAGAAAGGAAAAACCAAAGAAGATTTTTAAAACATTGTGAGAAATGTAAAGAAAATAATGGAAGATTAATTCAAGACGTTCAATTGCAAAACACACAACAACCATATACACCACATATCACGAAACAGAAGATACATCAATGGCTATTAGCACATAATTTGCAGGAATATTATAAACCGACAAGATATTATATTACTTTTGACTTCGAAACATTAGAGACTAAAGAAGAATTACAACTTTCTGAGTGTGCAACTTTGAATGCTTACTTAAAACCATTCATGGTGTCATCAACGGTTAAATTAAATGATAAAACATATACGAGGAATTTTTGCTTAACTTCGAGTGATTCTTTTATTTCTGATTGGATTGAGTTTTTATTTTCAACCTGTTCATTAGTTGCTAAATCAAATATTGAACAATATGAAGAATTAATGAAGTTGCAAACATTAAATGAGAAACAGAAGGAAGCATTTAAAGAACTTCTAGATGAGGAATTCAATAAAGTGAATATCATTGGTTTTAATTCAGGAAAGTTTGATTTAAATTTAATTCTTCGTGATTTAAATACTGCAAAATGGAAAATAAAATCAATGCTGGGTTCATCTTCACAATTTAAGCAAATCATTGTAAAGAAAACAAACGTTCCATATGAATTGAGATTTATTGACATCAGAAATTATATAGCGGGTGGGACATTAGACCAATTCACTCAAGATTTCGGAAACAATAAATCACGTGTTAAATCCTTTTTCCCTTATCAATTCATCACGTGGGAAAATTACGAAGAAGAATTATATAAAGTGGAACCATTCACGAAAGATTCATTTTATTCAGCATTAACTCAAGAAACTATATCAGATAGTGATTATCAAATATATCTCAATGATGCTAAAAACTTTAAGAATAGATTAGAATATTTTATTCATTATTGCAATAAAGATGTTGAAATTATGATTGACCCAATTGATAAAATTATTGAAGAAACATTTGTTTATAAAATTGACATGCTTCATAATCTTTCTTTATCATCGAATGCTTCAATGATTCGTTACGCTTTAGCATATAAAGACTTTAATCCTAATGAAAAATATCCTGAGGAAGAGATAGAATCAAGTTTTGAATTAACGAAAAAGTATTGGAAATATAAAATTGAATCATATAAGAAACAAGATGAAAAAGCAGAAAGGGATACTAAAAATAATGTTTCAATGGATGATTTTCAATACTATCACGATTTAATCCTTTCATCTAAATGCAAAATGTGTGGTAAAGCGTTTACATATGCAAATAAACCAACATTGGATAGAATCGATAATGAAAAACCACATACCAAAGAAAATTGTCAGTTAATGTGTTGTTATTGCAATGTCGTAAAATCAAATAAAGATGAAGATGTTCAACGTTTAAGAATCAATTTAAGAAATTATGCATTAAAAAATAATTTACCAATGACTTTAGATTCAGTTGAAGCTTATCACATTCTCCGTAATGGAATTACTGGTGGTTTATCAAATGTTCAACATAGAGTAAATCTTAAAGGAATCACGCACATTAATAAACTTTCATATAATCCAGAAACTAAAACTGTATCAAATGAGGACACCCAACATTATGACTCATTTCGTTGGTGTTGACTTTAATTCATTATATCCTTCATCATTTTCATCTAATCCTCATGATTTCATTCAATATACTGACCATAAAATGTATATGCCGGGAAGATTGAATGGTGTTATCATTTGTGATACAGCAACAAAGAAAGCAAAAGCACTGGGAATAATTAAGAAAAAAATACTTTATTCGTGGCTGAAGTAAAGGGTCACATTGATGAAAAATACATTAATGATTACATAAACTTTTTACCGATAATAAGAAACTTAGATATTATCACAGATGAAAAAACAATTGGCAGTTTTATGTATAATTACATGAAATCAAACAATCTACCAGTTGACCAGAAACAGAGAAATTAACTCAGTTAGCATCAACACACAACCAATATCAACCATTTTCTTCTTATTATCTTTGGTATCTAATAGACAGGTTTAATTTTATCATCGATGATATTCAATCAATTTTAACATTTACGAAAAACACTTGTTTTAATGAATTTGCGAACAAATTTATGAACGAAAGACAAAAGGCTGAATTAGAAGGAAATAAAGGAAAAAGTTTATTTTGCAAATTTCACTTAATGGATCATATGGTTACGATGCAATGAATACACAAAATTACGCAAAGACTAAAATAATGAATGCACAGAAGGCACGCGTTGCATGTATGTCAAATAAGTTTAAAAACATAAGAGAAATAGGTGAGATACATATCAAGTGATGCTTAAAGATAGATTTTATAGATGTGATACATGTTTACAAGAGGCATTCTTCACTTTAGATAATGCTAAATACTGGTATTTGGTTTTCATTTATGATTTTATGTATAAATGTATGAATGTTAATCGTTTTCATTTCATTGAAGGTGATACTGATTCATCTTATTGGGCAATCGCTGGCGACCCAAATCTTCCTAACACTCAAGCATTTCAAGCAATTGTTACTGATAAACAATTTTATGATAAAAACATTTTCAAATTCGCACCATTTGATTTCTTCTGTTTTGATGAGAAATTTAAACCTAAATTAAAGAATAAAGCTGAAGAAAAAGCACATGAGAAAAAATTATTGGGTTTAGCAATTGAGAAACAAGGTGATAACATGGTTGCTTTATGTCCTAAGTGTTATACATCATTCAACGGTTCAATTGATGGGAGTGATTTTAAAAAGATTGCACAAAAAATGAAAGGTGTTAGTTTACGACAAAATAAACAATTAACACCTAAAAAATATTTGGATATAATAAATGATAAATTGATATTTGATGGTCAGAATATTAATTTACAACTTAAAAACGGGTCAATGACTCGCTTAACAATTGGTAAGACTGCATTAACAGGAGCACACACTAAGGCTGTATGTTGTGAAAATGGATGTTGTATGCCATTTATTTAATACAATTTAAAATTTTATTTTTAATAAAATGCCACAGAAGAGACAAAGAGGTGGGCACCCTTAAAACATTGATTTTATTTTTATATAAATGGATAACACAGATTTAAAAATTTTAATTGATGATTTAGTATTTAATCAAAATTTTCTTGATTATTATGATTTAAAAGCATATCTCCAAAAATATGATAACAATATAACGGGTGATGATATGGAATATTATTATCCATATTATAAAAATGAAATTTTGAAATATCATGATAAAATAATTTCTAAAATTAAAGACAAAATTAAAAATAATGAATATTCAAAGGGAAAAACTAAATCACAACTTAAACAGTTGAAAGATTTCAAAAATAAAGTATTAACAGAAGAAGATATTGATGAATTATATAAATTATATAATCCTGAGCCACAAAACACCCATGTCCTTCAGACCATAAATGATGCACAAGCTTTAATTTATGATTCATTAGTTAAACCATATTCAGCCCGACTTTTAAATGAAGATCAACTTTTGGAATTCATCCTTCAACATAAACTCGAAGCGGGAAAGTATATCAAACCTTTATATACAGCATATTTAAAACAAATGAATAGAATACATCCAGAATTAATGAAGGGGAATGAAATCCAAAATCAAAGCAGATAAAATTAAACCACCTGCAACACCAAAATCCAACGACAGTACCGCCTCCTCCTTCAGTTAATCCTTCATCATTCACTTTATTATATCCATTTCAAACATTAAAGAAGCAAAAAGATTTTAAAAAGGATTTCAAGATATTAAATAAACCAATTGACCCGAAAATTCAACCGTTAAAGGAAAAATTTAGTCGCCCTTCATTTGCTCCATATCCATATTCATACGAAATCGATCATCTGGAATATTCAAAAGGAAAAGTTACTTATTTATTTGCCATTAACATTAACACTAGATATTTATATTGCATTCCGGTGAAAGGGAAAACAGAACAGGAAACAAGAAGAGCTATACAATACTTACTAGATCATGAAAGAGTAGATAATATCAGGGGTGATGGTGATAAAGGATTTCAGGCAGCTATGACTCATTATTTCCCACAAATTAATTTTTTCTTTTCATCCTCTCCATATACATTTCATAATAAAATAGTTGATGCAGTAATGAGAACTCTTAGAGATGCGTTAAGGGTTAACGGTCAGATATACTGGGATGGAAATCATGACTCCATCATACAACAGTTAGTATATTATTATAATAATACATGGCATAGAACTATAAACATGAAACCAGTGGAAATGAAAAATGATATTTCAAAAGAATGGGAATATATTAGAAAGCAAATGGAAAGGTTGAATGATGTTAAACGTGAACAAATTAATTCGGGGCTCATGAATTTTAAACAAGGGGATAAAGTTTTGATTCATCTCGATTATGGAAAAACTGATAAATCAATGACAAAAAGAAGACGAAGATTTGACACAATAGCTGAATTTGTTAGATATATTAACGGTAATGTATTAGTTGAAGTTGACAATAAATTAATAGAAATTCCGATTTATTTTATTACTCCATTATATTTAAATAATATTTAATTTTTTTTATTTCGTAAGAAATGAGTGACAACGAAGCAGCCAAGAGTCCAGACGATGAATATAAAAAGAAACTAAACAGAATTAAATCAAAAATATGCTATTACAAAAAGAAGCCACAATGCGGTGGGGTTGATGCCCATAAAACTAATGGAACTGAAAACGATAAAGAAATAATCGAAAAATTAGAAACTTACCGTTCAATCCTTAAACTGAGTGAAGCAAAAATAAAAGAATTTAATAGAATAAATAAATTGATTGGAAGAGATGAATTTAATAAAGATGAATTTTTAAACTCAATCCAAATTTAATTTTTATTCCTCTTTGACAACATCTCTCTTTCCATCATTACTGCATAACCACATTTTCTCAATTTTAGTGGTTTGTTATTTTTAACATGTTCTTGCATCATTTTTATCATTTCCTCCCTTGTTATGATTCGTGGTAAATTTTGAGCTTGTGGGGTATCCATTTATGATAAAAATAAAAATTTAAATTATGCCGTTCTAAAGTTTGTGACAACATGACATTTTGACAACAACACAGGAGGAAGGCAGTTATGAATTATTTTTGAAGAACTGAAGGTGCTACCATGTTACCATGTGCTACCAGGTCATTTAACTTCTCTGAAAAAGTGTGACAACATGACATTTTGACAACAACACAGGAAATGATTTGTCATGACTTCATCGGAATGAGTGTAAATGACCCAAAAATAAAGTTAGTTTTAAAATTATTTTTATTTTTTTATTTTGTATGTAAGAACAGAAATGTCAGTCGAAGCAAAAACATTCACTAACAAATCTAATGGCGAAACATTCACAAAAGGCACTTATAACGGTATTGAAGTCTTACGTAGAGACAAGGATGGTTACATTAATGCAACAAAGATGGCAAGAGAAGCAGGAAAGTTAAACCATTTAAACAGATTTCTCAATAGTGCTAAAATACAGGAAATTCTTGAGTTTTGGATGAACGAATACGGTGGAGCCAAAAGTGGCTCGACCTCAAAACAAGCATTTTATGAGCTTACTAAGGGTGTTATAAATGAATTCAAAGGTATTTACATACATCCTGACCTCGTTCATTTTGTTGCTGAATGGTGCTCTGTAAAGTATGCATTTTATGTCAAAGATATTATGGACTCCATAGACAAGAAAGTTCATGAGAAATTAGATGAAGAAGAACTTGAAGATACAGTAGAGAATGCTAAACCTTTGTTTGAAGAAGAAGTTGGAAAAATGTGCGAAAAACAATTAGAACATGAACGTGAGTTATGTTATGGTTATAGAGATTCTCCATACGAACTAGACCAATGGGAACAAGAAAATTTAAAGAGAGAATTTAGAGAATATGAACTCGCTAAGATAGCATTAGAAGCTGCAGAAAAGAAGTTAAAAGCTTGGGGTTGTTTTGTACAAAAATATTGTGAGTAAATGAACCATTTATTTTTATTGAATTCACCAAAAATAATTTTTAGGGTAGATGGTTAGATCTAACCTCATTTCTAACCTCATGACATTTTGACAACAACACAGGAGGAAGGCAGTTATGAATTATTTTTGAAGAACTGAAGGTGCTACCATGTTACCATGTGCTACCAGGTCATTTAACTTCTCTGAAAAAGTGTGACAACATGACATTTTGACAACATTTACGAAAATATGATGCAGTCCAAAAATAAAGTTAGTTTTAAAATTATTTTTATTTTTTTATTCCTATATAAATGACAGCAACAAACAACAACAGCAACTATATCGTTTCTGATGAAAAAGTTATTGATTCATTAGCTGAGGAATTAGTTGTGGCAGAAACTAAAACCCTCAACGAAAGAATTGGTGAAAACAGGATTGATTTACATAACTACCTCAAATACGATGGAGGAAGAGGAAGGAAAACTGGTATGGCTTTATTAGTAAATAAAATTTCAAATTTAACGATTATAGATGTTGATATCAATAAATCGTACAATGATGAACTTAAAGAAACAGTTAGAAAAGACATTTTATCAAAACTTTCGGATAAAGATGTTATCGTTAAAACCGCTTCAGGAGGTCTTCACATTTATTGCAACACTAATTTCTTCTATGCAGTTTCGAACAGAATGATTAAATGTTATTCCTGCAATGATTATGATATTGACATAATGACTTCTATGGATGATTCAAAGCGTTCATTAGTGGTTATGGCTGATTCAAGAGTTCGCAAGAATGCAACAGAACCAATCAATACATACTCATTCATTCGTGGAAGTTATGATTCAACATTAACTAGAACAGTAAACGATATATTAAATGATTTGAATATTAAGGTAAGAGTTGAACAGAAGAATGAAGAAATAAAGAGTATAATGAATGAAAACAAAGATGTAAACATTGACGATAAACTAGCTCAAAGCATAGTTGATGGCATCTGTGATTTTGAAGTACATAATGATGGTGGAAACATGAATTTAGAAAAAGAAATAACATTGTTCACACTGTTTCAAGCAATTAATTCGTTACCTAATCATTTAATTAATGAAGCATACGATAACGTTTATAACTTCTGCAATTTAACTGAAAATGCTAAAAGTAATTTTGAAAAAGCACGTAGTAGATATGCACATTTAATGACTTCTCCATTTGTTTTAGTGAAGATTCTAAAACTATACCAAAAGGAATATTATGATGAATACGTTTTACCTTTATTACGTAAGCCAAAAATAACATTTGATATAAAACTTGATGATTCATTTTGATAACAGATATTAGACGCAAGGCTGAAAATCATCAGTATAAAAACAGTTCTGAAGTAATTGAGGATTTATCACGTGTAATCCGTTTTGTAGATTGTGGAAATAAATATTTCATTCAAAAGGACTATAATATCCACGACAAAATGAATCAAATATCATTCGTTCTTCAATCAAACATGAAAGAGTCACTCAAAATGATTAAATTATTTAAAGAAGAAGGTAAAACCATAACAGCATGGGATGTACTACTAAATCAATTATCTCATTAACCGTTAAGGGTGTTTGCTTTAAATCTGATTCCCAGATGTTTTCTCAACGTTTCAGGGTTATAAATACAACATTCTCGAAAAGCCAGATTACTCAAAAATTGAGATGTTTATGAATTTCATTAAAGAAGCCATTTGTGATAATAACGATGAAGTGTATAAATACCTTCTCGGCTGGATTGCATCAATGATTCAACATCCTGGAATCAAGAATGAAACAGCAATTATTTTGAAAGGACTTCAGGGAACAGGTAAAAACAGATTTACAGACATTATTTCTGAACTTCTCGCTGGTTATTCATGTAAAAACATTACTGAAATAAGTGAGCTAACGGGTAATTTCAATTCGGTTGTTGAAAATAAAATGTTTCTTGTACTTAATGAACTCAAGAATGTTGGTGAAGATAGACTCGCAAACTTCAACGCTTTGAAATCAATTATTACGGATAATCAAATTAGAATTAATGAAAAGAATCAACCCAGAAGAACTGCTCAGAACGTTGCAAACTTCATTTTCGTAACTAACAACGTCTACCCTGTCAAAATTGAAGTTGGAGACAGAAGATACGTAGTTTTAAGGGTTAATGGTAAATTCAAGGTCAATTTGATTACTTCAAGAATTTAATGGATTCATGCACTAAGGAATTTTATGATAATTTACTGACGTATTTTATGCAATATGACCTTTCATCATTTAATGTACGAATCATACCGATGACTGAAGCCAAACAAGATTTAATCGAGTTATCAACAAATCCTTTAGATGTATGGATAAATACACATTATGATGAATTGTGTGCAGGTATGACGTGTGAAAATGCTCTATTCTGCAAACCATCAGACATGAAAGACAAAAACTTTCAAATGAGTATTAAGGATAAATGTGATAGGAAACATAGAAGAATAGACGGTAAACAAACATGGTGTTATGTTTTGAAAGAAGAAATGAAAGGATTATATAAACAGGTTGAACCAAACGATAATGAGGATTCATTTACTGACGATGAAATACCTGTAAATGAAGCTTTATAAAGTATGATTTGAATTTATTTTTGCATTAATCCTCCTGTGTTGTTGTCAAAATGTCATGTTGTCACACTTTTTCAGAGAAGTTAAATGACCTGGTAGCACATGGTAACATGGTAGCACCTTCAGTTCTTCAAAAATAATCATAACTGCCTTCCTCCTGTGTTGTTGTCAAAATGTCATGTTGTCACACTTTTTCAGAGAAGTTAAATGACCTGGTAGCACATGGTAACATGGTAGCACCTTCAGTTCTTCAAAAATAATCATAACTGCCTTCCTCCTGTGTTGTTGTCAAAATGTCATGTTGTCACACTTTTTCAGAGAAGTTAAATGACCTGGTAGCACATGGTAACATGGTAGCACCTTCAGTTCTTCAAAAATAATCATAACTGCCTTCCTCCTGTGTTGTTGTCAAATGTCATGTTGTCACACTTTTTCAGAGAAGTTAAATGACCTGGTAGCACATGGTAACATGGTAGCACCTTCAGTTCTTCAAAAATAAGTCATTATTGAATAACCTGTAAACATTAACGTAAACATTTATTTCTGCAGTTCATTCATTACTTCATTACCTAATTAATTACAAACATAAAATATATTTAGTTCATTCAATGAACGCGGTAAGCCTGCAAAGTAGGCTCAAGCACATTCAATAAATGCGGTACCATGCGAATACAGTCATAAATGGTGGCATATAATCTTTACCCAAGCCTGTTGGATTTGTTGTGAAAGTATGTGAATGATTTCCTCCTGGTTCAGTTGGTCGAAAAGTCTTTTTTGCTGAATGGTTATAATCTGGAGATAAAACGTCATTGCCAGCATAATATTCTGAGTTGTATAATGGATGGTCTCTTAATGAGTGACTATGGTCACCAGAAAAGTTTGTAGTTCCTGTATGAGTGTGCGGTGGAAGGTTTGCTTCAGTAATTTTCTTCGAACCTCCTGTTTGCTTTGAAGAGTTCGCACAATAGAGGAATTTATCTACAATCTGTTCCCACATACCGAAACCTAAAACTTCTGAAGGATTTGTTGAGTTCATTGACGTATAAATAGAACCAATGGGGTAAATCATCTCAAGAATTGTATTTAATCCATTATGAATATTGAATTTATTATATAATATTGAATTTGGGTGAGTATTTAAAACTGGTCTTGTTATCAATATTAACGTATTATTTTTGAAAATTGCTTTTCTAACATCTTGAAATTTTGTGATTTCAGACCAGTTTCTTCCATCACTACTGATATTTACTAAATCACCACATCCTAAAGCAATGAAATACCCATCAATATAAAATAAATTTGTAAATCTATAATTTTGAGTAAATTTTGGAGTGAATGAATAAACCAATTCCCAATTTGATAAATCCTGTGATAAATAAATATGTCTGTTATAACTTACAGGATATGAATAGACCATTTCACCTGAAACGAGAACATAAACATTTGATCCATAACATAAAGCTTCAATGTCTCCATCAGCTTGAAAAATTTGTTCAAATTGACCTTGTGATATTGAAGATGATCTATAAATTTTATCATTTTGTAGGATAAAATACATGTTGTTAATGTAATACCACTACTTGTATAATCAATTTTCAAATCTGATGACATCATACTAAACATATAATAATTTATCCCATCCTCACTAATGAAAATTTGATTGACTTCATAAATTAGTACCCATTTATTATTAACACATCTAATAGGATTATTTGGATATTTAAATTTAGCATCTTGATTTAAATTACATTTGAACCATTGGATATAATCGAATGAATAACAAGGGCAAAAATCATCTTCAACCGTTATCATTCCCATAAATTTACCGTTATTATATTCAACATATAAAATTATTGGATTAATGATTGGCTTTCGTGTATCAGGATTCAAAACAGATGGAGTAAATGATTCATAGTTTTTAAAATCATTTGTTTTAAAATAATAAAGCACTCCATCTGTATAAAATAAATACATGGTCACTCCATCGAAACATATCCATTCAAAGGAATCTATATCAAAGGTTTTATCTGATGATTTCATAAAATTTAAAAATGGCGGAGTAAAATAGACCTCTGATTGTTTTATTTCTTCATTAACATAAGTTTTATCTGCTTTCTTCTCTAACACAGCAGCAACATATTCCTTATCTGCTTTCTTCTCTAACTCATCGTTAACATAAGTTTTATCCGCTTTAAGGTCTAAACATCCTGAAACCCATCCTGTATCGGCTTTAGTTTTAAAATCTTTGATGTCCATTCATGATACCATTCAACCATTTCTTTAATTTCATTATCTTTTTCATTAACATAAGTTTTATCTGCTTTCTTCTCTAACACAGCAGCAACATATTCCTTATCTGCTTTCTTCATTATGTCATTTAGGAAACCTTTTATGAATTCCTCATTTAAATTAAATCTTCCAATCTTCAAAACTTTAGGAAATGCATTTAATGCGTAATATCTTTGTTCTTCTGGTGGAATTGATGTTATATCATCCGTTATACCTTTAATTTTAGAATTCATAAATAAAATTTCTTTTATATTTGATATCACTGCACCACCTTTGCAAACGAATTCGAAATGGTCATTTTTCAATACTATCTCCAAATCTCCATATTTCAACCTTTGCGTTTGTTCTGCCGTCTTTGAATTATATGCATATATGGCGTATGTAATGGTCTGAGGGACCTGGGTGCTTTGTGCCTTAAGTTGCTGTGGTTGCTGTTGTTTAATCATTTATTATGATTTAAAAATAAATATTTAATCTGTTATCTCATCACCTATTTTTTCTATTTGAAATTGCCATAATATTTCATTCATGAATTCTAAATCACAATCAAATAGGTCAGTTATTCTAAATTTAATATTTGATAAATCTTTTGAATGAAGAATAAATGAATTCCCGGATAATTGAAACGGATATGATAAAGAAAATGTGTTTAAGTTGATGGATAAAATGTTTTGTATTGATGGGTAAGAGTTAGGGTCTAATGTTTGATGTGAAAATCTCATTGGGGTATTAACTTTATCACATTTGATTAAAATGAAATTGGAACCAGTGTCAGAATACAAAACATCCCCAACATCTTTTTCAAAATTTAATATCCCCAACAATGAACGAAGATGAGGAGTACAAAATTTAATTTTCAGCGGAAATTTAATAAGGTTATTTATTTCATCAAGTTCAAAAAGTTTATCAGGTTTTGATTTAAAATTTTCTTCATACCATACGATAAATGATTCATTTAAATAACTTAAAATCATGTTAATATCCCATTTCGCTATCACATTATTTATATACATATCATACGTTTTTTCATAGTCATCTTTAATAAATGATATATAATCTGAAGGGTCTAAAAGAATGGGATTAAATTTACCACTCACAGAAACGAGAGTAACATTATAAATTCCGCTAACTGTTAAATTTAATTCACAGTTATTATTCGAAATAATATTGATAATTGACATTTTTATTACGATTAAAAATATGGTAAAGCGTTATTTTCCAGTGATAAATAAAACTAGAATAAGATTACCTCAAGAATTCATAAATTCAACGAATAAGAAATTCATTCATGTTATAAATTTTAGTGTTTTCAGAAAATATGAGTCGATGTCATATTCATCATCGGGTTATATTTCACTTCATTCAAATTTAGTTCAATCAAATCCATATAATGACCATTTCATAAGATTTTCAGATGGTATTAAAAATGTAATTGATAGATTAAAATATGAACAGATTGACAATATCGAATTTTTGGAATTTTGGTTTAAATATCCCGATGGAAAAAAGATTGAAGTTAAAGATAAAGCTGATACTATAACAAAAACAATTACAATGACCGATCCAGATAGTGGGGAACAAAAAGAAATAAAACAAACGATAGAAACCGGTGAAAGGTCAATTATTATTGATTATGATTCAAAGGATTATTATTCGATAATGTTAATGCTTGAATATTAAATAGCCTTAACAAAGAATTTTTCAAGTGATATTTTATATTCATCAACTATTTTATTATAAATATCATTATATGTTAAATGAAGTTCAGTTGTTGTTCCATTCTTTGATATCTTAATTGTGCTAATATCCTTTATAGGATTTATTTTTGCAACTGTTCCGCAGCATGAAACCTCATCATCTATGAAAAATTGAATCTTAACGTCTGAATCTTGAACATCACAAAGAATGGCGATAATGTGAATTAATGATTCATAAGGTAAAATAATTAAACCCGATTGGTCAATTAAATTTATTATTGAATCATAATTATTAATTATTATATCACGGTAAATTTTCATTAATTCAGAATTAATGTCTATTTTATATGGCGCATTGCGACTGGAATCGTAGATTCCTGGGTTCTCGATGTTTGATGAAAGAGGTGGGGGGTATGTTGGATAAGTGGGAATTTCAACAGGTTCTTTACCGGGTTCAGATAAATGATTGGGTCTCCATCTTCTTTATTTTGCTCCTCCTCCTTTTTCGGTAAGTCACGAGTTAATTCAGGGCTAACATTAACTTTAACATTTTGAATAATTCGTGATTTATCATCATTTACGTTATAACCAACCGTAATCTCTGCTTTTGCGTTTGTGTTCTTTTGACTTGTGAAACGTCTTCTCATTTATAATTGAATAAAAAAAAGAAAAATATATTTAAAGTTTTATTTAGTTGTTACGGTAATATCCCAAGGTTCATCATTGTTTGCTTATACTTTCTTTGTAACTGCACCAATTATGTTATTGATATTGCTTTGAGTTTCTTCCAGTCTTATTTTATCATTTACAATATCTTTAATCATTTCATTACATGCATTCTTAAAACCATCTGATTTTTCTAATTTACGTCTATCACTTTCTTTAATTAAATCAAAGTTATAACCTTGTTGAGAATAAAGTGATTTCTTTATCAATTCCTTGAACGCTTCTGAAAGTGAAGATGAAGAAATTCTTGCCACTTGAATTGGTTTAAATTCTGCTTTCATTGCTTCTTTCTGTTCATTGAACACTGGATCGAATAAAGCAACTTTAAAGAATTTCTTAGCTGGAATTTCAGGTCTAATATTTGCATATTGACCATCAAACTGGTTAGAATATCGTGGTAATCCATCCGGTCCCTCTTGAATAGCATTTAATTCTTCATTGAAATAAGAATATGGATTATGACGGTATGAATTAATTGGACCATTTTCACCTTCTCCAATGTATTGTTTAACAGCTTTTCCATTTTCATCAAATTGTATAGGATAACGTTCATTATATGCTTTACGTTTAGGATAATCAGACATAGTTAATTTATAACCATTTATGACTTTAATATTACCTTGACCATCAGTAACGAAAACTTCATTTATACCATCGGGTTTTCCATTTGGACCCGTAATGTCTGCTTCGCGTGCTTCCCAATTTGGTCCATGACGTTTGGCATATGCTTGAGCTTCTGGTAATGTTAAAACGTTTCTCATTTGTTTAACATCCTTTTGAAGACCGGCAACAATGTGGACTAATTCTTTCATTCCGTCTGGAACTTTCATAGTTCTATTATATACACCCTTTTTGTTTGTCCCTTTATTTAATGGAACCTGTAGAAGATTTGCTATTTCTGTCATGTTTAATTATAAATAAAAAATAAAAATTAATTATAAAAAGTTAATCAAATTTAACACTTCCTTTATTTAAATCAGTTAGTATGGTTATGTTGGGTACGGCGGCACTGCGTTCCACCTTACCCAACATAACGTTTTGACACTTTACAAAACCGTTAACGTATATTTTACAACACAAACACAAACGACAACACTAATTTAACCTTAAATATTTACAAAACCGCCAACCACTTCACCTCACTAACGAACTCACTAATGTAAAAAATAAACGTTCTCACTATCGTTCTCACTAACGACTTCACTAATGTTCTCATAAATTTTCCTCAATATCTTCATCATCAGTGTTAACCCTATTGTAGTCATACTTGAAGCCATAAACTTTCTCTAACTTCTTAACGTACAATTTACATAACTTACCTTCGTCATCGTATGGTTTAATGATATAACTATTTCTATCTTTATACACAGTCAATGAAAAGTCAACTGGTCTCGGATGTATTTGAAAGAACATGTTATGCTCAGGAAGGAAGAATAAATGTTTAAATGTATGTTTGTTATACTGTGGAATTCGAATGAGTTGCTTTTGTTCTGTCATTTACATCCAAATAAAAATTTTCAGTAAAATAAAAAATAAACTTAAAAATAATGATATCACCACCCTCACGCGTATGAAAACATAGCACAAAAATAAATTTAGGTGAAGTGGTGAGATCTCACCTCTTTTTTCACCTCATTTCTAACCCTGTTGAATTCATTGCTTTATAACTCTCTTCCTTGGTTTCTTTTTAGTTGCTTTCTTTACGTCTGTCTCCAACTTGACTGTCTTTCTTCTTCGGCCGTAATGATACCAGTTACTTCCACCAGTCAATGGGTCAAATGGTCTTTCGTAAGGGTTTCCATACATTCCATAGGGACCATACGGAAGAACTACTGGTGGAGAAGAAACATTTTCTTTAGTTCCATCGACTCTATTTAAATGCATTGTTTCACCTTTCATCTGGTCATTAAAGTCTTTTGCGTGTTTTGCAAACTCATCGTCCTTTCCTAAAGCATTTTCTGACTCAGTCGCAACCAAATTGGATGCTTTATTTATGAGCCCCATTTTATTTAATCTTAACTTCTTTGCAACCCAGCCTCCAATCTTCCTTTATTTGCATCTAATGTCTTCGAAACCCTTCCTCCACTCATTTTATTTACTGCGTCATAAGCTCCAAGTGCTTTTGCTCCAAATGCTAATGCTTTTGTTCCCATTGCGCCTAAAGCTGCCCAAGCTACCATTTACCCCATATTAAAATCATCTCTCTTCAATATTATCTCATAAAAGTTCTCGTTACTGGAGAAAGTCAATGAAACATAAGCGTTCTCACGGGCTTTGCCCTCACCGCTTTGCGGTCTATCTAACTTCTTTCTTATATCATCATCTATACGCTTCAAAATGTCTGAACAATTGCTAACATCTTCTACAACAGTTATTTCATCATGAATGACCTTCAAGAACAAGCTCATTTAATATGCTATTAAAATCATCTCAATAATGAGTCCATCCTTTCCATCTTTAGGTAGCACAACATCTTTCATTGAAGAAGGTTCGACAAGTCTTATGTTAAACTTACTGACAAAGTTTGTTATACTATAATGCTTCGGCGGCGAATACATATAGTTTGAAAGACATAATATAGATTCTTCAGCAAATTCACTTATACTGGATTTTATAACAATGTTCTCACGAGACCAAATACCACCAATTGACAATCTTGTAAGCAATCCTGCTGAACCTTCTACTGTAAACGTCGATGGTAACATTCCACGAAGGTCATCTATTGACATCTTTGAGTCACTGAATTTAAATATTTTCTTAAAGCAATCGTCATTATCTAACCATGCAATAGCTTTGAAGTTTTCATTCGAATATACATCTGCTTCATTAAATGTAAAACCTGACTTCTTTGCAGAGATGACTTTAAAATCTATTGAGTTTGTTTCAAAATTATATGCTATGGTAACTTCTGAAGGTAATGGATGCCTTCCGCAGTCAGTTGTTCTCTCACTACCGTTTGAAGCTTTGTGTTAAAAACTTTCATGTCATCTCCTGTGTCTAGGTTCACATACACAGCAACAGGGAAACTATCTTGCTTCTTTGTTTCATCATTATATCTCAAAACATTAAAGTTCTTCAATAATATTGTTCTTCCTGCTGGAATACTTCTAACTTGTCTTATTTCAATAGCTTTCTCACCTCCTACATACTCTACCCAGTGTCTTGGATATTCATAAGTATACTGACTTTCTTGAATTTTGGTAGGTTTCATCATAACGTGTTCATAGTATATCTTTATACTCTTGTCAGTTAGACTCGGTGCTATGTTCTGAATATTTCTGACTTGCATTTTTAATGGAGATAAAATGAAGCATTTAATACATGACGTAGATGAAGACATGAATGAAACTACAGACAAACTTAACTCTTCTCTTATTCTTCCTTTCAGCAAAGATTATGAATTCTGTTCAAATGGTGTTTATTTCTATTGTGGAAAGATGGGTTCGGGTAAGACATTTAACCTCATTCGTCATATACTCATAACAGAACGTTTAGGAAATGACTCATATTATGACCAAATCATTATATCAGCAACTTCAGACTCTATGGACTCAACAGCGAAAACATTTATGTCAAAAGTTCAAGCCTCTGTCGTTAAAGTTCCAGACAGTGAACTCATTGAATTTCTTCAACGTTACATTCGACGTAAGAGAAAATATTATGCCATCGTTGAATTTATACAGTCAGGAATGCAAAAGACTTCTGAGGAGATGGAAAGAATTATTGACAAACACCACTTACGTCAATACTCAGGAGTTTACGATATGAAACGACTTACAAACTACATTCTGTCAAAACTTTCAAAATACCCCTTCAAAAAATATCCATCAAACACTCTGCTCGTTTGCGACGACTTCGCCGGTAAAGGTTTAGTTTCAAAGCCTGACTCACCATTAGCTAACATCATTACTAAAGTCAGACATTACCACTTAACTGTAGCAATACTTATGCAAACATGGAGGTTTTTAGCTTTAAACATAAAACGTCTCATAACTGACTTCGTTATCTTTCAAGGTTTCTCACGTTATGATATTGAACTCATTTGGAAACAGTCAGGTATAACATTACCTTTTGAAGAAATTTGGGAAGCATATAAGTCTCTCATCTCTCCTCGTTCATACCTTGAGATTCATATCATGACTAATACCATTAAAGTCAAAAATATTCCATGGGAACGACCAACATTGTTTTAAAGTTTAACCTTCAATTGACTGATGGTAAACAAATTCCATGCATCTCTGTCGCCATTTCTGTTAATATTTTTGCTGTCATTCATATCATCCACTTCCCCATCCGTTAGCTTTTGAGGATATGCGTTAGAATAGCTGTTCTTAAATGAAGGCTTTTCACCTTTGAGAGCATAAACTCTATAACTTTCTGCATACTTTATGTTTGAACCTCCTGAGCCATCATTGACATAAATTTTTATAGGCTTCCACCCTTTGTTCATGTTCCTGCTTCTTCCCTTAGCTCTTTTGTTCAGTAGTTCTACATCTTTATACACAGCTCCTGTCTCAGTGAATTCAACAATATTTTCATTCGTTAGCTTTACATTCAAACCCTTGTCGAGTATATTGTTCATTTCATACATATAAAAGGTTTTTATTCTATATGAAATGAGAAGCAAATCCATCTTAGCTGGTGCCGTTAATGTTCCAATTGAACCAACATCAAATGTTGACTCACGAACGACAAACAATATTGTCATAAAGAACTATAGTTCAGAGTGTTTGAAAGAAAAAGAACCAGAGCTGAAATCCGTGAATTTAAACACAGCTTCAAACGCTAACGCTACATCAGATGTTAAGTTAGAGTATCCACCACTGGACCAAATTCTTTCAAGAGAAGCCAACGACAATCCTTACACAAATGTTCAAACAAATCCTTCAGATAACGTAGACCATTACCTTCTTCAGTTATACCAAACAATTTTACTCAAAGACGATAAGAAGCTTTTGACAAATCTTATAAGTAAGAACCAAATAATTCTAACAAAGGAGGACCTTGAAAATGTTATCTCACGAATAACAGGGAAACAATGTGTCATTGACTATCTCGACCCTGAATCGAATGCTGTGGTCAAACGCCACCATTCATGAAAATAGGTAACATCCGCATCATTGAAATACCAGGTACTCCAGGAGTTGAGTTTAAGTATAAATATTCGAACGAGTATACAAAACTTTCAACAGAATATAAACTTTGTTTGAAATATGTTTTAGTAAATTAAAGCAATTTGTAATATCTATCCAAAACTTCTTCAACAGTATCGAACTCATCTTCATAATGCAAACCTAATCTTATTGACTTGGTGCAGTTTTCACTAACACAATATAGCGCTTTGCGCTCGGCGCCTTTGACGCCTTTTTCTGTTCTCTTGACTGACATAACTAACTCATTTGTTTCATCAAACAGCAACAACCAAAGTTCATGCCCTAATACATAACATTCATACTTTATATTTTTAGCTCTGAGTTCTCTTGTAAGCTGTTGCATTTAATATTTTCTAAAAAGTCAACTTCAACAGTCATTCGCACTGGTGCCTTCAGTTCTACCGGCTCGCCCTGAAAGTCAACTAGTCTGAATTGCATATCTTTCAAATTGTGAGGGCTAATGCGAACCCATTTACCTAAATGAGTTACTATGACAGGAACGTTTGGAATGAACATTGAATTGACTGCATAACAGAAGGATTTATATTCTACTGAACCTTTACTATTAACTCCTGAAATACCTGTGACATTAGCTATTTTTGACTCAATGTATAAACAATTACCATAACATACGTATGGAACAGATTTCATCTCAATCGTTTTGTCAACACTTTTCAAAGGAAATGTCATATGGTATGCACCCAAAAGAAGTTGTACTCTATGACTCATTCGTGTTATCTTAAACTCCTTCGCATAACTGAACTTCAAAACTCCTGCAATAAGTTTAACATTCATTAAGTTTTCTTCGTTATCCTTGTTTATTGTAGTATTTATGAGAGCATTTAACACTCCAGCTAATGTTCCATCTTATATTCTACATTATTGTGAAATCTTATTCGTGCTTCTTTCCATCTATTTTCAAGCTCCATGAAATCTGTTTCGTCAGTTATAACGAATGAAGCAATAGTATTAAAGTCAACAACTCTGAAAGCAAGCGCTTCATTCTGAAGACCTAAGTTTGTTTGTAGCTTTACTGTCCCGTATTCGTTTGGGTCTGTACTTTGCAAATAGAACAACATTTTATTCTCATTAAAATATGACTATTGCTGCATATGCGTATGAAACAAATGAAGCAAGAAGAGCACATGAACTAGTAAACGAAAACTCAACTTTAACCATTGAAGGCAATGATTTAGTCATTGACGATGGAAAAACTAAAAAAGTCATTGATTTCGATACTTTTAACACTTATGACCCATTCATTACAACAAGCAAGGTTCCCATCATAAATGATGGAACGGTGCAATATATAAATTCAACAGTAGATGCCTCATTAGTGAAAGCACTGAATGTTCTCATTGAATTGTTAAAGAGCTTTCGATTTGACGACAACATTAAATGCCTAAAGAATTTAGTCATGAATGAGAAACAAATTCTCGGCGTTGCTGGTAGCAGTAATGATGTACACCTTATGACATTAGAATATTATAACGAACATAAAGATGAACTGAAAGGAGAGAAGGGTGACACTGGACCTCAAGGACCACAAGGAATACAAGGAATACAAGGACCTCAAGGCGAAAACGGTTTGGATGGAAAGGATGGAAAGGATGGAAAAACTGCTAAATCATGGATATGGAACCTTATAAATACTGGTTTAACAGCTGCTTCATATGGAGTTCTTCAATACCAAATCGGAAAGATATGGGCAGTACTTGGTGAAGAAGTTTTAGATGACGTTAAAAATGCTTTGAACTTCATTTCAAATGGTTCGGATACTATTAAAACTTTATCTGGTTGGATGCAAGAAACAAGGAGTCAAATAGATACTGTAAGACGTATAGCAAACAATGCACGTACGGGATTGGATACTTTACGAGAAGCACAAAATACACTAAAGGAAGCAAATGATATTCTTGGCTCAGTATCAGACATGCATGAAGATTGGCTTAAAGGTATTGACAAATCTTTAAAAAATCACAGTCAGTCTATTGCTGACTACAAGAAAAGTATAGATTTTTTACAAAGTGCTATGGACGTACATGATGGAAGCATAAGGAACTTACTTAATGCTAACAATAACTTACCAGGAACTATTAAAGCATTTATAAAGTCCTTTGTAAAACCCGGTGCTCTAACATTTAGGTCTTTGAGAGCAAGAGCATTGAAGTCAAGAGATGCAGAAACTCCAACAGAACCTACAGAAGGAACTGAAACAACAGAAACTCCAGAAGAACCACCAAAACCAACAGCTAATGAAATATTGTTCGAATATTTTCCAAGGTACTCTGTTCTCATTGCATACATTCAAGAAATACTTAAGAAAGCAGACTTGACTTTAGGAGATGATGAAAGTTCTGTATATCTTTCGTTCCAGTTTCAAATAGCAGAACTTTTGAGACAGATATGCTTAATGTATGACAACATCTCTGATTTCACAAGATATGATGACGACCATGACCCCGAACACGGTGAAGAAGAAGTTTTACAAACATCCATTAAGACAGGAAAGGTTTTAACTCAAAGTCTCATTATTGACACCAAAGATGGCGAAGTGGACGTTCTTCAAGAGCTGAAGAAAAATACTTCTTCGGGAGGTGGTGGTAGGCATGAACTTGAAATAAATGAGATAGAAGAGAAATTAGCCGAAAAAGCAGATAAAGAACATAAACACAATATCTCCGATATAAATGAACTTCAAGCTACATTAAATAGTAAAGCGGACAAAAATGAACTTGACGCAATGAACAAAGTTTTGAAATCTCATAAACACAATATCTCCGATATAAATGAACTTCAAGCTACATTAAATAGTAAAGCGGACAAGAACCATGTTCATTATATAAGTTCAGATGAACAGATTATAACGGACTATCATGGATATTTAACACAGGATGAAGAAGTGAAGACGAAAAATGTTAATGAAAGAAGATATAAATTCATTCGTGCTAAAGGTTATGACATACACTGTACTGTACAGTATGACACAGGTATAGCACCACAAACATTTGGTTATAACGCTGAAATTTATGCTTCATACTTCTTTGTTAACGGTGTATTAGTTGAACCAAGATTTACATTGAGAGTTAAGGCAAAAATAACGTTTGAAGATGCTATTAAAAGTAAAGCTGACAAAGATGAACTCGAAGCAATGAACAAAGTTTTGAAATCTCATAAACACAACATCTCCGATATAAATGAACTTCAAGCTACATTAGACAGTAAAGCTGACAAGAACCATACACATAAATCCTTCACTACTGTTAGAGCAGACGACATAATATTGAACTTTGACCTTGGTTCAAGTGCACCATTAGAAAATCCAAGTACAAGCGTAAAAGATACTCTTAACAATTTAGATAAGAGTTGCAGGAATATCGAAGATCATGCCAGAAACTTTGAAGCATATGAACTACCAACAATGTTAGATAAGAAAGCAGACAAAACAGAGCTTCAAACATTAAAGACTGAAATACTTCAAACATTATATCCTGTTGGTTCTATTTATACGTCAATGAACTCAACAAATCCAGCAAGTGTTTTAGGTTTTGGTACATGGCAGCAGATTGTAGACAAATTCTTATACTGTGCTAACTCTTCAAAGCAAACAGGAGGTTCGAAGAAAATTACTGAAGCAAACCTTCCACCGCACACTCATACAGGAACTACAAACACAACAGGTAGTCATTCACATTCAATAACAAAAAGAGGTTATACAAATCTTGCAGCAGGTTCGGATAGACAGGGAATGCATAGATATGATATTTCAAGTGACCCAGTAGATTCAAGCGCAGGTATTTTCTGTGGAACCGCAGGAAATCATGTCCATACTTTCACAACAAATCCAACAGGCTCGGGTGCAGATTACATGCCACCATTTGTGACTGTATTTGCATGGTACCGCGTTCAATGAACGCGCTTGAGCCTGCTTTGCGGACTTACCGTCTTGAATAAAATCTTTAACTTTACATAAATGAGCTTGAAAGAAGTATTCGAACAACATCCATGGAGGTCATTTAAGAAATTCAATGAAGCTGCAAAGAGTTGGGGATTTACTAACAGAGCTGAAGTGAAAAGGTTCTTTGACAAAAATGTTGTACATCAAACAAAAATAAACCCTTACGACTACTTTTTACCAATTTACTCCAACACTCCTGACGCATACCAATTTGACACTCTCATTCAAAGCAGAAAAGGAGGACATAAACCATTCCTCATCTTCATAAATGTTAACACTCGTAAAGCATATGCATATCCAATGAGGAACAAAGGAACTCGTGAAGTGTTAAGAGTTTTACAAAAGTTTGTAGCAGAACATAGCCCAAGTACTTTAACATCAGACCAAGACAGTGCATACCTCAGCAACGAAATCACAGAATTTCTCATTAAGCATAACATAACTCACTACACTACTGAAGACCATAACCATAACATACTCGGCATCATAAACCGCTTCATAAGAACGCTCAGAGATTTAAATCAAGAGCGAGACTTTACCGAAGAAACAATGAAACATTTTCTCGAAGTATATAATTCCTCAACACATTCTACAACAGGACATACACCAAATTCAATGACACAACAACAAGAAGAAAAGTATATACAAAAGAAACGAAGCCAAACACAAAATATCAGAAATTCAACACAATTTACCCTCATTCCTGGTACAAAAGTTCGTGTAGTTCTTGACGACAAACCGTTGACAAAGAAACGTTTAAGGTTAAGTAGAAATTATTATATCGTAGACTCTACGCAAGGTAATGGATATCTTATAAAAGCTGCTGACGACTCCATTGCATTTTACCCTCGTCATAAATTAGTCGAAAGTAGTAATGGCAAACTTGCTGAAACCATTGACGAAGCAAAGCGAGGAGTGGTTATTGAAATACTTGGCTATAACATAAACGATGACACTTATAAAGTAAGATATGAAGGAGGTGTTGAAGATGTTATACCATCTAAGAACTTGAGAGAGTCAAAGCCAACACATCTGGGACCATTAGAGCGGGAGTACTGGAAAGACAAAAATAAGCCAGAAAGAATAAGAAAATTCTTCTAAACTTTTTCATTAGATGTAAATCAGACAAAAATAATGTTTAGGTGAAGAGGTGAGATTTCACCTCTTTTTTCACATGTTTTTTCACCCTCGTGAATTTTCATGAATTTCCTTAAGATAGAAAAAATAAAGTTAGTTTTATTTTTATTTATTTTTTTTATTTTGTATGTAAGAACAGAAATGTCAATCGAAGCAAAAACATTCACGAACAAATCTAATGGCGAAACATTCACAAAAGGCACTTATAACGGTATTGAAGTCTTACGTAGAGACAAGGATGGTTACATTAATGCAACAAAGATGGCAAGAGAAGCAGGAAAGTTAAACCATTTAAACAGATTTCTCAATAGTGCTAAAATACAGGAAATTCTTGAGTTTTGGATGAACGAATACGGTGGAGCCAAAAGTGGCTCGACCTCAAAACAAGCATTTTATGAGCTTACTAAGGGTGTTATAAATGAATTCAAAGGTATTTACATACATCCTGACCTCGTTCATTCTGTTGCTGAATGGTGCTCTGTAAAGTATGCATTTTATGTCAAAGATATTATGGACTCCATAGACAAGAAAGTTCATGAGAAATTAGATGAAGAAGAACTCGAAGATACAGTAGAGAATGCTAAACCTTTGTTTGAAGAAGAAGTTGGAAAAATGTGCGAAAAACAATTAGAACATGAACGTGAGTTATGTTATGGTTATAGAGATTCTCCATACGAACTAGACCAATGGGAACAAGAAAATTTAAAGAGAGAATTTAGAGAATATGAACTCGCTAAGATAGCATTAGAAGCTGCAGAAAAGAAGTTAAAAGTTTGGGGTCGTTTTGTACAAAAATATTGTGAGTAAATGAACTCATTATTTTTGCTGAATTCAGCACAAAATTCTGAGTAAAATGACATATGGCACGTGTCAAACCGTTGAGTTTTCACAAATTTTAAAAATTGCTGCGGAAAGTTCGTCAAAAAAGTGAAGGTTCCCGACGGTTTCAAACCGCCATACTTTACATGAAGATAGTTTACAATGTCAACTAAATATCATGTACGATAGAAACGGTTATGTAAAGTTTACATTTTGTAAAGTTTTGTCCTGATTCAAGACAAGTCTTGTATTTTTTCAGAACAAGTCTTGTATTTTTTCAAGACAAGTCTTGTATTTTTTCAGAACAAGTCTTGTATTTTTTCAAGACAAGTCTTGTATTTTTTCAGAACAAGTCTTGTATTTTTTCAAGACAAATCTTGTCCTGATTCAGAACAAGACTTGCACTTTTTAGTCTGTTTTTCTTGTAAAGTTCTCAAATTTGAGAACAATTGTCCTGATTCAAGACAAGTCTTGTATTTTTTCAGAACAAGTCTTGTATTTTTTCAAGACAAATCTTGTCCTGATTCAAGACAAGTCTTGCACTTTTTCAGGAAATCCTATCGTCCAACTTTACAAACGTCACTTTTTCAACATGATTGCATTTTGGTCGGGGAACAACTTTCTCTCATTTTGTCACTTTTCTATCGTCGTGTTTTGTCACTTTTCCTTCAGGGTGTGTGTCAGAAAATATCCAAAATCTTTATAGCCTCGTATCTCCTTCAATTCTTGACGGTTTGACATGTATGACACACCATTCAATTCAGAATTATGTGCTGAATCTTATGACCTTCATTTGTTCGTGACTTCTTTTCACATATGTAACCATGAATTTTTAACATTTCTTTAACACAGAAAAATAAAGTTAGTTTTATTTTTATTTATTTTTTTTATTTTGTATGTAAAGACAGTAATGTCAACATTAGAGAACACAACAACTGCCATCGTTCATGAAGCCATAAATGAAGAATACGAGTACATACAATATAACAAACAACTTCGCCTCATTCGTTCGGTCAAAGATGACATGTACCAAATGCAAAGTATAATGAATGCTCTTCGTTCTACAAAGCAAGCATATCATTGGTTTGAAAACCAACAGGCAAAAGAACTTTTAGAAGAATTTCCTCATATGATTGCTTCCCTCGGAAAACCGAGGGAAGAGATTCCGTACGAAAATCGCAAGAATTTGGCTCCTGGTTTGAAAGGTTATTATGTTCATAGACTTTTAGTAAATGCTGTAGCAATGTGGGCTTCACCTCGTTATGCTTGTTATATTTTCATGATGTTAGATGAACTATATAAAGCAGAACGTGGAGAGATGGAAAAGAAACTTCAAGCAAAAGATGAAGTCATTGAATCCAAAGACAAAAGCATACAGAAAAGAATACCACGTTCAGTACCAAAAGGAAAGGAAAAAAGCTATAAGTATATGATTTACGCTGAAGAGATGGAGAAAGAAGAAGATAGAGATATGGTTATGTTGCATTTAGTGAGAAGAAACAACAAGAGCTTTTATGACTTAGCTAAAATATATAAATCTGACAGAAACTGGTTCTATCGTGAAAACTTACCGATTTCAATGACACCGAATGAGCAAATAAAGGAAATTGTCAAAAGTACTCTTCCTCAAACACACTATGATATTAAAGGTTGTACAATTCTTACCTTCAAAGAAGACTTACCATTACTGAAGGAAAAAATAACAGAATATTTCGATAACTTCAAAGAGGAAGAATAAAAAAATCTAAGCTAATTTTATTTTTATAAAATTTTATCTCATATGAAAGAACATGAATTTAGAATATTCGGAACTCATGACAGAAGAAGAGAACGAACAACATGTAAAAGATTATGCAAAATTTCTGAAGGTATATAAAGCATTTAAACAATATCTAAATGCTTCTAAAGATTATGCAAAATTTCTGAAGGTATATAAAGCTTATGAAAAAGCGTATGAAAAGTTTATACATTGGGGAATTGTTGTAAAATATCGATATGAAGACTAACCAAAAACATTAACTTTTTGACGAAGTGAAGATTTGCACTTTGTCAAAATTTAATGAAAAACATTAACTTTTTGACGAAGTGAAGATTTGCACTTTGACAAAATTTAATGAAAAACATTAACTTTTTGACGAAGTGAAGATTTGCACTTTGACAAAATTTAATGAAAAACATTAACTTTTTGACGAAGTGAAGATTTGCACTTTGACAAAATTTAATGAAAAACATTAACTTTTTGACGAAGTGAAGATTTGCACTTTGTCAAAATTTAATGAAAAACATTAACGTAAACATTAACGATAAAATTTATTTCCTGTGTTGTTGTCAAAATGTCATGTTGTCAGCATTTTTAAAAGAAGTTAATTAACCTGGTGACATGGTGACGTGGTGACACTTTCAGTTATTCAAAAATATATTTTTGCTTAAATAGCTTCAGGGTCTATTTCTTCAACCATTTCACTTCCTTCGTCAATGTCAATAGAAGCTTCTTCAACCTTTGGTAAGAATTTCTGTATGACATCTTTGTTCGTTATTGTCTTCAGAGATGAAGGATAATATTTCACATTTGTTTCACCTTTCTTATATTCTTTCTGTTCGGAAAGATTCATAGCAATACTGAAGAAGTCAATGTTAGAGTTCTTTATGACAGTATAATGAGTATCTTTGACATTCACGAAGAAACCCTTTTGTTTCAAAACTACTGCTAACTCTTGTGAAGTATAACGTTTGCGGTCAATGACGATAGCTAATGGTCTGACATACTGACCAAACTTAGATTCTTTCACAAACTTCTTGTTAAAGATAACATTGACGTTTGAAGCATTATTGAACTCATTCTTGATGGCAGTAGCGAGAGCATTGTATGAAAAGAACTTGCAATCTTGCATGTGTTTCATTAAAATAAAAATATTAAATTATTTTGAAAAATAACTTAAAAAAAAATCTAATCTAATTTTTTCAAAAAAATATTTTTTTATTTCCTACTAAAGATGTATCGGAAGTTGTCTAAGTTAGAACACTCGGAAATAAAACAACTTCTTACAGAAGCTAACATAGATGTTGCAAAACATTACGCGACAAACAAAAAATCACTCGCTGACTTCATTAAAGACTACAATGGTGAAATAAGTTATGATAGAATTCATGAGTTCATAAAGCCGCAACGCGGCGAGGACGAAGTCCATGCAAGAGCATTTCCTTTAAATGACGTTGCTATTGACTTATATCATAGACGTTCAGTATCTCATGAAGTAAGGCGTGAAATGTTTGACATAACAAATGCAAACGTTGGTGAAACAAGAAGAAGAGACGACACACTGAAACAACAGAGAAGAGAGATGTTTAAAAGTGCTATAGAACAAGTTCGCAAAGCTAACGATGTCATTCGTTCCATTGACGACAAACCAAAAGAAGGTGAGAGATGGTTAAAGAAAGATGAAGAGAATAGGAAGAGAAATGTGAAGTCAGGCAATAGACTCATTGACTTTAACATCGAAGCTTTTGATGAACCAAACAGAGAATATTTACACAAACATTTCGGTAAGGTTTTCATGAGACTCTTAGAGAAGATTAAAATAAACTCACAACAGAGATGGATGGTATGTTATAAACTTGGTGGAAAGTATGAATGTTCTACGTTAAACCTCAATAATATTGGAACATTACTACATCAGCTCTTGAAGGAGAACTTTATATCAGAGATAGAAGCAAATGCTGCAGGTATTGTTGAAATGCACTATGACTTCTTCTTGACAAACATAAAGAATCTTACCGAAATAAAGATGTATGATTTAACAGAATATGAAGGCTTAACGATGTCAGATGTAAAGAAAGGCAAACCAAAAAAGAGACCATATAGAGATGAAAGCACACTGACAAAGACAGAAAGATTTTAACAGACTTAACAAACAGGGAAACAGATATAGATGACTTCTGGAATGAAATCCTTGGTGAAAAGAAGTTTTATAAGAAGAGAAGCGGTCAGTTCTGGAAGTATCTTTGCACATTACCTATAAATCTTGAACGCTACCAAATCTTCAATGAACTGAACAAAAGAACTGCAACACTTATGACAGAAGACAATTGTTTCGTTTATGCTTGCATTCAGGCTGGAGTAAATGAAGAAACTATTGACCACATGAGAGAAGTCATTCGTGTTAGAGACTTTCCTCAAAGTAAAGTACAAGAAATTTCTGACGCAACAGGTATAGCATTTAATGTTACCATTGGTTACTTTAATGACTCAAGACATAATGAAATAAAGAGATACATACCAAAAGAATGTGAAACTGTTCGAACTATTGACCTACTTCTTGTTGAAGACCACTACATGCTAAACGAAAGACTTCCAATGACAACATACTTCGCAAAATTACAAAGAAATCTTGAAGGAGTGTGGTGGAATGAACATTGAGAAACAGATGAAATTATACAAAGAGAGAGAAAAATATGTAGTTCGTTATGATAGAACAACACCGTTATGGGATGTTATGAAAACATTGTGGGAGTGCAAATATTTCGAACCTATTTCTTATGGAGAACTTTTCACATATACGACTGACTTATATAAACAGAACCTTGCACCATTTAAAGATTTGACATATGCTCCAAAGTATTGTGTACAACTGAAGAAGAAAGCAGTCAAAAGAAGTAAATAAAAATAAGTGCAAGTTCATTCCTGAGCACGTTTTCTTTGCTGACTTTGAATGTAGTACCGATGGCTTTCATAAAGCTTTTAACATATGTTACGACAGTGAAGATGGTTCAGTGAGTGAAAGCATTTGGGGTCAGAACTGTGCAACAGAATTTTTGGAACGACTTCCTGACAAGAGTTTAATATATTTCCATAACCTCAGTTATGACATAAACTTCATCTTAAGACACATGACAGAAGTGAAAGGAACTCCCATCATTAAAGGTTCACGAACAATGCAAATAACTGGCTTATATAAAGGAAGGGCAATTATTATAAAAGACTCTTACAGTGTTATAAATAAGAAGCTTAAACTATTTCCTGCTATGTTTAACTTACAAACAGGACCGAAAGAAGTATTTCCATACAACTACTACAGCAGTGTTTTGTTAACAAATGACAACAGAACTGGTGTCATTTCTGAAGCATGTAAGTTTATCCAGGATGTGGATACGTTCATGAAAAACATAGATTCCATCAAAGGTTGCAGAATAGATGAGAACCACTTCGACTTAGAAAAATATAGCACGTTTTACTGCAAACAAGATGTAAGAATTTTAAGAGAAGGTTTTGTTAAGTTCCGCAATGACATATTGAAAGAATTTGATTTAAACGTTTATGACTACGTTAGTATTTGTTCAATTGCTAACAAATTATTTGAGAACAGAGTATACTTCTCGAATGGAAATCTTTATGACCTCTCAAATAAACCAAGAGAATTTATTTCGAGATGCATTCAAGGTGGAAGATGTATGCTGTCAGATAACATGAAACAAAAGAGCGAAAAGAAACTCATTGCTGACTTCGACGCTGTTTCATTATATCCATCAGCTATAGCAAGACTTTATACTTTAGAAGGTATTCCAAAGGTTATGAAGAAAGAAATGTTAAGCACAGAGTATCTCATGAGACATTTATTCGATGACGACCAAAAGGAACCCATTGGTGAAAAGTTTATGTCTGGCTTCTTTGTTCTCATTAAGATAACAGAGATTGGAATACATAGACACTTTCCTTTAATAGTTTGTGACCCTGAACTAAATCCAGAACTTAACGTTCCCAGAAGTTCAAACACTTGCTGTTTAATGTATGTTGACCATATAACATTACAAGACCTCATAAAATATCAAGGTGTCAAATGTGATGTGTTGCAAGGATACTATTACGATGGAAACAGAGATATTAGAATAAGAGATGAAGTAAAGAAGTTGTTTGAGTTAAGGTTAAAGTATAAGAAAGAAGGAAATCCTTTGCAAGAAAATATAAAGCTCATTCTGAACAGTATTTATGGCAAAACTATTCTATCTCCTATTGAGTCAAAAATAACCATAGTAGATGACAAAGATGCTATAAGATATGCCATCAGAAACTACAACCATATAGTGAAGTTCGAAGGTTTGGATGGTTCAGATAAAACTATTTTCAAGCTAACGAAAAGCATTTGCAGACACTTTAACTTCTGTCCACTTGGTGTTAACATTCTGTCTATGTCGAAGAGAATAATGTGTGAAGTATTCTGTACTGCTGAGGACTTAGGAATGGACATCTTTTATAGCGATACGGACAGTATGCATCTCTACAATGAAGATATCCCTCGTTTAGCTGAAGAGTTTGAGAAACGTTATGGAAGAGTTCTCATTGGTAAAAACCTTGGTCAATTTCATAGCGACTTTGCAGAAATCACACCTGGAAAACAAAGTTTAGCATACAAGTCAATATTTTGTGGAAAGAAGACTTACATAGACTTACTCACGAACGATTTAAATGAAGTTGCATTTCACTGCAGAATGAAAGGCGTGAAGCAAGATGTTATTGCTTTAACCGCTAATGAAATGTTTCCTGACTCTGTTCAGTGTTTCTATGATGAAGATAAAGGTTTAATGGTTCCGCAAGGAACAATGACAAAGACTCTGAGTTCAGTTTAATGAAACTTTACAAAGCACTTTATGACGGTCAAGAGATTGGATTTGACTTATGTAAGTCATGTCAACCTTGCTTTGAAGAGAAGTTTAACTTTTCTATTCAGACTAAGACTTCATTCATAAGAAAGCTTAAGTTCTGAGGTCATGAATGAGAAAAATAATAAGGTCATTTATTTTTGTCAGCAATGAGGTCATTCGTGATAAAAATAAACTAGCGGCAAGGGCGAAGCCCATGTGGTCATTTACAATACTGCGATGGTAGAGTTTAAGAGTTGTGCTTCAATGTAGAGACAGTCCTTATGGTCTGGAGGTAAGAACACTGGGCAGTTATGGTCATGAGTGGAGAACATGTCTATCCAAAACTCACGATTGAAGCCAGTTAATTTATAGTATTTAGGGTTAGGAAGTGGTGAAGTTCTTGTATGACCAATGAACTCATTTTCAACTCCCTTACTTAAGTTTGAATATAATATAGCTTGCTTTCTATCCCAAATGCCAGGTGTTACAATCTTTGAAAATTCATTTTTCCTCGGAAGCATTGCATCATAATTGAAAACATTCTTGAAGTCTTCATTGGGTTCAGAGATTTGAAACTTATACGTAATGGATTTTCTTTCTCTTTAGCTACTTCATTGAATGGTGAATATATAACAAACTGACAGTCATGTGTTCCATCTTCATTTTCATTAAATTCATAATGAAAGTCTATAAGTTGTGGCTGACTACCTTCTTCTTTCAGTTGTGCAAGAAACTCACGTAAAGGCTGTAAAGTTTGTACTTCAATGTTAACTTTTTCTCGAACATTCATTAAATGAAATCATACATTGCAACAATGTTGTATCGTCTTTAAAGTATTTGTATATGTGAATGTTTTGGGCGCTTAAAGACTGTTCGTCATTTTCTATCTCGACTTGAAGTATAAAGTCAACCTTTCTGAAAGCACGTGTTATATACATAGATGTTATGCCAATGTACTTCTCTTCATTTATGTTCACAATCCAGTCTGTTGGAAACTTAAACGTTACTCTGTTCCCCTTTATTTTGACGTCAGGGTTTTCACTACTGAACGCAACAGATAAAGGTATTTGTCTATACATTTAATTCGATAAAAATAAACCATTTACTCTTTCTTTGCTTCAGCTTCTTTAGCTTTTGCTTCAGCTTCTTCTCTAGCTTTCTTCGCCAGCAAACGTGGGTTCTTTTGTCTTCCAGCAGCTAATGCAGCAAGTTGTTTTTCACTAAGTTTTCTCTTTGGTCTCTCTGGCTTTTGTTCTTGTTTTTGTTCCTTCAGTTCGGATAAAATTTGCTCGCGAATTTCTTTCTTCAATGCTTCAACATCTATGACCCCTGGGTCTTGTCCGTAGGCTTGTCTGAGTCATTTGACTGCAGATAAAAAACAAAATTAAAACTTTAACCGATGTAAAATGAGCTTGTCAAAATCAGAGCGAGAGTCTATTATATTAAATGACGCAAGAGGAATACAACATCCTTTCTATTACGTAAGTCAGAGTAAAGATGGTAAAATATACGTAAGAAAAAGAAAGGTTCCATTAGCGAATGCAGAAAGCGACAACATTAAGGTGTATGGCAAGGGTGAAGTCCACGAAGCCCATTAAGCTTCTATTCAAACTGAAAAGTCAATAGAACAAGAAGAAAAGAAGCCAGATGTACTTTCAATAACGAACCAAGAGCTTATTGCAAAGTTCGTGAATTTCATTGAAAAACAAACCGAGTCAAAGAACCTGACCCGCCAGTGAAAGAAGTTGAGACAAAAGAGAATGTACAGTTCATTGAAAATGTCAAGAAACAACTTCCACCACGAATGCCAAGAAGAAGAGTGAGAATAATGAAGTAAATAGATATTTTTATCTGAAGTAAATACATGCAGAACGAACAGCTAAACGAATTTACTCCAGCAGAGCATATTCATCAGATTCGCTCATATTTCGATATCATAGACAATGCAGTTCAAATTGGTGACACTAATAGAAAATATTCTGACGCAAAGATTCCATCACAACCTGGAACTGCTAAAGATAACACATGGGTAACATTCAATCTCTCACCTCCTGGTGAAAATATGTTGGACCTTTACAATACATTCATTACGTATAAAATGGAAGGTCAATTTATTGTAGATAAAGAAATTGGTTCAGGTTCCAATAAAACAAACCCACCAGGATTTTGGATTGGTTTCGATGACGCTTTCTATGCAGTTGCTGGATATCAAATCCTTGCAAATGGTCGTATCGTATATTCTCAAGACAACGCAAGAGAAGAAGCATATATAACTTCAAACTCACAAACTACCGAACAAATAAAGAAAGTAGATGTTTTCTCAAAGACTCGACATGAAGATGTATGGAGTCATTCGGGAACATGCAGAACAGGACAAATTGTTAGTGGTCCAATTACAGCAGGAAAATCATTTGATTTTAAGCTTCGTTTAAGAATTCCTGTTAGAAGATTCCTTCCATTAGAAGCTATTCGATTTATTCCAGCTTTTGCAGGAAACATTCAGCTTAAAGTAAAGTTCAGTAGCGACGCCTTACAATGCACATCTATATCTGTAAATGATATCATTGCTTTCAATCCAACTCTTAAAGTTGCATTTGCTTCAGATTCAAATCCACCGACAAATAAATTTGTTCCATGGAATGAACCATTCACTATGATAACGAAGGCAGTAGAAGCTAGTGGAACAGTTACTATTACAACTGTAACCCAGCAACTATTTCGAACAAAGATGGATTTTAATGAATGTTTCATTCATCCAAAGTCATTCTCTTTAGACCCTAACATTTATACAGAACTTGTAGAACATTATACAAACGAGGCTTTATGTTTTCCTGTTAAAGTTATGGATTGGATTCCTATGGACGGTTCATTCTCAAAGAATACAGATAGTTCAAGTGCAACATTTACAGCAGCTTATACGCCTATTAATGTTAAAAGTATTTGGGCACTATTTAGAAAGAAAGACAACTATTATGTTAATTTTGAGAACCCTAAGTTTAAATATCTTCAGCTTTCCATGGGAGCTTATGGAAATATGCCTGCAGAACCTGAAAAATCATATGGACCTGTATTTTATGAAATGGTTGCGAACGCTTGCAATACAAACAATGATATGATTGGATTTAATGAAGATGTTATGAGGTCATTGGTGGATGATGGTAGTGTGGAACATAAATGGGATAGCTATGACAACACACATTTCTTATGTGGTTTTCCAACAGAAGTGGACTTTTGCTTCCAGCAAGGTCAAACATCTACTGCTCCAATAACATACAAATTGTCTGTTAAAGGACCTATTGAACTAGCAACTGAAAATGTACCAAAGCCACTTATTGGATTTATGAGGGATTGTTGCTTTGCCATTCAGGTGCGTGCTAATGGAATCCCAATAATAAGATTAGATGACTATAACTTAGCTACGGACGACAGTGAGGAATAAAGGATGAACGTTTATTTTTAAAGCTTATAAATGAGTTCTTCATCAAGCTCTCGCGAACCTTCACCATCTATGAAACAAACTTTACCAAACGATTATGGAGCACCTATTGAATATTTCTTACGAGCTGCACAATGGCAAAGAGCAGTTCACCAAGGTTAGGTGTTCCACCAGCTCCTGTCAAAAATAGCATTTGGTCAAGTCCTTATATAAGATATGGTCTCCCACTAGGTTTGCTAGCTACAGCAGGAGCAGTTATGATGTTGAAAAGAAATAAAGCAAATGTTATAAATAATACTGAAGTAGCTGAAGTTAAACAAACTCCAACACCATCACAAACAACACCTTCAATAACTCCTGAACCTATGGAAGTACAAACTCCTGTTCAAAAGTCAACTCCTAAACCGACTCCAACATTTAAACCAGAACCTACTCCTCAAATAAATCGTAAAACTCCTGCGTTTCCTTACTGAAAAAATAACGTTATTTTTTATTTAATATTAAAATTTTTATTTGATTGAAATGACAAATAAAGTCACTGAAGCAATGAAACAAAAGTTTTTGGTAGAATACATTAAATCAGGAACTATTCCAGAAGGTTTTTACATTCATACTATGAAGGATGGTAGAGTTCAGTTTAGAAAGATAAAGCAACCATTAGATAAAGAAGGAATTTTGAGAAAGATTAAATTACATGAAGACAACATTGCTGAACTTAAGAAGAAGTTAGAAGAGTTGGAGAAAGGAAGAGAGTTATAAAGCAATGAATTCAACAGGGTTAGAAATGAGGTGAAAAAAGAGGTGAGATCTCACCACTTCACCTAAATTTATTTTTGTGCTATGTTTTCATACGCGTGAGGGTGGTGATATCATTAATTTTTAAGTTTATTTTTTATTTTACTGAAAATTTTTATTTGGATGTAAATGACAGAACAAAAGCAACTCATTCGAATTCCACAGTATAACAAACATACATTTAAACATTTATTCTTCCTTCCTGAGCATAACATGTTCTTTCAAATACATCCGAGACCAGTTGACTTTTCATTGACTGTGTATAAAGATAGAAATAGTTATATCATTAAACCATATGATGACGAAGGTAAGTTATGTAAATTGTACGTTAAGAAGTTAGAGAAAGTTTATGGCTTCAAGTATGACTACAATAGGGTTAACACTGATGATGAAGATATTGAGGAAAATTTATGAGAACATTAGTGAAGTCGTTAGTGAGAACGATAGTGAGAACGTTTATTTTTTACATTAGTGAGTTCGTTAGTGAGGTGAAGTGGTTGGCGGTTTTGTAAATATTTAAGGTTAAATTAATGTTGTCGTTTGTGTTTGTGTTGTAAAATATACGTTAACGGTTTTGTAAAGTGTCAAAACGTTATGTTGGGTAAGGTGGAACGCAGTGCCGCCGTACCCAACATAACCATACTAACTAAATCAACTATTATTTTTCCATGTTCTCCTAATTGTTGATATTGTGTGTAAAGTTCATTAATGCTCATTGGTAAATTCACTTGATAAAGCATAACGTTCAACTGTTGACGACTAAAACCACTGAAAATGAAAAGGGTGGACAGGTTTGATTTAATGTTTGTGCTTAATGCTTTGAAATATTGAACAGCCATAAAGAATGAACACTGAATGTGTCGACATTGAGTTAATAACTGATTAAAATATGATTTCTCATTAGTTATTAGTTTTGATTTCACGGCATCATCTAGAAAAATTAGTGAATGCAAAAATTCTCTATCAAAATTTGAAATAGAAAGTGTTTCAAATAATTCATCCCGTTGTTTATCAATAATTTTATCCTCTAATCCTTGCTTCTTGATTGTATTATATAATTCTTTATACATTAAAAAGTTTTTTAAATAATCTTCTGCTTCTTCTTGTGATAAATAAATAATTGGAATTTTGATTAAATGCTTTAAAGATTCAAATGTATCATCTGAAGGTGAACCTGAACGGTTGATATAAATTAACACATGTGAATAGGGGGAAGTGTTAGCAATAATGATAATTTGTTTTTAATATCGTTAATGTTTTACCTTTATTTTGTTTACCAATGCTGCAGTGATTGAATTTAAGTAACATTCAGAATATGGAATTTTCATTAATTTTTCCTTAGATAGAGCATTTCTATTATCACTCAATGCTTCATTAATCATATCTATCTATGTATTATATACTCCTGCTAATTCTTCATAAGGGTGGATGAATTTAAATCCATTTAATCAAAAATAAATTTATAATTTTAAACATTTCTATTCATCAATATTTCATCATATGAACTTCTATACTGTGGTGGTGTACCTGTTGGATGATATTTCAAACCTTCATCCGGTGTCCATGTCCAATACGTAGTCCTAGTAAACCAAACCTGAGGAGGATTTGTCACCTTGAACAGTAAGTGTCATTTTCACCCTGAATGATTGGATAAGCTTTCACTTGTACTGTAACTTGTGAGTTGAAAGTTTCTAATCCATCAAAGAATATACCCGCTCCATCACGTTGAACTGGAATAGTGCATAAAATGAAGTTTGGTCTTTCCATGTTCTAGCTAATGGTATGCCATTATCATCATTCAGTGGTCTAGTTAATGAGTCCTCGTATTCTTCCGTGCATTCATTCACTCCATCTAAATCAGAAGCTTGAAGCATACGTGTAAAGAATATGTCGCCCACTGTGGTCATCGCTTGATCGGGGAAGTTTCTGGAATCTATAGTGACCTGAAGACCTCGAAGCATTGGATTTTCTAAAACCGTTCTTTGCATTGCATTCTTCGGAAATGTTAACACAACATCTGTAACATTATGAAGAGCGTATGAGAAATCTGAGCTAATACCTTCAGGAGTGATGCAACCTCCATTTAGTGAACGAACGTCAATATGTTGAGCTGGAATCATGAATGGATCTTCCTTACTAAATAAACGTGGTATTGCTTTAACTGATTCTTCAATTAAACCGTATCCTGGTGTAATGCATTTATCCTCTAAAACTTCCATCTTTGTGCATGAAATAATAACGTTATCAACTGTTGCGTCAGCAGATGTAGCGGCTAAGCTTGTAATTAATTTGGTAGGAAGTCCGATTTTTGGAATTTGCGATCATATTTATAAACATGATTCATAATCTTTTTCATAATTTTCATCAGTTATCTTTTCATAAACGTAATTTTGTAAATCAGCAACTCTTAACGGGTCAACCTGACAAAATACTAAAGTATCCCTGAAAACATAATATTTAAGAATGATTTCACCAAATGATTTAGGATAATCATCGAACGCCTGAAATGCTAACAAATCATTTACCGGAATAATCATATCAAAAGTGACATCAACTTCTTCATTTGCATTCTTGAAAACTTCTGAAGGGTCAATATATTTACCACATACTGAGTTATCATATTTTTGAACATTATTATATAACGAATGAACAAACTTTTTAACTTTCCTTTCTGATTTTGGTTATATGTTGCAAATGCGAAAGATTCACGGCGCAATCCATCTGAAGATAACCGGCATCACCTCTTTCGGTTTCTACTTCTAATTGTTTAAAGCTTTGATTTGATGATTTGTAACCAACGAATAAACGCATGCATTTAAAAGCGGCATCACATGTGAAAGCTTTATTTGAAACTAGAGTTGCTTTAACTTTGCGTTTAATATATGTGTCACCTAATTGGTTCACATCATGAGCCGGATTTGTAATTCTTAAATGAGTTTGTTTATCATCAAAATATGGAGCATCAGAGTCATAGCATGAACTTTCAAGTTCTCTATAATATCTTCTACCGTCATTCTTTGCGAATATTTCATTTATCTTTTCGAATGAATGAAACACATTTCCATTAATCGGTTTAGTGTTTGGCACTAAATAGTTAGTCGTCATTTATTAATAAATAAAAAATCAAAATTAAAAGATGAAAATGAATTTTTAATTTTAATGAAATAATCAGAAATGGCTGCAGGATTCTTTAAAAAATTATGGGATAAAGTAAAAAGAGGAGCGCATAAAGTTTGGGAAACAATGAAGAAAGGAGCAAATTGGATATTTAAGAATAAAGAAGCAATTAGTGACATTGCTGAATCAATAACGCCAAAAGCTGCCCCAATAAGAGAAGTTTTAAATAAAGGAGAAAAAGTTTATCAAAGACTTCAACCGATACTAAGATAAAAATAATATTTATTTATTTTTCAACTATCTACCCCCTATTTTATTAAGTATTCCTTCAGCTATTCCACCAATTGCGTTACCTGCTTGTGCTCCCATCGCCGGATTACCTGCTTTAGTACCTAATACTCCACCTATGATAGTTCCTGCTGTTTTCGCTACTGGTGCCAAAAAGTTTGCAACGGGTTTAATAATATTTTTATGAACCCAACCCGCAGCTTTCTTAATTCCATCCCATAATTTTTTAAAGAATCCTGCAGCCATTTCTGATTTAATATTAATTAAAAAATATATTTCATCACTTATATTCGAGAAAGGGACAGACTAGCCCATTGTCACTTTTTAATTTAGCAAATGAACGCTTATGGAGTGGAGTTTTTGGGTAAATCTGATTTGCTTATAAATGAAATAAAATCAAAAGAAACCATATTGGCATTATATTATGCAAAAATAAATGATCTTACTTAGTACTTTTAAAGTTAATTTCAGAAAAAATTTGACACAATGGTATCCGGCACATACAAGTGGTGTACAACCAAAATATAAGTTGGTTTAAACATATATTGCTATATCTCATGATCTTACTTAGTACTTTTAAAGTTAATTTCAGAAAAAATTTGACACAATGGTATCCGGCACATACAAGTGGTGTACAACCAAAATATAAGTTGGTTTAAACATATATTGCTATATCTCATGATCTTACTTAGTACTTTTAAAGTTAATTTCAGAAAAAATTTGACACAATGGTATCCGGCACATACAAGTGGTGTACAACCAAATCTTCGACTCGATGAACTTGTCATCGAGTTATATTCCAGTGTTGTTCCTTCATTCCTGATTAAGTTGCAAATTAAAGGTCTGGATTCAGAGAGAAGTGTTAAAGTTATCAAAAAAGTCACAAGAGATTTCGAAGAAATGACACAATTTAAAAAAGTCGAATGCATCAGTATGCTTGAAGCTGTTCAGAAAGGTCTGAAAAATGATACACTTGATCCCAACATTGTTTACTCAACATTAAAAATATTATTGCAAAGAAAACATTTGATTTAATAAACATTTAATTTATTATAATTAATTTTTTATTACAGTATAGTAAAAAATGCTATAAATAAATTATTATATTTTATTAAAATGTGACTTTTAATAGTAAGTGAATAAAATAAATCAGGAATTGGGAAAGAAATAAGGTTAATTAAAAATAATGAAAATTACAAGTTTAAGGTTAATGAAAAAGTGACAATGGGCGAGTTTGTCCCCCACTCCTTATATTCTAATTTTTATTTAATGATAAATGAAACCGATTTTTAAAATAAATGAAACAGAGAAGGAAGAAATAAATGAAAGTGAAGATGTTCAACAAAAAATAAACATTGTTAAACCAATTACTGAAATAAAAATTTTTTCATCTGTTGAAGAATTTAATGACTATTATGCTAATAATAAAAAATTATTTGAAGAATTGACAACATGTAAATTGAATAAAATGTTTAAAGTTGATGGATTCAAAATTTCAAAAATAAAGGGGGTGGTTAGTTTGAAATCTATTCCTCAATCAAGAATCACCTCATTAATGAAAATAGATGATTTAACAAAAAGAATAGAAGAGATTGAAGAAAGAATAAATCAAATAATTGATATCATAAATTCAAATAATCATTAATTTCAATTTCTTTTTCTCGTTTATGAGGTCTTTGATTATGACTTTATTGATTTCATAAATTCAAATAATGTTTAATTAATCGCGGAATATCTGACATCATCTATATATAGCTTCTTTTTTTATTTTATTTCATTATGTTTGGGCTGAGTGTAAATGTCTGAGAGAGGGTCAAAGTTGGAGAGAGGGTCAAAGTTGCTATTTGTCACTTTTCCACAAGAATATAATGGGGAAAAAGTTATCATATAGTTGATCTCATTCACTGAGGTGAGAGATGCATGTAGTGTAATGTGATAAACAGTGGGATTGCTGGTCTAAGTCCTAGGTTCGAGACAAATTGGCTTCATTTTTCTCTTTTTTAGTGACGTAAACTATTCAATTTTTGTGTTCTCCATTCAAATTTCAGAATTTTTTTTGCAGATTTCACGCTACATTCGAAGTTACCTTTTGTAACAACCACCACCGCCTACGAAAGACGAAAGTGTGTCACGATTTCACCCGGAAATCCGACGGTTGTTTAAGAGTAAGCACTTTTGGCACCTACTCGTAAATGTCTTACAATTTTGAAAATTTTTTAAATCTTGATTTATTCAAAAACGTAAGAATAAAAACCGTAAGAATCATACATTTTTTACTTCATATGTTAAAAAAAATGATACAAAATCGTTCAATATTGTATGAATTCTTACGTTTACAAAAAAAGTCACACAACCCTTCAACATATACTACTCTTAATCATCTTCAATAATTCTGGAAAATAAATATAAGAATCATTTGAAATCAATCAGAAAATCATAAGTATTATGTTAACAATATTTAATTTGAATTATATTATTTCATTCTTGAGTTTTCTGTATGAATCTTTTTTATCGGTGTCAAAAATTTACGATCACATTTTTCCGATCGCATTCAATAGAATTTTTTTTTCGTTCATTTGGTTTTAACATATGACCTTGCCATTCTTACCATTCTTACTTTATAATAAATATCGTTTTCTTGAATCCGAATGGCTCATTAGTGAAGAAGATGGATTAAAGAAATACGCTTTAGATGTTAGTTACGATGAAACTCAAAAAGAGTATCGTTATGTTGCTTGGAAGAATTACCACGAAAATGATGGAGCACAAACCCTCCAAGCTAAAGATGCTATTGTTTTTTCCGGTAACTTTACTGTTACTAAAACAAATATTTCTGGTAAAGTCTTCTATCCACAAGGTTCTAAAATGCACGAATTCTCTACAGTTATTGATGACAAAGGAAATGAAAGTTATAATATCCAATTAATGTTATCAAATTATGTTTCGGTTTCTATTCGATTGACCAACATCTCATATGCCGAAATAAGTATTTCCCAATTAGGTAGTAAAGAATTGATGAAGTTCACAGCGATTGGACATCCAAAACATATTTATAAATTAAGACTTACAGCATCATGGATCACATACTTCGCTGTCACAGTTTTCTTGCTATTACAGATCAGATCAATGATCAAATTATTCAAACAAAGCAAGGAAGATGATCTTAAAACCTTTGCAACACAAAATACGAAATCCAAGGATGGAAAGAACAAATCTGATGAAGGAAATGACGGATCTAAAAATAAAAATACCAAAAAAGCAAGTAAATCAAATTCAAAAAAGAATAAGGCAAATAAGCAAAAGAATGCTTAAAGCCCGCTAAAATATACAATGACTTATGATGTTTCTTATCTTATTTAATAGAATAAATTTAATATTTATGAATTTTCTTATTTTTTTTTCTTAAATTCAATCTATAATGAGTTACAATAATATAAATTTTCTCATCAGATTTCAATGCCTATGCAAATGACCTTAATATGCTTCATTTTATTTCTATAATCTATGAATGATCAAAAAAAATATCATCAAGAAAACACCAAAAACTCTCAGAAAGAAAATTCAGAGACTCTCGTCATGAAATAAATAAACATAATTTTTTCATTCAAAAATTTCATGCCGAAAACAAAACAAACTAAAGAAGGAGGAAGAGATTAATGGTGAAAGTATATTTATTAAACAAAAATTAATTTTCAAAAAGCCATAAAATAAAAAACAATATATCTATAATATAATATTAAACTTGTTGATTGTTTTCTGATGAGTCATCAACCTGGGCTCCAATATCGTTTTCAATTGGGGAATCCATTGGAGATGTGTAAGAATCGGACTTTCTATCCTTTTGTTTCTGTTCTTTTGAGTTTCTCTTTCCATAAACATTAAGTCCAATTCCACTGGAGATAATAACAATGGAAAAGAAGTGGTAGATTGTAAATTTCTTGTCAGAGAACAAAAGGAAGGAAAGGCAAACTGTAAATGCCTTTCTAAGAGATGTAACCATAACAGCAACAACAGATCCAAATGATTTAATGATCAAATAGACAAATTGAATACCGATAGCACCTAAATATGAAAAAAGAACGATACTTACAACCAACCCTGGGTTCTCTGAGCATTGTTTAATGCCTTTTGTAAATTGTCCAGTTGGAACTGATAATCCACCGACAAGAAAAGAACCAATTAAGTAAATAATTGCAATAACTTCATCTTGTGGGGCTTGGTATTGAGAAAATGCTTTCTCTTCGAGATTTGAAGCAAAAGCATCTGCGAACAATGAAGCAATAATGGCAATTAATCCCATGGCGTCGATTTTATTATGAACTTTTTTGTCACTCATTGAAATACCGATTAATCCTGCAACGATAAGGAAAACAGAAACAATTTCTAGTATGGAGTATCGTTTCTTAAGGAAAAAGAAGCTTCCTAGCATAACAGGAATTAATTTTGAGGACCTAAAGAGTACCTGAGTCGGATAAGTGATTCTTTCTAGTGAGAAATTTGATAATGCTGTCGAGCTGACCAATGCAAACGCTGTAACAAAATAAAACCAAAAAGGCGCATGCAATTTTGACCTTCCTCGGAATAGATTGTAGAATAATTTGAATGACAGAGATGCATAGCAAAGAAATTGAAGGAACGTTAAAAAGAGAGACTCGTTAAATTTGTATTTCTTAAAAATCTTTTCGTGAGCGAATCCTTGTAACAAGAATGAACCGAAAACTCCTCCAATACCAATGGCCAATATCATCCATCTCGGAAATGATGATAAATCAAAGCCAAAAATAAAGGTTTCCGATTCCATTCTTCCAAAAAAATTTTTAGAATTTATGAAAAATTCAGTACGTTACCTGATTGAATTTCTTCGATCATTCTCATACAAAATATGAACGACTAGAAAACTTTTTTTGCACTACACATACAGACTAATAAAATTAACTCATCCTTTGAAGGAAAGTAAGTGTTCGTGGAAGATTGACCAGATCATGATTTGATGCAAAAAGAGGTGTATTGAAGCCTCTGCACATACACATTCATATGACTATCTGATTATTAACGCAGGTCTTCTTTTCATTTCTCACATTATAAATCAACTTACTACAGACAAAATATTCTACCAATTGCTCCCAAATTAAAAAGTTTAACAAATTTTCTGCTTCCTTCTTGTTCAAAAGCTATCCATCAATATTATTTGCAATTTTGTTTTCTGATTTATAGGGATAACTTTAATTTTTTGAAAGCTAATATCTCAGATGTTAACAGGGATTATTCCGTTTTATTAACTCTTATAAATTAGAATCAAATGTATTTTTTAAAATAAAAAATATATATTCCATGGTACTAACACTACAGTATAGACTTATTAAATATATTGTACTTGAAAAGGATCAAAGTAGATCCGCTGAACAGTTTAATAAACAAATTTTATTAAATTATCGAAAGTAACGTTGTGTTTGCAATAGTAAAACACCTAAATAATTTACAGTATATTAACAGAAAGGAATTTTCTATCTTCTTCTCGAGGAAGACCAGCAACAAAACGAAGTATTGAAAGCCATTCGTCTTCTTTCATACAGCCAAGTATCTTGTTTGCATCATCCCATCCAGGGCGTCTAATCAGTAATGGTTCGCCTTTCCAGAGAATTACAATTGCAGGTGTTGGAATAACTCCATACTTTGTTGCCAATTCATTTGATTTAATTGCATCAACTATAAATATTTGTCCAACTGTATCTGATGAATAATTTTTGCGAATTTTATCAAATAATTTTGCAGTGAATAGAGATGGAGGTAATACTATATGATAAAAGCAAAGGCATATAAATGGCTTATCCTTTGACTTTTTTGCTTCTTTGATTGCATTTAATACTTCTTCAGAAGTGTTTCCTGTGAAATCAGTCATTGACACTTTTTCATCAAAACGAATTTTATTTTGAAGAAAATTCCTGAAAAATTCAGGAGAATACCACGAGTTAAAGATAAATTTTATAAATTTTGTGAAATTCAAAGCAAAATGATCATGAAAATTTGAGTATTGATATTATCATTGGTAGCATACTAAATAACATATCACAATGAAATAAAATTTGCTATTTTTATTGAAGTATAATGGAATACAAAGATTCGATTGGAGACAAGTCATGGAAGAACGAAATACTAGCAGAGAAAAGCGAGACAATTATCGATGAAGATGATGATCCTATGAAAGATTCAGCTGAAAATACAATAGAAATTGATGGTCAAGAATTAATTAATGTAATTATTAGAGACTTGGAAAGAGTAAAGCAAGATTTGACAAACCAAGGCAAAAATTATACACTTATCGACAATTTAAAACAATTTAGAAGTTTAATTAATCATAACAAAATTACAATTGAATTATTGAATAATAATCCAAGTTTAATACACCTTCTCTCAGATGTATCTGCCGAAAGTGAATCAGTATTTAACTCAAAAGCATGTATGGACACAATTTGGAGAATTATTTCTTCAATACCAAATTCTTTTGATCTTCTTCGAGAAAATAACGTTGTATCTGCATGTATAGCAAAATTATCAGAAAATGCAAATGAATGTATTATTTCCACTCTTTATGTTTTGCATTATTTAGTTGAAAATGATCCTTCAATACTAGATGACCTGTTTGAATACGTTGATCCGTTATCTTTTATCACAATGCTAAAATCTATTGAGGATTTATATGCTCAAACTCCAGAAGATGACCCAGAAAGTGCTAATTTAAAGAGAACTCATCGACTTCTTTTAGAAGCTGTTGCATTTTTCTTTACGATAGTTTCTGATCTTATTAATGGTGAAAATGTTGGTGTTTTTCTTCAATTAATAGATTATATACTTAATGCAGGCGTAACTCTTGGAATGGCATATTCATTTTATTCCCTTAGGCATTTAATATTAAATAACCAACTTTCAATGGAAGATTTTCAAGTTTTTGGATTATCAAGATATATAAACAGTGCATTAAAGACAAAAGACAAAGATATATGCGGACAAGCATGCTTTTTAATATGTACATTAGTAGAAAAGGGATATCAGCTATCAGATATTAATGTTATTGATATTATGAATTATATCAAGTCAATTTCAGATAAAAGAAAGGAAACAGAAGCAAGGGAATGTTTAGCTCTAATATGTGAGAAAGGACCACCAATAATTAGAGAACAAATCGGAATGTCTCAAGATTTTAATTCAATAATCACAGAATCCATATCTAGAAAGGATGAATTCGGTGGATCTGCATATATTGGTGATTTTGCAACCATTTCTTTATCAGGAAGGTCGTTAATTGGCATTATTGAATGTGGATCTTCAGAATTAATTTCAACAATGCTTAATGATAGAACAATATTATCATTACTTACAGTTCTCAAGCTTACTGATGAAGAAATCATTACCAGATGTTTGAAAGCGCTTTTGGCGATATTAGATGCAGCAGAGAAATCGGGAGTTAAAGATAATTTTGTAGAGAGTTTTGTTGAAGAAGAAGGAGAACAAGCAATCAATGAATGCTATGAGAACTTTGAAGATAATGATGTTATTTGCCAACTAATAGATTTTATCATGGAGAAAATAGGATTCACTAAAGATGAATCATAAATTGAGTATGTTTTTTTTAATGAGTGTCTAATGTGGCATTCTTGCATGGTATTCTAAAATATACAAGACATTTTAATAATCATTTTTTTTAAGAAATGTGGAAGAAATTTTTCAATCGAGGAAGTTCACTCTTTAGTATTTTTTTTCATTTTTTCATTTTTCGTTAAGGATTCATTATGTCTTGTGGGTCTTTAGCAATGTATCAAGATTTCATAGGATTTTATGACCGGCTTTTTCACATTAAATCGAACGAATCTGTTGACGAAATGACTAATTTAATCTCTTCAATTTTAATCACTAAGTACAAAATGTCTTTTCGTGTGCTATTCAATAGCATTTTCAGGGCAATGCATTCCAACTATCGATCCATCAATGTCTATGTTCAAATTCTAAACCAAATTTTAACAAAATTTTCATTAAAAAAATCCGCAATTGTTTATCCAAATTATTATTTTTTTGATGTATCCGATATTTTTAGCTTAAAACAAGAAATAGCTTCCTCCTTCCCGAAAGAAGGTGAAATCGGTTACATGATTATGCATGACCAAATTGATTGTTTCAAAGAATATTTATTAACATTTTGCATACCTGATCATGAGTTTGATTGTTTCAGAGAAATTATTTCCAATAATTCATTAACATATTTATTAATGTTTTACAGATTTGAATTCCCCTCACATGAGCGATTATCATTACTTGAAGCTTGTTGTTATTTTGGATCTGTTAACATTTTCTTTTTCCTCATTTCAAATGCCGAATGTATAATCACTCCATCATGTCTTCGAAATGCCATTATTGGAGGAAACACTGACATTATAAATGAATGCATGAAGAAAAATCAAATAGATAAATATTGCGTGAATTCTAGTCTTGTATCACATAACAATCAATTCTTTGAATACATTCTAGAAAATGTTATGTTTACCTCTAATTTTAATGTTGAATCAACAGACGATTGTTACGATCACTACTCTGATTATATTATGTATCAAGATCATTTTGATTTTGAAGATTATTTTGATCATGAATGTATCATTAGATCACAAAATTTAAATGCAGTATTACTTTTGTACATGAAAGATAAAAATTTAATTTTTCCATGGTGTGCTGCATTTCCTCAGTTACTTGATATCATCAAGAAGGAATCTATGAATAATTCCTATCAAGTTTTGAATTTACAATTTCTTCATTATGCAATAAATTATGGATGTATTGAAACTGTAAAGTTTGCATTTTCCCAAAATGAAGGTGGAAATGCGAAATATATAAATCTTGATTCACTTCTGTTTTATGCAGTAGAAAAAAAAACAATAAAGAAATTGCAGAATTTCTTCTTTCTCACGGTGCAGATAAAGACGCTAAAAATAATGATGAATTAACTCCTCTCCATGTAGCATTAAAAAACAATAGTTTCGAAACTGCTGAAATTCTTATCTCAAATGGTGCAAATGTCAACATTTGGATAGATGAGGAAACTGCTCTTCAATTTGCTTTAGACAAAAATGTCAAAGAAATCGCTAAACTTATTGTTTTGCATGGTGCAGATATCAACATTCAAAACATAGATAGGAAAACGGCTCTTTATTATGCAGCAGCAAAATGTAATGATAAAGAAATGTTGGAATTTCTTATTTCGCATGGTGCAGATATCAACATTCAAGATAAATGTGGGAAAACAGCTCTTCATTATGCAACAGAAGCATGCAAGGATAAAGAAATGTTGGAATTTCTTATTTCGCATGGTGCAGATATCAATATTAAAGATGAAAATGGGAAAACTGCTCTTCATTTCGCAGCAGAATATGATCGTTTAGAAACAGCAAAACTTCTAATTTCTTATGGTGCAGACATAAATGCAAAAGATAAATTTGGAAGAACAGCCTCACACTATGCAGCAGAAAAAGAATTAGAAGGATTAATAGAATATCTTGTTATGCATGGTGCAAAAATTAATGAAAAAGACGAAAATGGAAAAACTCCACTTCATTTCGCAGCAGAATATGATCGTTTAGAAACAGCAAAACTTATAATTTCTTATGGTGCAGATATAAATGCAAAAGATAAAGAAGCAAAAACTCCTCTTGACTATGCAATCCAAAGTAAAAGACGAAAATGGAAAAACTCCACTCCGATGAGTATCTTCGACTACCTCGAACGCGTGGCGAATGATGAATATGAATACGAGGAAGAGGAAGATCATTTTGAAGATGAAGAAGAGGAGACCGATGAACAAGTGAGGGAAAGATTGGCGTACGAAGAGATTCAGAGGGAATCACTACAAAAACTGTGGGAAGAAACAATTAGAAAAAGCGAGATTAGTAATAAAGATTGATTTGATATATATATATTTATTTTTCAAATTTAACGAATTGTTCAAGGAGACTACGTGAAACAACTTCTGATGATGTTGGACTAGAAGGAAGTGAATCACGAAGAGTTCCTTTAACAATACAAACTACTTTGATTTTTTTTTTGACAAAAATTGAGGAAAATCAGAAATGGTAATACCAAAAAGGAATTGTAATGATCTCTTCCATTACAAAATCACATGGGGAACATGACTTTTCAAAATAGATTAAGTAAGAAAACAATTAAATTTTATTTCAAAGTTTTATTCTATATAGTAGGTTATTTTACAATCAGACAAGCTTATTGTTTAGTCGATTAGGGTTTTAAACCAAATAAAAAATAAATAATTTTTTTTAAAAGTTGAATTTTCGCTCTTTAATTCACTAAACAACTACAGTAAAAGCGGATGTTAGTATTACAAAGATGATTAAAGAATCTGAGGAATTATTTTTGAAATTGATTACTTTCTTAAATAATTGTTAAAGATTACATAAGAAATAGTTTCTACAATTATAAAACTTCCATTGATAAGACTATTTGATGTGATAGAATTGACGAGAAAAAAAAATTGATTTTTCTCGGAAGGTTTTTGAATGTTTCTAAATAAAGATAGTATTTTGTGAGAAAATCACGATGCTGGTATTAATTGTTGAAACAATTTGAGTTAATTTTGAGAGATTTTTTGTCTTATTGAATTTAATCTTCGGAAACGGAAGATAGTTCTTTATCTGTGAATGTTTCTTGATTAGCGATCGTAGGTTGCATTTGCTCAAGTTGTAATTCATGGGTTGGCGGAACTAGTGCTTCAGGAGGAATTTGAGCTATTTTTCCTGGTTCTGGAAGGCCTTTAGGTATCTTCGACTTCGGTGCATTTGTTTCCGGGGGCCCTGCATCATCTGTTTCTTTACACATTAATTTATAAAAAGTGACAAAATGGTTTTTAAGATCTAGGTACTTTTCTGAGGAGATTGCAAAGTGTTCTATGCATACAAGACATAATCAAATAACTAAAGATGTACCTTAAGAAGTGACAATGCATGGGAAGACATTTTTTTTTAATAGTGGTATTGTTACCGATTAGATGGGTAATAAAATCTTCTTGAGATGATTTTATGTAAAGTAAAAGTGTTATGGTAGTGTTCCTCGTGATTTATTATAGTATTTATATATCATATTATGTGGCCTTTCTACTATTCTAGTTATGGAGTTTGTGTACCTTAAAACAAAGGCTTTTTAATTGAAATTCAATTTTCCTAACCTTAAGGGTCCACTGTAAAAATTGAAAGTCTCTCAAAATTGAGAGGCGACTTGCAAATAATCATTATCGTCATTTTTCGAAAATCCACTTTTCCTAGCGTTCTGATTAATATTATGTGAATACAACAATGAAGCATATGTTTCAATAAGATGGTAATATATTCTATCACTTCAAATCTCATAAAAATTGCAAAATCAGCGTGTTTTATAAGAACATGATTTTTTCGAATTTTTTCGCTTTTGGATGCGTGTTTTGAAAAATAGATATTTTCGAATTTTAATTTTATCTTAAGTATAAGTTTTATATTAGGAATTTTTTTGACCTATTTCTAATCATTAATTCCAATGTTTTTCAAGGAATTTAATTGAGAAGAAATTAGGAATTTCGCTTTAATGCCATTACAAACTAATATTATGATGCATAATATATATATTTATTGAGGCTAATGCCGGGATATCTTGCATTTAAAAAAAAATTCAAAGAATTGACAATTGGATAGCACAAATTTAATTCCCTGGACAAAGTATTATTGTTTATATATTCAAACCATTATCCTTCGTTTAGATATGTTGGCCAAAAATTTTCGTGTTATTTTTTGTGTTTAAGCATAAATTATGTATTTACTTATGAAAAATAAGCATTTTATTCATTATCATAAAGATATACCATAACAATTGATAAAATTTTTTTAAAAAAAGTTGTGTATTTTAGTGGGTATTATTCTGGATAATGCCAATTTTTACAAGATTTAATATTAACCATATCAATAGCCGACTCAATGTAAAAATTTAGATATTATTTTTTCATTAATCAAACTTTGATAAATTTTAGTATAATGAACGATTTTGTTTCGTGTATGATACAGAAATGAAAAGCTTAATTAATATCATTTTGCATTTTTTAAAGGATGTTAGAGTACATCTACATTAAAAAATCAGATTTGAACTGCGATACTGCATCAAATTGATGCATATCTGATAAGGATCTCAAAAGAGTAAAGTTAATTTTTTTGTGTTTTTTTAAGTTTTGGGCCTTAGTAAAACACCATCTCGAGCAATATTTTTGGGACGACGATAGACCTTATTTGGCCTTACAGTGGACCCTTAAATAAAAAAATACGTTATTTCAGAAATGAGCAACGCTGAAGTTAAAATATTTAACAATGATCAACTAACAAATCTTTTAATTGGAAAGCAACCAAGAATTGGACATGGGATTAGTGAAAAGCGGAGTCAATCTACGTTAAATAGAGACTTTACGGATTTTTCAAAATTCAAATTCCCAGAACCAATTGAACCAATCAAGAAAAACCCTGTTCAAGAGGAAGAAAAAACTGATCGTGCAAGTACACAACAAGCAGCTACAAGTCAATTCAATAAATTACGGCAGGAAGAAAAATTGATAGGACAAGTCGATCAATATTTAAGCGTTTACGAATCAAACCATAAGAGGAAGACTCTGATGATGCACCAAGAGTTTGAAGAGCATTATCTTCAGCCGGTCTCGAGAAAATTGATGAAGAAAGTTAACGGACCAGAATACGACAAATATGTTCGTGCTAGATCTCAAGCAATTAAGACTTTTGAGACACAGATTAGCCAAAAAGATTCTTTACAGCGCCAATTACCTTCAATTCCAACAATTAGCTTTGACACAAGCGACATTGTTGATCCTGTTATGAAGTATCGTAAAAATGCACAGAAAGAACAAACCCTTACTAAAATTATTGCCATGCAAAATGGAGAATACAAACCACCAGAGCCAATTCAAGAAAGAGATACTATGAACCTCAAGAAATGGAAGATACTTGCACAGACACGTTTCTATGAAGGAACAGGCTCAACTCCAAAAGGAAAGAAAGTTTTCCCTCAAAAATTCCTTGATAATGTGCGCGAAGATGATTTTGCTGAGCCTCTCCCTATTATACCAGGTAAGAGAAAAGGATACGTACCAAAAGATAATGATATATTCTGAATTTATTATTTTTATTTAGTTTTTTATCTGTTATTTTAAAGCCTTTGTAATATAATTTATTTCAAACTCGAATACATACATTGAATTTTTGAATTAAAGAAAAAAACTACATTTAATATCATTCTTTTCCAAAGCCTAGGTTCTCGTTACTAGTGTCTGGTTCTCTCAATTTGTGGATAGCTCTCGCTTTTTGTAACCATACTTGAACAGCTAAATTATTGTTAAGGATACCCTTACGTGTCAGATTTTTTGCGCATACGAAGAAGTCATGCTAGACATGAGCTATAAACCTGAAATTTTAGCAACATATTTAAAACTTTTTAAACTACAATACACTTTAATATTCAAGAACAAAAATATTCTTTTTAGAAATTACATAATTATTTTATGTGAAATCTATATAAAAACATATTTTGCGAGCGTAACTTTTTTCTTTATAAGCACCTTATATGACTGATAAACTGTGAAGGCACATAATTGTTAATTCATAGAGTTGATATGTTTCCAAAATTGAGAGGAAATTTGAAAATTGAATACCCTTTCAATTCAATTTTCAAAAGATATCAGCTCCTTCAATAATTGAATGACGATTTTGATCATTTGCTCTTAAAACAAGTATGCCATGGAGAAAAAAGTTACGCTCGCAAATCTGAAATATAACTATCATATAAAAAAATTAAATTTCTAATTTTTTACTCTATAGATATTATTGGCCACTTGTGTAATGCATAAAAGTTTATGTCATATGCATACATTTGGAAGTATGGGAGACGAGGGAAATTACTTCTATGAGGCACTAGGATTTTTAAAAATTTCTCTATCGGACTCACCATTCAATTTCTCGAAAATTAAAAAAAAAATAATAGCTAAAATGTATTATGCATAACAAATTTTAATGTTACACGGTATTTTTGGAACTTCATGACATGAATTTTCTTTATATTATTTTTTTTTTTTTGGATTTTCTATGATTTATGCGATAGGCTGGAACAATTGTAAGTGCAATGATATCATTTATAGAGAAATCTAAAACTTCAGCATTCAGAACTCGCAACCACAAAAATATTCATTTGCTAAGTAAGTAAAGTTGATTAAGTTCGACACTTAGCTTTTATACGTAAAACCAAGTGTGTATTGTTATTTCTTGTTAAATTATTGAGAAAAAAATAAATTGTAAGAGAAACGATACTGATTATTGAAATAATATTGAGGGTAGCTGCAGATTTCTTCATTAACATGCCGGAAATTTGTTAATCTTGGTTTTCTATCATAAAATCTGTCGAAGAATCTAAAAACGGAGATATGAAATAGAGATCATGTAAATCTAGAGTATCCTGTCAGAAAAATAGACTAAGCATGTAACCCTTTTTTGGTCATAAACACTTTTTACCACTTAGTCATACAGATGATCATTAAATTTAAACGAGCACTTTTTGTCAGAATTTATTCTTTTACAAAGACAGAAGATTTTAGTATTATTTAATATTAGTGCTGTAGCAAAATTCAAAAAACGGTGAAAATTCAGTGAATTTGTGAATTCACATTTTTTTTTCGACATTTTTCTTGATATATCCATGCACATTAAGAACACAGCTTTGATACGCTTAAAAAAGCATATTTCATATGAAATTGTTAAAGAAATAAACAATTTATATAAAAATTGCACTTATGGGCAGTTTAGATATATAATTTATATATAACATATATACAAATCCATAGACAAAGTGCAATAACTACAATGTTGTAGAAAATTACAGCAGAAATACTGACTTTTTGAAGGATAATAAGAATTCTTCAAAATGTTGTATTTTTATAATTTGATGATTTTTTTTTACTATTTCATTAATCTTTATGAATAATAATTATTTTTAATATATGTGCTATTAAAATTTCAAATTTTGACTAATATATCTAAGTTATCTGAACGAAACATTTAGAAAATATCATACTTACATTGAAATAGCAAGTAGAGCATATTAATAGCAAGTTTCTTGGCTTTATATCTATCATCTATTGTTGTTTGATCAAACAAAATTCACTCTATTATATGGTGTCAATTAATTAAAACAATTTTGAATAGTTATTTATTTAGTGCGAATAAGTGCAAACTCATAAATGAATAACTTAATAGTAGAAATGAATTATCTGATATAAATCTCACATTTTGTCCATCAGAAATACTTTAATTGCATACGCATAACTATTAGTAATACGTCTGGAGTGTCAATTAATAACAATCCCACAACAAGTAAAATTCAGATTTTTATTAAACTTATTTTTTCCTAAAAGTTTTCTCAAATTACTATATATACATATGTGGATAAAATAATAGTAATATTGTAAAAAATTAGATAATTTTTTTTATTTGAGAACCTCTCAAAAGTTCATTCAATTTATCAATTGTTTCAGTTTGATGTATATTCATTTCTGGAGCCTAAAACTTTAGCAATCATGACAATATCATATTCTCTTTCTAACTACGCAATGTAAGGGTATCCTTAATATTGCTTAGCGAGGGAATTTATTGGTTATCCCCCCTCATTATTTTTATTTGTCTTTCTATATGAGTCGAACAAGAAAGGAACTCAAAGCCCAAATGATTAGAAAGAGGAAGAAACAAGATTCAGATGATGATATTGAAGCACATTTTAAGAAATTTGAGCAAGAATTGCCAAAGAAAGAAAAAGTTCGTCATGAAGAATCACAGAAAAAGAACAAAAGATTCAAAAAAGTATCTTCTGCAAGCTCATTAGTATGTGCTCGTAAAGGAGTCGCATCAAGTTTACGCTTTTTCATGAAAGAATTTTTCAATTTTATGCCAAATATTCAGCAAGCTCCAAAATTTGGAGGTAATGATCGTGTAGAACTAAACTCGATTGCCGATAAATCAGGATGTGATACAATTATGCTTTTTGAGACAATAGATAATAAACCATTTTTATGGGTATCCATTGCTCAAGAAGGCCCTACAATATGCTTCTCACTCGAAACTATGCATACATGTGAAGATGTTAATGGAAATGGAAAATGCACAAAATTTTCTTCTCCAATTCTAGTTTTTGATTCACATTTTGACGAAAAACCTGAATACGGAATATGCAAAGAGCTTCTTACTAGAGCACTTCGCGTTCCATACGGCACCAAGAAGATGAAAGAACATGTTGACACAGTTTTATCATTCTTTATCCTCCAAAACCACATTTACTTTAGAAGATACCAAATTGACTACCAAGAACCAATTAAAGTATTCGAAGCAGGACCACAGTTTTGCCTTGAGCCAATTTTTATTATGGGTGGATCTTTTTGCGGACAAAAGATCTGGCAAAACCAGAAAATCCTTGCCCAAGTTAAAGCTGCTACAGGAAAAGACACAAAGAAAGAAAATGAAGAAGAATCTACTTCAAAATAAAGTATTTATAGATAAAACTTTTATTATACAAAATACATCTTTTTTTTAATTTCCCATCCTCTATAATTTAGTAAACTTCAACTTCAATTTCTTTATTCTTTCAATATAGACACATCGCACAAAATTTGAATAGCTCTCTAAATATTGAGAATGCATGTGAAATCTCAAACAAATGAAACATAATAAAATATTACTTCTTTTTGGTGCGTCTTATATCATATAAATTGATATTAGTATTTTCAATTTATTAAGAAAATGTTGTAAAGTAAAATAAAGTTAGAAAAAAGTTGATTATCTTTTCTTTGCATATTTTAATCATCAACTTTTTCTTATGACAAATTTTTGAATTGGAATTTTGAAACATAACAAAAATTCAATGGCGTTTCACATCTTTTCATGGGATTAATGACGATTTATCATATATCAGAATGACCCAATAATTCGAAGCAAAAGTGTCAAATATCTGAATGTTAAGTTTTTAAAGATTTATTCTTGATCAAAAGGAAATCCATTATTTTTCTGTTTTGCATATTGGTTCGCAGACTTATTTTATGCAAGGCAATCAAACTAACACTTTAACATTCAATAATTGCGACTTTGAAACAAAAGAGAAAAATAATACATTTAATTACAAAATATTCAATCACAATCCAATGCACGTGAATGTGTCAATCGAGCAACATATTATTTTCAAAAATAGAAACAATTTTAACTTTAATCTTGAAAACAAAAAAACTATCAATATTATATAACAATCAGAAAGAATGTTTCAATTTATCATCTGTTGATAACATTTATTATACTTCGAATCATATATCTGGTGACGAAAGATATGAAATTATAATTGAATGGAAAAACAGAACAATTCTTAGCAATAGAAGTGTTAAATTAGAATACAATCATAATTCTAAGAAATTATTATATCAAACATCTGCAATAACAGATATATCTATAGAATATGATTATCAAGATTACATTCATGTTAATTTTACAGTTTATCCATTCAATATTGTATACTTGCGAAACCAATTTGAAGTGAAAATTGATTCAAAAGATCATGAATATATTGATCCATCTATTAACATATATGATTCTACAAGGGTAAGGTATGAAGATATGAAAATTAATATCAGTGGTTTAAAAGGAGGAAAACATACATTAAATTTGAAAATGCTTGCATATCAGTTGTCCTCCGTTGAAGCATCACAAGAATTCACTATCCCATTTCTAAGTATGAATCTAGAGATTATTTCATTTGATATTTCTCCTAAAGTATTTCCTGCTTTTGGAAATGCAGAAATAACAATAACTGGCAAAGTCAAATATTTTCCTAGAAGAAGAAATACTATTAAATATAGCATCAACAATGAAAGATATCAAACTTTAACTTCTTTTAACAGTTTTTCAACAACACCATCAACATCAATAGATGTTACCAATTAGTAGTAGGATATGAAGGGTTTAGTGACTTTTTTTGTAAACGTAAGAATTCATACAATATTGAACGATTTTGTATCATTATTTTTAACATTAATTTTAAAATAATTTATTTTTTTATTCTTACATAAATGACCCAACAAGTAAAACCAGATAAAATAGATTATCGAATTTTAGAGGATGGTGTTCCTGTTTATATTCAAAGATTTAAAGGGAAGCAATATTATAGAATTCTTAATCCTGAATACATAAAACATTTATTTAAAAAGGAAGACTGTGAATTATTAAACGTTAATGAATATGAAACCAATAAATCAAAATTGAAATATAAATATATTGGAAGTGATGAAAGATGTAAAAATAAAAATAAAGTTTATTCAGTTTCATATAATGAATGGAAAACCAATAAGATAAGAAAACATTTAGGAGATTATGGGAAATGTTCTGAATTCTTCAAATCTAGTATGTATGAGAGAGTAAAAGAAATTAGAAATAATTATTTTCATGAGTAAAAGAAATTAGAAATTTATGTCTTACGTTTTTGAATAAATCAAGATTTAAAAAATTTTCAAAATTGTAAGACATTTACACTCAGCCCAAACATAATGAAATAAACAAATTAAAAAAATTAACATTAATTTTAAAATAATTTATTTTTTTATCTTTTATAAAAGAATCTATATATAGATGATGTCAGATATTCCGCGATTAATTAAACATTGTTTAAATCCTGAATGGAATCAATGAAGTCATAATCAAAGACCTCATAAATGAGAAAAATAAATTAAAAATTAATGATTATTTGAATTTATGAAATCAATTATTTGATTCATTCTTTCTTCAATCTCTTCTATTCTTTTTGTTAAATCATCATTTTCATTAATGAGGTGATTCTTGAGCGAGGAATAGATTTCAAACTAACCACTCCTTTTATTTTTGAAATTTTGAATCCATCAACTTTAAACATTTTATTCAATTTACATGTTGTCAATTCTTCAAATAATTTTTTATTATTAGCATAATAGTCATTAAATTCTTCAACAGATGAAAAAATTTTTATTTCAGTAATTGGTTTAACAACATTTATTTTTTGTTGAACATTTTCACTTTCATTTATTTCTTCCTCCTTGTTTCATTTATTTTTAAAATGGTTTCATTTATCATTAAATAAAAATTAGAATATAAGTGATGAAATATATTTTTTAATTAATATTAAATCAGAAATGGCGGCAGGATTCTTTAAAAAATTATGGGATGGAATTAAGAAAGCTGCAGGTTGGGTTTATAAAAAGGTTATTAAACCTGTTGCAAACTTTTTGGCACCAGTAGCGAAAACGGCAGGAACTATCATAGGTGGAGTATTAGGTACAAAAGCAGGTAATCCGGCGATGGGAGCACAAGCGGGTAACGCAATTGGTGGAATTGCTGAAGGAATACTTAATAAAATAGGAGGTAGATAGTGGAAAAAAATAAATATTATTTTTATCTTAGTATCGGTTGTAGTCTTTGATAAACTTTTTCTCCTTTATTTAAATTTCTCTTATTGGGGCAGCTTTTGGCGTTATTGATTCAGCAATGTCACTAATTGCTTCTTTATTCTTAAATATCCAATTTGCTCCTTTCTTCATTGTTTCCCAAACTTTATGCGCTCCTCTTTTTACTTTATCCCACAGTTTCTTAAAGAATCCTGCAGCCATAGTTGATTATTTCATTAAAATTAAAAATTCATTTTCATCTTTTAATTTTGATTTTTTATTTAATAATAAATGACGACTAACTATTTGGTGCCAAACACTAAACCAATTAATGGAAATGTGTTTCATTCATTCGAAAAGATAAATGAAATATTCGCAAAGAATGACGGTAGAAGATATTATAGAGAACTTGAAAGTTCATGCTATGACTCTGATGCTCCATATTTTGATGATAAACAAACTCATTTAAGAATTACAAATCCGGCTCATGATGTGAACCAATTAGGTGACACATATATTAAACGCAAAGTTAAAGCAACTCTAGTTTCAAATAAAGCTTTCACATGTGATGCCGCTTTTAAATGCATGCGTTTATTCGTTGGTTACAAATCATCAAATCAAAGCTTTAAACAATTAGAAGTAGAAACTGAAAGAGGTGATGCTGGTTATCTTCAGATGGATTGCGCCCGTGAATCTTTCGCATTTGCAACATATAAACCAAAATCAGTCAGGAAAGTTAAAAAGTTTGTTCATTCGTTATAAATAATGTTCAAAAATATGATAACTCAGTATGTGGTAAATATATTGACCCTTCAGAAGTTTTCAAGAAAGCAAATGAAGAAGTTGATGTCACTTTTGATATGATTATTCCGGTAAATGATTTGTTAGCATTTCAGGCGTTCGATGATTATCCTAAATCATTTGGTGAATCATTCTTAAATATTATGTTTTCAGGGATACTTTAGTATTTTGTCAGGTTGACCCGTTAAGAGTTGCTGATTTACAAAATTACGTTTATGAAAAGATAACTGATGAAAATTATGAAAAGATTATGAATCATGTTTATAAATATGATCGCAAATTCCAACAAATCGGACTTCCTGCCAAATTAATTACAAGCTTAGCCGCTACATCTGCTGACGCAACAGTTGATGACGTTATTATTTCATGCACAAAGATGGAAGTTTTAGAGGATAAATGTATTACACCAGGATACGGTTTAATTGAAGAATCAGTTAAAGCAATACCACGTTTATTCAGTAAGGAAGATCCATTCATGATTCCAGCTCAACATATTGACGTTCGTTCACTAAATGGAGGTTGCATCACTCCTGAAGGTATCAGCTCAGATTTCTCATACGCTCTTCATAATGTTACAGATGTTGTGTTAACATTTCCGAAGAATGCAATGCAAAGAACAGTTTTAGAAAATCCAATGCTTCGAGGTCTTCAGGTCACTATAGATTCCAGAAACTTCCCCGATCAAGCGATGACCACAGTGGGCGACATATTCTTTACACGTATGCTTCAAGCTTCTGATTTAGATGGAGTGAATGAATGCACAGAAGAATACGAGGACTCATTAACTAGACCACTGAATGCAGATGATGGCACGCCATCAGCTAGAACATGGAAAGACCAAACTTCATTCTTATGCACTATTCCAGTTCAACGTAATGGAGCGGGTATATTCTTTGATGGATTAGAAACTTTCAACTCACAAGTTACAGTACAAGTGAAAGCTTATCCAATCATTCAGGGTGAAAATGACACTTACTGTTCAAAGGTGACAAATCCTCCTCAGGTTTGGTTTACTAGGACTACGTATTGGACATGGACACCGGATGAAGGTTTGAAATATCATCCAACAGGTACACCACCACAGTATAGAAGTTCATATGATGAAATATTGATGAATAGAAATTATAAAATTATAAATTTATTTTTGATTAAATGGATTTAAATTCTGAAGAATTAGCGGGAGTATATAATACATACGTAGATGATATGATTAATGAAGCATTGAGTGATAATAGAAATGCTCTATCTAAGGAAAAATTAATGAAAATTCCATATTCTGAATGTTACTTAAATTCAATCACTGCAGCAATTGGTAAACAAAATAAAGGTAAAACATTAACGATATTAAAACAAATTATCATTATTGCTAACACTTCCCCCCATTCACATGTGTTAATTTATATCAACCGTTCAGGTTCACCTTCAGATGATACATTTGAATCTTTAAAGCATTTAATCAAAATTCCAATTATTTATTTATCACAAGAAGAAGCAGAAGATTATTTAAAAAACTTTTTAATGTATAAAGAATTATATAATACAATCAAGAAGCAAGGATTAGAGGATAAAATTATTGATAAACAACGGGATGAATTATTTGAAACACTTTCTATTTCAAATTTTGATAGAGAATTTTTGCATTCACTCATTTTTCTAGATGATGGTGAAATCAAAACTAATAACAAATGAGAAATCATATTTTAATCAGTTATTAACTCAATGTCGACACATTCAGTGTTCATTCTTCATGGCTGTTCAATACTTCAAAGCATTAAGCACAAACATTAAATCAAATCTGTCACCCTTTTCATTTTCAGTGGGTTTAGTCGTCAACAGTTGAACGTTATGCTTTATCAAGTGAATTTACCAATGAGCATTAATGAACTTTACACACAATATCAGCAATTAGGTGAACATGGAAAAATAATAGTTGATTTAAATAAAGAGATGTGTTAAATTTGATTAACTTTTTATAATTATTTTTATTTTTTATTTATAATTAAACATGACAGAAATGCAAATCTTCTACAGGTTCCATTAAAACAAGGGACAAACAAAAGGGTGCATATAATAGAACTATGAAAGTTCCAGACGGAATGAAAGAATTAGTCCACATTGTTGCTGGTCTTCAAAAAGGATGTAAACAAATGAGAAACGTTTTAACATTACCAGAAGCTCAAGCATATGCCAAACGTCATGGTCCAAATTGGGAAGCACATGAAGCAGACATTACAGGACCAAATGGAAAACCTGATGGTATAAATGAAGTTTTCGTTACTGATGGTCAAGGTAATATTAAAGTCATAAATGGTTATAAATTAACTGTATCTGATTATCCTAAACGTAAAGCATATAATGAACGTTATCCTATGCAATTTGATGAAAATGGAAAAGCTGTTAAACAATACATTGGAGAAGGTGAACATGGTCCAATTAATTCATACCGTCATAATCCATATTCTTATTTCAATGAAGAATTAAACGCTATTGAAGAAGGACCGGATGGATTACCACGATATGTTAATCAGTTTGATGGTCAATATGCAAATTTGAGACCTGAAATTCCAGCTAAGAAATTCTTTAAAGTTGCTTTATTCGATCCAGTGTTCAATGCACAGAAAGAAGCAATGAAAGCAGAATTTAAACCAATTCAAGTGGCAAGAATTTCTTCATCTTCACTTTCAGAAGCGTTCAAGGAATTGATAAAGAAACCACTTTATTCTCAACAAGGTTATAACTTTGATTTAATTAAAGAAAGTGATAGACGTAAATTAGAAAAATCAGATGGTTTTAAGAATGCATGTAATGAAATGATTAAAGATATTGTAAATGATAAAATAAGACTGGAAGAAACTCAAAGCAATATCAATAACATAATTGGTGCAGTTACAAAGAAAGTATAAGCAAACAATGATGAACCTTGGGATATTACCGTAACAACTAAATAAAACTTTAAATATATTTTTCTTTTTTTATTCAATTATAAATGAGAAGACGTTTCACAAGTCAAAAGAACACAAACGCAAAAGCAGAGATTACGGTTGGTTATAACGTAAATGATGATAAATCACGAATTATTCAAAATGTTAAAGTTAATGTTAGCCCTGAATTAACTCGTGACTTACCAAAGAAAGAGGAGGAGCAAAATAAAGAAGATGGAGACCCAATCATTTTATCTGAACCCGGTAAAGAACCCGTTGAAATCCCCACATATCCAACATACCCCCCACCTCTTTCATCAAACATCGAGAACCCAGGAATCTACGATTCCAGTCGCAATGCGCCATATAAAATAGACATTAATTCTGAATTAATGAAAATTTACCGTGATATAATAACTGATAATTATGATTCAATAATAAATTTAATTGATCAATCCGGTTTAATTATTTTACCTTATGAATCATTAATTCACATTATCGCCATTCTTTGTGATGTTCAAGATTCAGACGTTAAGATTCAATTTTTCATAGATGATGAGGTTTCATGCTGCGGAACAGTTGCAAAAATAAATCCTATAAAGGATATTAGCACAATTAAGATATCAAAGAACGGAACAACAACTGAACTTCATTTAACATAATGATATTTATAATAAAATAGTTGATGAATATAAAATATCACTTGAAAAATTCTTTGTTAAGGCCATTTAATATTCAAGCATTAACATTATTGAATAATAATCCTTTGAATCATAATCAATAATAATTGACCTTTCACCAGTTTCTATCGTTTGTTTTATTTCTTTTTGTTCCCCACTATCTGGATCGGTCATTGTAATTGTTTTTGTTATAGTATCGGCTTTATCTTTAACTTCAATCTTTTTTCCATCAGGATATTTAAACCAAAATTCCAAAAATTCGATATTGTCAATCTGTTCATATTTTAATCTATCAATTACATTTTTAATACCATCTGAAAATCTTATGAAATGGTCATTATATGGGTTTGATTGAACTAAATTTGAATGAAGTGAAATATAACCCGATGATGAATATGACATTGACTCATATTTTCTGAAAACACTAAAATTTATAACATGAATGAATTTCTTATTCGTTGAATTTATGAATTCTTGAGGTAATCTTATTCTAGTTTTATTTATCACTGGAAAATAACGCTTTACCATATTTTTAATCGTAATAAAAATGTCAATTATCAATATTATTTCGAATAATAGCTGTGAATTAAATTTAACAGTTAGCGGAATTTATAATGTTACTCTCGTTTCTGTGAGTGGTAAATTTAATCCCATTCTTTTAGACCCTTCAGATTATATATCATTTATTAAAGATGACCAGAAAAAACGTATGATATGTATATAAATAATGTGATCACGAAATGGGATATTAACACGATTTTAAGTTATTTAAATGAATCATTTATCATATGGTATGAAGAAAATTTTAAATCAAAACCTGATAAACTTTTTGAACTTGATGAAATAAATAACCTTATTAAATTCCCGCTGAAAATTAAATTTTGTACTCCTCATCTTCGTTCATTGTTGGGGATATTAAATTTTGAAAAAGATGTTGGGGATGTTTTGTATTCTGACACTGGTTCCAATTTCATTTTAATCAAATGTGATAAAGTTAATACCCCAATGAGATTTTCACATCAAACATTAGACCCTAACTCTTACCCATCAATACAAAACATTTTATCCATCAACTTAAACACATTTTCTTTATCATATCCGTTTCAATTATCCGGGAATTCATTTATTCTTCATTCAAAAGATTTATCAAATATTAAATTTAGAATAACTGACCTATTTGATTGTGATTTAGAATTCATGAATGAAATATTATGGCAATTTCAAATAGAAAAAATAGCTGATGAGATAACGGATTAAATATTTATTTTTAAATCATAATAAATGATTAAACAACAGCAACCACAACAACTTAAGGCACAGACCATTACATACGCCACATATGCATATAATTCAAAGACGGCAGAACAAACGCAAAGGTTGAAATATGGAGATTTGGAGATAGTATTGAAAAATGACCATTTCGAATTCGTTTGCAAAGGTGGTGCAGTGATATCAAATATAAAAGAAATTTTATTTATGAATTCAAAAATTAAAGGTATAACGGATGATATAACATCAATTCCACCAGAAGAACAAAGATATTACGCATTAAATGCATTTCCCAAAGTTTTGAAGATTGGAAGATTTAATTTAAATGAGGAATTCATAAAAGGTTTCCTAAATGACATAATGAAGAAGGCAGATAAGGAATATGTCAACAGTGAATTAATGAAGAAAGCAGATAAGGAATATGTGGATAGTGAGTTAGAGGAGAAAGCAGATAAGGGACTTGTGGCTAGTGAATTAATGAAGAAGGCAGATAAGGAATATGTTAATGAAAAAGATAATGAAATTATAGAAAGGGTTGAATGGTATCATGGATGGACATCGAAGATTTTAAAAACTAAAGCTGATACAGGATGGGTTTCAGAATGTTTAGACCTTAAAGCAGATAAAACTTATGTTAACAATGAGTTAGAGAAGAAAGCAGATAAGGAAAAAGTTATTTCATTCATTAATACTGAGTTAGCAAAGAAAGCTGATATATCATTTGTTAATGAAGAAATAAAACAATCAGAGGTCTATTTTACTCCACCATTTTTAAATTTTATGAAATCATCAGATAAAACCTTTGATATAGATTCTTTTGAATGGATATGTTTCGATGGAGTGACCATGTATTTATTTTATACAGCTGGAGTGCTTTATTATTTTAAAACAAATGATTTTAAAAACTATGAATCATTTACTCCATCTGTTTGGAATCCTGATACACGAAAGCCAATCATTAATCCAAGAATTTTATATGTTGAATATAATAACGGTAAATTTATGGGAATGATAACGGTTGGAGATGATTTTTGCCCTTGTTATTCATTCGATTGTATCCAATGGTTCAAATGTAATTTAAATCAAGATGCTAAATTTAAATTTCCAAATAATCCTATTAGATGCGTTAATAATAAATGGGTACTAATTTATGAAGTCAATCAAATTTTCATTAGTGAGGATGGGATAAATTATTATATGTTTAGTATGATGTCATCAGATTTGAAAATTGATTATACAAGTAAGTGGTATTACATTAACAGCATGTATTTTATCCTACAAAATGATAAAATTTATAGATCATCTTCAATACCACAAGGTCAATTTGAACAAATTTTTCAAGCTGATGGAGACATTGAAGCTTTATGTTATGGATCAAATGTTTATGTTCTCGTTTCAGGTGAAATGGTCTATTCATATCCTGTAAGCTATAACAGACATATTTATTTATCACAAGATTTATCAAATTGGGAATTGGTTTATTCATTCACTCCAAAACTTACTCGAAATTATAGATTTACTAATTTATTTTATATTGATGGGTATTTCATTGCTTTAGGATGTGGTGATTTAGTAAATATCAGTAGTGATGGAAGAAACTGGTCTGAAATCACAAAATTTCAAGATGTTAGAAAAGCAATTTTCAAAAATAATACGTTAATATTGATAACAAGACTAGTTTTAAATACTCACCCAAATTCAATATTATATAATAAATTCAATATTCATAATGGATTAAATACAATTCTTGAGATGATTTACCCCATTGGTTCTATATATACGTCAATGAATTCAACAAATCCAGCAAGTGTTTTAGGTTTTGGTGCATGGGAACAAATAGTTGACAGGTTTTTGTATTGTGCAAACTCTTCAAAGCAAACAGGGGGTTCGAAGAAAATTACTGAAGCAAACCTTCCACCGCACACTCATACAGGAACTACAAACACAACAGGTAATCATTCACATTCAATAACAAAAAGAGGTTATAGAAATCTTGCAGCAGGTTCGGATAGACAGGGAATGGATAGATATGATATTTCAAGTGACCCCGTAGATTCAAGCGCAGGTATTTTCTGTGAAACCACAGGAAATCATTCACACACTTTCACAACAAATCCAACAGGCTTGGGTGAAGATTATATGCCACCATTTATGACTGTATTCGCATGGTACCGCATTTATTGAATGAACTAAATATATTTTATGTCTGTAATTAATTAGGTAATGAAGTAATGGATGAACTGCAGAAATATATTTTATCGTTAATGTTTACGTTAATGTTTACGTTAATGTTTACGTTAATGTTTACGTTAATGGTTACGTTAATGTTAATGTTAATGTTTATGTTAATGTTAATGTTTTCAGGTTATTCAATAATTATTTATTTTTGAAGAACTGAAGGGGTCACCGGGTCACCAGGTGGTCACCAGGTAATTTAACTTCTATGAAAAAATGAGACAACATGACATTTAGACAACATCACAGGAGGAAGGCAGTTATGACTTATTTTTGAAGAACTGAAGGGGTCACCAGGTCACCAGGTCACCAGGTAATTTAACTTCTCTGAAAAAATGAGACAACATGACATTTTGACAACATTAACGGAAATATGTGTTTACGTTAATGGTTTCGTTAATGGTTTCGGGTTATTCAATAATTAATTATTGAGTTTTGGATGAAAGAATACGGTCGAGCCAAAAGTGGCTCAACCTCAAAACGAGCATTTTATGAGCTTATTAATGGTGTTATGAATGAATTCAGTCCAAAAATAATTAATTTCATTAGTTTTAAAATTATTTTTATTTTTTATTTTGTATGTAAAGACAATAATGTCAGTCGAAGCAAAAACATTCACAAACAAATCTAATGGCGAAACATTCACAAAAGGCACTTGTAATGGTATTGAAGTCTTACGTAGAGACAAGGATGGTTACATTAATGCAACAAATATGTGTCAGCAGTTTAGGAAAGACTTTAGAAAGTTGTTGGAAAATAAGTCCTGGGAAGAGTATTATAAGGCATTTTGTGAAGAATATAGCAACCGCCGGAATTCCGACGGTTGGTTTTTATACAAAATTCATGCAGGAATTCCTGATGAAATCAAACAGGTTAGAGGAACGTATGTAGACCCAAGACTTATAAATTATATAGCAATGTGGGCTTCTCCAAAATATTGCATAGCAGTTGGAAAAATTATGGATTCCATAGACAAGAAAGTTCATGAGAAATTAGATGAAGAAGAACTCGAAGATACAGTGGAGAATGCAAAACATTTGTTTGAAGAAGAAGTTGGAAAAATGTGCGAAAAACAATTAGAACATGAACGTGAGATATGTTATGGTTATAGAGATTCTCCATACGAACTAGACCAATGGGAACAAGAAGATTTAAAGAGAGAATTTAGAGAATATGAACTCGCTAAGATAGCATTTGAAGCTGCAGAAAAGAAGTTAAAAGTTTGGGGTCATTCTGTACAAAAATATTGTGAGTAAATGAACCATTTATTTTTATCATAAACGACCAGAAATATATGTTTACGTTAATGATTTCAGGTTATTCAATTATGAATTATTTTTGAAGAACTGAAGGGGTCACCAGGTCACCAGGTGGTCACCAGGTCATTTAACTTCTATGAAAAAATGTGACAACATGACATTTTGACAACAACACAGGAGGAAGGCAATTATGAATTATTTTTGAAGAACTGAAGGGGTCACCAGGTCACCAGGTGGTCACCAGGTCATTTAACTTCTATGAAAAAATGTGACAACATGACATTTTGACAACAACACAGGAGGAAGGCAATTATGAATTATTTTTGAAGAACTGAAGGGGTCACCAGGTCACCAGGTGGTCACCAGGTCATTTAACTTCTATGAAAAAATGTGACAACATGACATTTTGACAACATTTACGAAAATATGATGCAGTCCAAAAATAAAGTTAGTTTTAAAATTATTTTTATTTTTTTATTCCTATATAAATGACAGCAACAAACAACAGCAACAGCAACAACAACAGCAACTTGATCATTTCTGATGAAAAAGTTATTGATTCATTAGCTGAGGAATTAGTTGTGGCAGAAACTAAAGCCCTCAACGAAAGAATTGGTGAAAACAAGATTGATTTACATAACTACCTCAAACATGATGGAGGAAGAGGAAGGAAAACTGGTACAGCTTTATTAGTAAATAAAATTTCAAATTTAACGATTATAGATGTTGATATCAATAAATCATACAATGATGAACTTAAAGAAACAGTTAGAAAAGACATTTTATCAAAACTTTCGGATAAAGATGTTATCGTTAAAACTGCATCAGGAGGTCTTCACATTTATTGCAACACTAATTTCTTCTATTCAACCTCGAACAGAATGATTAAATGTTATTCCTGCAATGATTATGATATTGACATAATGACTTCTATTGATGATTCAAAGCGTTCATTAGTGGTTATGGCTGATTCAAGAGTTCGAAAGAATGCATCAGAACCAATCAATACATACTCATTCATTCGTGGAAGTTATGATTCAACATTAACCAGAACAGTAAACGATATATTAAATGATTTGAATATTAAGGTAAGAGTTGAACAGAAGAATGAAGAAATAAAGAGTATAATGAATGAAAACAAAGATGTAAACATTGACGATAAACTTGCCCAGAGCATAGTCGATGGCATCTGTGATTTTGAAGTACATAATGATGGTGGAAACATGAATTTAGAAAAAGAAGTTACATTATTCACACTGTTTCAAGCTATTAATTCGTTACCTAATCATTTAATTAATGAAGCATACGATAACGTTTATAATTTCTGCAATTTAACTGAAAATGCAAAAAGTAATTTTGAAAAAGCACGTAATAGATATGCATATTTAATGACTTCTCCATTTGTTTTGGTGAAGATTCTAAAACTTTATCAAAAGGAATATTATGATGAATATGTTTTACCTTTATTACGTAAGCCAAAAATAACATTTGATATCAAACTTGATGACTCGTTTTTGATAACAGATATTAGACGCAAGGCTGAAAATCATCAGTATAAAAACAGTTCTGAAGTAATTGAGGATTTATCACGTGTAATTCGTTTTGTAGATTGTGGAAATAAATACTTCGTTCAGAAAGATTACAACATACACGACAAAATGAATCAAATATCATTTGTTCTTCAGTCAAACATGAAAGAGTCACTTAAAATGATTAAATTATTTAAAGAAGAAGGTAAAACAATAACAGCATGGGATGTACTACTAAATCAATTGTCTTCATTAACTGTTAAGGGTGTTTGCTTTAAATCTGATTCCCCCGATGTTTTCTCAACGTTTCAGGGTTATAAATACAACATTCTTGAAAAGCCTGATTACTCAAAAATTGAGATGTTTATGGATTTCATTAAAGAAGCCATTTGTGATAATAACGATGAAGTGTATAAATACCTTCTCGGCTGGATTGCATCAATGATTCAACATCCTGGAATCAAGAATGAAACAGCAATTATTTTGAAAGGACTTCAGGGAACAGGTAAAAACAGATTCACAGACATTATTTCTGAACTTCTCGCTGGTTATTCATGTAAAAACATTACTGAAATAAGTGAGCTAACGGGTAATTTCAACTCAGTTGTTGAAAATAAAATGTTTCTTGTACTTAATGAACTCAAGAATGTAGGTGAAGACAGACTCGCAAACTTCAACGCTTTGAAATCAATTATAACGGATAATGAGATTAGAATTAATGAAAAGAATCAACCCAGAAGAACTGCTCAGAATGTTGCAAACTTTATTTTCGTAACTAACAACGTCTACCCTGTCAAAATTGAAGTTGGAGACAGAAGATACGTAGTTTTAAGGGTTAATGGTAAATTCAAGGGTCAATTTGATTACTTCAAGAATTTAATGGATTCATGCACTAAGGAATTTTATGATAACCTTTTAACATATTTTATCAATTATGACCTTTCATCATTTAATGTACGAATCATACCGATGACTGAAGCCAAACAAGATTTAATCGAGTTATCAACAAATCCTTTAGATGTATGGATAAATACACATTATGATGAATTATGTGCAGGTATGACGTGTAAAAATGCTCTATTCTGCAAACCATCAGACATGAAAGACAAAAACTTTCAAATGAGCATTAAGGATAAATGTGAAAGGAAACAAAGAAAAATAGATGGTAAACAGACATGGTATTATGTTTTGAAAGAAGAAATGAAAGGATTATATAAACAAATTGAACCAAACGATAATGAGGATTCATTTACTGACGATGAAATACCTGTGAATGAAGCTTTATAAAGTATGATTTGAATTTATTTTTGCCTTCCTCCTGTGATGTTGTCAAAATGTCATGTTGTCACATTTTTTCATAGGAGTTAAATTACCTGGTGACCACCTGGTGACCTGGTGACCCCTTCAGTTCTTCAAAAATAAATAATTATTGAATAACCCGAAACCATTGATGAAACCATTGACGATGAAGTCTTGACGATGAAGTCTTGACGAAAGCATTGATGAAACCATTAACGATGAAACCATTGACGATGAAACCATGACAAAAGCATTCATGTTTATGTTTGACAAAATCATTTACGATGAAACCATGACAAAACATTTACGATGAAACCATGACAAATCATTCACGATGAAACCATGACAAAAGCATTCACGTTTATGTTTGACAAAATCATTTACGATGAAATCATGACAAAACATTTACGATGAAACCATGACAAACCATTCACGATGAAACCATGACGAAACCATTTACGATGAAGTCTTGACGATAACATCATATTTCCTGTGATGTTGTCAAAATGTCATGTTGTCTCATTTTTTCATAGAAGTTAAATTACCTGGTGACCTGGTGACCTGGTGACCCCTTCAGTTCTTCAAAAATAAATAATTATTGAATAACCCATGACTGTTGTCAAAATGTCATGTTGTCACATTTTTTCATAGAAGTTAAATTACCTGGTGACCACCTGGTGACCTGGTGACCCCTTCAGTTCTTCAAAAATAAATAATTATTGAATAACCTAAAAACATTAACGATAAAATAAGTGATAACAAATTTTTATTTTTATCATAAATGAATACCCCACAAGCTCAAAATTTACCACGAATCATAACAAGGGAGGAAATGATAAAAATGATGCAAGAACATGTGAAAAATAACAAACCACTAAAATTGAGAAAATGTGGTTATGCAGTAATGATGGAAAGAGAGATGTTGTCAAAGAGGAATAAAAATTAAATTTGGATAGAGTTTAAAAATTCATCTTTGGTTTTTCCTTTCCGGATCATCACGGATAGAATATACTTCTTCTTTGCAAAAGGGGCAAACTTTATATCCTGTGAGTGCTTCAACGTCTGTTATTCTGTCAGCGTGAAGTTTTCCACATGGACTCTGTGTTAATAAAATATTTACTGTTTCAAATTCTGGATCTATCATTATTGATTCCACTAATGGAAAGTCTACCTTGTTAATGTCTACGTCTTCTGGTTGAGGGTCACAATAATAAAAATCAATATTAACGTTTAACATTCTTGCTAACCTCTCACTTTCTGATGAAATGTCAAATCCTTCATATGCATCTATTGCTTCATTTAAATAACTTCTACGAGTTTTAGGATTAACACCATCAGGAATGTTATAGAAGCGTTTAAATAACCTTCTACCTTCGGCTCTTATTTGATTATCATTCATTTTAGCTGTTCCATTTTTATTCATTTATGTAAGAATAAAAATTAAAAAATAAATAAAAATAAAGTTTATTTTTTTAAAGTCCGAGACTCAGAGAGTCCAGGGCTAAAGTCCATAAAATGAATTAAGAACACATAAATTTTTATCATCTGCGACGTGACGAATACATTTTAATTTACTCAAGAATGCGTACCCTGATACATTAAATCTAATTCCTGTCTTATTTAATTTCACAACTTTGAAAAGGAATGTATGAATAGCTATAAAATGATGAGATGATGTTTTATGGGTTGCTTCCATTTTTTCTGAAATAAATGAATAAATATAATGTTTATAAGTTTTCATATCTTTTATGTTCTTAATAACGAATGGTATAGACCTTTCCACTTCGTCTTCCTTCGGTGCTGTTCTTTCATATGAAACATTATTGGTATCTTCAATAATGAAACCACAATCACATAAAATTTTATATGTTCCAATGGTTTCTTTTGATATTTTATCTAACAAATCAAAAACTTTATCAACACCTGTACATTTATTTAAATAATAATTTGTGTAAATATCATGGTCTTCTTTCTTAATCGTATTTGTTGCATATGTTACATTTTTCAGTGCTTTTTTGAATTTTTCAGAATCAAGAGGAGGTGAAAGTAATATACATGGATAATCTCCATCGTCAATAAACTGAAGCTTATGTTTATGAATAAATTTTGTGCCTTCTTCTGAAAGTGTTTCGTCAATATCACCATCTAATAAATTTTGTGTTGATTCCAAAAAGTAATTTTTATATCTTTCTTCATGAGATTTCTGAACTTCTGATTCTGAAGCTGGGATATTCATTAAACCCTCTACTTCATTCTCATTATATTTTTCAACTTCTCTTAATTCCTTAATTTTTTCATCTATTTCATCTCTTATTTTTTCCAGTCTTTCAATTTCATCATATTCATCATCATCTTTAATTCGTTCTTCATAATATTCAGGGAAAACATCAGGTTCTTTAGGTTTTTCTTCTTTAGATGTGGGATATAAGAAATTTATAACATCATCTTTATTCATTTTTCCATCATAATCAAACTCATTTAAGAACTCCGCGAATTTTTTACAATTTCTTAAATAATATTTATCAACCTCATAACCCGCCTCCTCTAATATATCCTTTATTTCCTCGTTTGTGAATCCTAATTTTTTAACGTTGTTAGTTTTGACGCTCATTTCATACAAAATAAAAAAATAAAATAATAAACATAACTAAGTTTTAATTTTTCGTAAGAAGTTTAACCCATTCAGGATTTAAACAATGTTTAATTAATCGCGGAATATCTGACATCATCTATATATAGATTCTTTTATAAAAGATAAAAAAATAAATTATTTTAAAATTAATGTTAATTTTTTTAATTTGTTTATTTCATTATGTTTGGGCTGAGTGTAAATGTCTTACAATTTTGAAAATTTTTTAAATCTTGATTTATTCAAAAACGTAAGACATAAATTTCTAATTTCTTTTACTCATGAAAATAATTATTTCTAATTTCTTTTACTCTCTCATACATACTAGATTTGAAGAATTCAGAACATTTCCCATAATCTCCTAAATGTTTTCTTATCTTATTGGTTTTCCATTCATTATATGAAACTGTATAAACTTTATCTTTATCTTTGCATCTTTCATCACTTCCAATATATTTATATTTCAATTTTGATTTATTGGTTTCATATTCATTAACGTTTAATAATTCACAGTCTTCCTTTTTAAATAAATGTTTTATGTATTCAGGATTAAGAATTCTATAATATTGCTTCCCTTTAAATCTTTGAATATAAACAGGAACACCATCCTCTAAAATTCGATAATCTATTTTATCTGGTTTTACTTGTTGGGTCATTTATGTAAGAATAAAAAAATAAATTATTTTAAAATTAATGTTAAAAATAATGATACAAAATCGTTCAATATTGTATGAATTCTTACGTTTACAAAAAAAGTCACTAAACCCTTCATATCCTACTACTCCAATTTAATTATACCAATACCAGCTCCTGAAATTCCATTTAATGAAACAATTAACTTTAGTATTCCGAATCGGTTTAATAGTAGAGAATTCTCTGTTTCTTTAATTTCAATTGTTGAAGAATCTTATAGCGTTCCAAAATCATTAACATTTAAAGACATTTTCAAAGTAATATTTCTTGATATGTCAATTCAAGATAATCAAGAATTCATAAATAATGATGGCAAATCATTCCACATTGAAGGAATGATTTACAACTTTGGTTCATCTAAACCAATTAACCTTATGTATAAATTTGATGATAAAGATTCAAAAATATTAAAAACGTATGAAAATATAGGAAATGAAGGAGATCATGTTCAGCTAGATATACCATTATCTTCAGATTTACCTGAAAGCAATAATCATACAATTTCTATCTGGGCAGAAAAGGGATTTAACAGGAAATCCAATGAGTATATACTAAATTTCTCTTTCATTTATAATAGACCTAATATTGAAGGTACTACAATCTCAATGTCTCCTTACACTAAAAACATAAATGACAACATTGCATTTGAAGGAACTGTTTCAGATAATGATGGAAACGGAATTGTTTCTGTTTATTGCCGATTTGACAATGAAACAGAAAATAAAATGATGTCAAAACAAATAATTAATGCACAAAATGAAAAATATGCATTAAATTTCACAGTTAAAATTCCACCATCATTAACAGAAGATTTTCATATAATTTACATATGGGCGGTTGATTCTAATCAAAAAGAATCAGATTATTTGCATTTTCAATTTTATTTCAAACATAATGAACCATCAATTTCTATCACAACAGATAACAATATGCAAATTCGAAAAGGAATTAACAATAAACTTGAAATCAAAGGAAATGTCATTGATCTTGATGGAAGTGGATCAATTTTAATATACTACATTATTGATAATTCTACAGAACAATATCTAGAAACAATAACAATTTATAATACATCATATCATGAATTCAATAAAAAAATTGATCTCCCAGCAAACTTGAATGAAGAAATTCACGAAATCAGAATTTATTGTAAAGATGGAAATCTTAAGAAATCAAATGAAGAAATCATCAATTTCATGTATTTATTCAACAATCCATCTATTATTGTCAACAAGGAACCTCTATCTATATACCACAACAAAATTGATACAAATATCTCTGTCTCAGGAACATTCACAAATGACAATTATGCGGATAATATCTACTTCTTCTATGTCATCGACAATAGAGATCGACAGAAGATTGAAGATGTTACAATCACAAATGAATATGAATTCACAATATTGATTTCAACATCAGAATACTTCGAACAATTCGATTCAGAGAGTACACACAGCCTTTCAATTTGGATTGTAGACAGCTTTGGTAAATCATCAAAATACACTAAGACATTCGAATTTGTTTTCAATTCACCAATACTTTTTGTTTCAGCAGAAAATTTCACGACACTCTCCCGGACAACAGACAAATCGATCAATATTGAAGGTACAATCCAAGATTTAGATTGCACTGGTCTTATCTCTGTTTTTTACAAATTTGATGATAATTTATTTAGAGAATTACATTCAGAAAACATGAACACAGAATGTGGCATCTCATTTTCTAAACAAATTGAGTTCCCATCTATATTTTCAGAATCTCTTCATAATATTACGATTTATTGCTCTGATGAACACAATAAGATATCAAACGAAGAACATATTTTTTTATATTACCAATACAATTCACCAGAACTTACAATCAACACATTCGAGAACGGTCCATATTATCGATGCTTAAACAAGAGTATTCATCTGGAAGGCAACATAGTTGATCTCGATGGCATTGGTCAAGTCACTATTACATGTTACATTGACGACAATATCATTGACACTAAAACTATTGATATTTTAAATGTTAGCGAGCATCTGTTTACATTTGATTTAGAGTTTCCACCAGATCTCTCAGAATCATCGCATTATCTCATAGTAACAGCAGTTGATGAATCAAATAAATCATCTACTCCTTTTCGATTGGATTTTCAATATATTTATAATTCGCCACTTCTTACTATTACAACCCAAAATAATCAAGAATTTATGAAGAATGCCTCAAATTCATTTTATATAACAGGAAGTTTAGTTGATGAAGATAAATGTGGAAACGTTACACTTTACTATAAATTTGATGGAAGCTATGAAGTAAATATAGCATTTTATAATATCACAGAAATATACAAACATTATATTATTATATGCGTTCCATTTCCATCAGATTTCAAGGAAAATAAGAATCATAATATAACAATTTGGGCAATTGATGAAACAAATAAAACATCAGAAATTATCATTAAGAACTTCTCATATATATACAATGATCCGATTTTCAAATTATACAACTTTACTAAGACTAAATTAATTCGAGGAAGCAAACATTATATCAACTTTACATATGAACATCAAGATAATACTAAATTAAAGTCATTAAATATTTCATTTGATGGCAATTACAACATCAGGTTAGATAATACAATTTCAACTCCTTCAAACATCATTCAACATACTGAAAAAATTAATATCCCTAATGATATTGAAATCGGAAAACATATTATATATTTGTATGGATGTGATATTTATAATCACTGCAAAAAATCAAATGAAATAGAAATCAATGTTATCAAATATTTCTCAACAAAAGAAGTTGATTTTGATTTTGTTAAGAATTTCAAGATTCGACCGAAACACTATCATTAAGAACTGTTACATCTTCTTCTATATTTATCGTTTGCGGGAATTAAACTTTAATTTTTAAATAAATTTTCCTTCAATTTTTTGAAAGTAGTTTCAATATTAAATAGACTTTTAAGTTGGAAAATGAGTTTTGAAATATGCATACATTGATTATATTTACCATCATAAGCACATGAAAATCATTATAAATTGAATAAAATGTATACATATTCCGAAGATTGAATCATTAAAATTCCTAACAGATACCATTCAAAAACATTAATGTATTATGATTTTTTCATTGTAATAAGGTATTGTTTTCATTAATTTTTTTTCATAGTTTTCAATATTTTTCAAATTTATAAATTAATATAGTTTTATCAAGATATTACTATAAGAATATTAACACCAGCATTTCAAAAAATATTTATTCTTCTAATTATTCACAGGATTGTTTGTATCCGGTATTGAAATAGGAGCATATGGCCTCGGATGGAGCACATAAACAGCATCTAAAAGTCTTGCACCATCAGGGAATTCTTTTGGTAAAACTTTGATAATTTTTCTCGAATATTTGTTGCATTTAGTGTAATCAATGTATAGGAAATAAACATCATCATGCAAGAATATTTGTCCATATACACCCTTACTTAGCATTACATTTGCTTGGAAAAGTCGATATTTTCTATAACAATTATTTGAAAGAAAGGATTCTTTAACGTAGAATGTAGTTAATTCATTAATACCAGCAAGACGGCCTTCTTCTTTACTTTTTGGAAGAGATATATATCCGTCTGTAAATAGTTTTGATTTTGGATCTAGTATTGAAGCAACGTATGACAATGCGAGATACTCTGGTTTCCAATAACTTTCATAAGTAAATTTGATGTTAGTTGGAAAAGAATTATCTTTTGAAGCTATGAATGTAGTGATTTGGCATAATAGATATGTATCATATTGTATTTTAATGTCGTATTTAGAGCGTTTTTTGCTTTTTGGCTTTGTAGGATATAAAAAATCTGAACGGTAAATCCTTTCATACCATTCCACATACAGTTCATTTGGTATATCAAAAAGGATTTTTTCTTCAAATGCTACACCTATCGCGCTTCGAAAATATTCATATTGGAATGGTGCTGATCCAGCGGCAATACCTTTGAAGAAGGTTTCGAAAGCTTCATTTACATTGATACTTTGTGTCTCAGGTTTTTGAATTTGTGCGAAATAATCTACTAGATCATCCATTTTAATTTTTTTTTTCTAGTAAAATAAAATTTCCAACAGAAATAATTGTATCTTTATTGAGACATATTATATAAGGTAGGTTGCTGATTGTTAATAAACTAATATCCTGAGAGAGTTGGCTCTTCATTAAAACTCATCTTTTCTTTCATAACCTCTTATCTTTATTATTTTTTCTAACTTTCTTTTAGTTTAGATTGGGGAGAAGCTTCCTAAACTTTTTAATCCCATAAATATGGTCATTATCTGGAATAAAGAGTTAAGCGTCATATGTCACTTTTTGTACTAAGGAAACATCGACTTTATGCGTTATGACTTTTCGATGAGGAAACAAGTGTTCACGTATTATAAACTTCCTTATTCCAATAAACCAACCCTAAACATAATTAATTCTAAGAATGATAATGGTCTCTTTTCTATGATAACCAAATCAATTTGGTTATCATAGTAAAGCACCAAAAACAGGAATAGGAATAACCGCGTTTAAACAGGAATAGGCAATATGGAAACTAGAGAAGACTCAACTGATTTTTTAAGCAAATCTTCTTTCTGATTCAAATCTGCTTTGCTCATCATTGTATATTACTGCATTTTTATTAAGATACTTTAATGCATGATCAATGTACATCATTCTTTTAGCAATTTTTTAAATTCATTCTGCTAATTACGTTGAATTTTGTTCAAAAGATATCGTAATTCCATAATTTAATACGTAAAATGTTATTGAATAACTCTGATTATTCCTTTACATGCAAAATGAGTGTGTTCTTTTTTACATTTTTACTCATATTAGATCAAATTTAACCTGATTTTATACTATTAACACTTATTTTAGAGGGGATATACTTAAATCTCTATTGTTTTAATAAAAACTTAAAAAAAATATAAAAATTTTCAAAAATGTTAAAATATACTAGCTTTCAAAGAAAATAAGTCATTTTATAAGGAAGACATTATATGTTTAGGAAGGAAATTCCGTGTAATAACCAAAATAGGAAAGAATATTCAATCATTATGAAAGAACTCTATTCTAACAATTTGTGAGACATATATCTTTATAGCGACATAGTTGCAATTCATGTTTTATCCCCTTTCCTTCATTGATTTTAATTAATGCATTCATTCACTGAATATGCATGCTCAAAATCGAACATTTGCCTTACTAATCAACGGACAATGAATGTTTAAAAATGATTAGTATTGAAAAGTAGCTGGAATTTCAGTGTTGTTTTGTATATTTATTCCAAGTGCAAATTTAAACAAAATATACTTATTCAAAGTGCAATGTTTACAAACAATCAATCAATAAAAGTCACATCTTTTTTTCACTGGAAAAAAAAATGATATTTTTTTATAAAGATAAGTATTTAATTACAATAGTACGAATTTAATTTTTAGACCGAAGTTTATTCATTGTTACTGTTTTTAGTCTAAGTTTCTAGGAAATGAGTATTTTATTTTGCAAGATAAAGTTCTTCGATAAAATTAGCATGAAAAATCTTCTTTCGTATAAGAGTAATAATAAGTTTCTGCAAATCTTATTGAGAATAGTACGAGAATTTTGTTTGAAATTTAAATTTTGCATAAATAAAGAATGGATGCAAGAATTTTCCAATTCCATTTTGTTAGAGTTGATTCGTGATTCCATATTGTCGATTCCTATTCCTGTTTTTGGTGCTTTACTATGATAACCAAATTGATTTGGTTATCATAGAAAAGAGACCATTATCATTCTTAGAATTAATTATGTTTAGGGTTGGTTTATTGGAATAAGGAAGTTTATAATACGTGAACACTTGTTTCCTCATCGAAAAGTCATAACGCATAAAGTCGATGTTTCCTTAGTACAAAAAGTGACATATGACGCTTAACTCTTTATTCCAGATAATGACCATATTTATGGGATTAAAAAGTTTAGGAAGCTTCTCCCCATTTTTTTTTCTTGATATCCCCAATTTATTTTTGTTTGACCCCAAAATTTAAAATATGAATAGAGAAACGAAAACAGCAAATTCTTCAGCTGTTTTTGTTTCTCTTAAGTCCAAAAAGAACTATTTAATAGTGCATCCAGCCGGTGCAGAATATTATCATGTAATAAAATTCGAACCTTACTATGGCATTCCATGTTATGCAGGAATTTTCAAAAAAGATATATTATCAACAGAAGAAGAGGCATTGAGTTACATTTCCAACGATGAAATGATTGAAACAATGGTAAAAGCTCATTCAATTTTTGGATATACTACAATTGACAAAGCAGGCATACTTATTCTCACAAAATCTGTTGATACTCTATATAAATACAAGAATGAACATCCAATTTATAAAATTAAAGAAGTTGAATTTGTCAGATTTTCAATTTTGATCGGAGAACCATCCCAAGATTTCAGTATCGAGAAACTCAGATCTTACCCATTCTCATGCAATCATTACTTTTGCCCAACATTTGATATTTCTAAACATTTTACAAGAAATTCAAATTATTCTGCATCTGTTAACGAAACATTAGCGGTGGCTTTTGAAAACATACAGATACCAAACCTATGCCCCAGAGTTATCCAAGGATCTTTTGCTTTTTGTTATATCGACGTTTTTCTTTCAGATGTTTTACTTATTTCTCGAAAAATTACATCAAACAAGAAAAAGGAAAGAGGATTTGATATTAATGGCGAGTCAAATATGGATTATGAAATTGAAATCGCATATGTCGTTCCAAGAGGCTCAGGATATGAAACAATATCTCACGTTTTCTATATTGGTGATGTACCTTCAGTTTCTGATACATACAAGTTAGAGGAGAGTCAAGAAAAGAAAGTTGTTAAAAATTATTTCAAAAATCTTTCGAAAATTTCTGGTTTCAACAATATTTTGAACATCATGCTATTCAATGAATCAAAGAACCCTTCTTACGCTAAACTAATGAACAAAATTCAAAGTTTTTGCAATTATGAAGAAAATAATCTGAAAGTTTCAATGATTAAAACAAAATTTGCATTCTCGAGTGACAAACTCGACAATATACCATCTGTTATCGATCTCTTTTACTCAGTTTCCTCTTCAAAATTTGAAAATTTCGGAATGTCGAGAATTTTCGAGAACAAAACGACCACAGAGATTGCCTCTATCCAGCAAGGTGCATTCCGATTCTCGTTTGTTGATTCCATTGAAGAAGAACTGTTTGCCATTTTGTCATTGCTAATTAAATCGATCAAACCCACTAACATCATCACAACTAACATCCAATCGTTCACAGACTTCTCCCAGATCTCCCAATCATTCATACAGCTCTGTTCCAAGTTCATTATTTCAACCGCCCACTCAATGAGGTCATTTGGCAACATCGGCATAGGAATTCTTAAGAAGATAGTCACAAAATTTGCGAATGTCGATGAGAAATTCAAGGATTTCCCTTTGTACGACAATTTCGAAATTTCAATTTCGATGATGAGCATGTTACAGCCTCTTACGATGACCTGTGCATCATTCCAAGCTAATGCGGCCATCATGGAACCCCAAAACATCGGAAATTCCCTTCTTAGACAGTCATTTAAACCAATTTCGTTTTCAATTGAAAATCCTTTGACTTTGATTTTGTCAAAACCGATTTTCTTGACGGAAATTGTCTTCGGATTGTCTGAAAACCAGAATTTCCCAATATCCCCTGCAACAGTTCACATTTCTGCCGGACTTTACAATAACCGCCAATTTGATGTGACAGAAATTGTTTCTTTACCTATTTCCCATGAAAAAACAAACATTTGCTCGGTAAAACTCTCAGACAACAACACGAAATACGACCAAATAAATCGTGTTTACGAAGTAGAACCTGTCAGATTTTTGTCATTTGAGTTCACTTCACCTTTGTCAAATTATGCCACTTTGAATGGAATTTGTGTATTTGGTTATGACAATCCACCATTTTCATATCCATTTACCAATCAAAACAGGGCCAGATTGACAGATGACAGGCGGAGAGTTGTTTTGATGGAATGCAAGAACCACAAGAAGAGAGAAGATATAATTCCTGAATCTATACAGTACGAAATCACTCGTGTCACGGGATTGCACTCTGTTGGAGAAGCGCAGACTAAGTTAGTGTCTATGGACATACATCCTGATACATATGATTTAGGTTTGCTGCTCAATCTGAATAAAACTGACCAGAAAAACAGAAAAAAGAAAATTTGCAGAAATTGCAATCAAGAGAAAAATACTTGTTTGCAGTGTAGTTTCTGCATGGATTGGTTCTGTAATGAACACATTACTAATTTCAAAGAAAACAAAGTGTGTAGATTCTGCTACCAACAGTTGAAACAGTTGCAACAATCTATTGAAGTTCTGAATTCTCAGAAAATTCAATCGTATTTGGATTTGAATCCTTTCATTCAAACTCACAAAAAATCTATTGATTTCTTGAAATATATCCAAAATTTACAAAACTCAAAAAGTGACAAAATAATTGTTGATTCAATTCAAAAACAAGAAATTTCTAAACCAACAAAAAGTGAAGTGACCAAAACTGATAAAAATGAAGTTAATTCAAATCAAAAACAAGAAATTTCTAAAAATGCAAAAAGTGAAGTGTTCAAAAGTGAAGTGACCAAATATGTTGAGAGGAGAGATCCAGAAATTATTTGCAAGTATCCTTATTTTGCATTGATAAATGAACAACCACTTGGAGAGAACAAAATTCCATTTGAAACTGTTTTCTGTGATTCAAGGTTAGTTTACAAACCAAATGTAAACATGATGCATGTTTTAGTTGCATTGGAATCATACATGGCTTTGTCGGGTGTTGAAATAGTTTGCGACAAGAATTTGACAGTCACAATCAACAATGTTGTTCTTCACTTTTCACCGCCATGTAGTTACAAGAAATGCAAAATAAACAGTCGTTTCCTTGAGATTGTAATTGTCGGAGAAGAAATCGAACTGAGAAGAATCAAAATATTCGGAAAACCTGTTAAAAACAAAGTGGAAATCAAACAGATTTTGGCGGCAAATCAACCAAAATTTGTAATGCTAATTAACTACTCTTCAACTGTAGAAGAAAAGAATTTGATTCACACTCTTAGTTTCGAAAAAGTGGCAGCTGTTAGCGGTTTACGGTTTTTCAAGACATGGAAGAATTTGCATTCACTTGTCATTGAAGTAAAGACACCGAAAGGAAACAGATACATGCACAGGTTCATCAGTTACTCTCAACCAAAAGAATGTGACATTTTGTTACCGAACAAAATGAAGGCAACGCAAATTAGAGTGTTTTACATCCAGTCAACTGAAAAAGATGCTGAATCAATTCTTTCCAACTTGCCTCCGATTCCTTTCGATGTTAGATCTGCGAAATAAAATTTGTATTTATTATTATAAATCATATATTATTTCTTTAATCTTCAAACACACTTACATCTGCTTTTTTGGTTAAATTTTTGCGATTTCAGGCTATCCATCGCTAAAAATTAGGCTTTATGCAGTGGATAGGATCATGATATTTTTGCTTGTAGTTTCCTCTTGTAGCAATCTAAAAATCTTGATAATTATTCTCACTGCTTAAAATTAAAACATTCGAAAATCAATCTTGTTATTTTATTATTCATACATAACGACGTATTTAATCATTTTATTATCAATATTACATCATGAGAGATTTTTCGTAATAACAAATCTTAGTCAAAGAACTGTTTCACTATATCAACTTTTCTTGATAGAAAACAAGAAATATTCAGTCATTTATTCCTTTCTTCTCCTTTATCCTATTATGAACATACAGTATTCTTAATGAACATTTTCAAAATTTATGAAATATTGTTATTTATTATATTTCCAAAACGATTCCACGAAAATTTTTCAAAGTTTTCAAATTTGTATTTATCGTCTTTAGACGTCAGTGAGTGCTTAAGACGCGAGAAATCGCAAGACTGTAATAATTTTTTTAGTTCTAATGAAATTCATTATCGAAAATAACAGAAAAAGAAATAATAGAATCATATAATAGAACGTTATATTTTTGCACCATGAGATAGAAAAATTTTGGCAATTTCTTCATGATAAAAATTTTTTGCAAGATGAAGAGCGGTATATCCATATTTATCTTTTTCATCGATATTTGCACCATGTAAAAGAAGAAGTTCAGCTGTTTCTTTACTATTAAATTCTGCTGCAAGATGAATAGCGGTATATCCATATTCATTTTTTTCATAGATGTTTGCCCCACGTGAAAGAAGAAGTTCGGCTGTTTCTTTGCAATTATTTCTTGCTGCAAAATGAAGAGCGGTATATCCATCTTTATTTTTTTCATCGATATTTGCACCATGTGAAAGAATAAGTTCGGTTATTTCTTTTGTATTAAGACATGCTGCAAGATGAAGAGCGGTTTCTCCATTTTTATTTTTTCATTGATATTTGAACCATGTGAAAGAAGAAGCTCGGTCATTTCTTTACGATTATTCCCAGCTGCATGATGAAGTGATGTACTTTCATTATCATCCTTTGCATTGATGTTTGCACCATGTGAAAGAAGAAAGACGACCATTTCTTTATTATTATCATCTACTGCAACATGAAGAACGGTTTTTCCATATATATTTTTTTCATTGATATTTGCATCATGTGAAAGAAGTACTTCGACTATTTCTTTACAATTATATCTTGCAGCAAGATGAAGAGCGGTATCTCTAGAACTATTCTTTTCATTGACATATGCATCATGTGAAAGAAGAACCTCGACCAGTTCTTTACAATTATATCTTGCAGAAAGATGAAGAGCAGTTTCTTTATAACAATTTTTTGCATTGACATATGCACCTTGTGATAGGAAATATTCACAAAGAGATGGAATAGAAAATTCCGCCGAATTAATAAAGCATTCATGAATATCATTAGTTTGGTCGAAATAAACTAAAAATGCATCAAGATTTTTGTAAGTTGCACAAATTTCTCAATTGATATTTATATTGTATTCATTCATCAAGAACGTAATAAAATCAATGTTGTGTGAAATAATTGCATATTTCATGCACTTATAATTTGGTTTTTGATATTTCAAACATTCACTCATGATCTCTTTGTTTCCACCTAAAAATGAAAATTTTAGACATTTTTGAGTAATTTCTGAATCGAATTTCGTTCTTAAGAATTTGAAACAATCGACAGCTCCATGATAACAACATAATTCAAGTAACGAATAACCCTCTTTAGAAAAAGGATATAAATCGCTTTTAAGTTTTTGACTTTCATCAAATTCATTTCTTTCAGTGAAGAATATGAATTTTTCGAAATCATTATGCATAATTGCTCTGTATATCGTATTTTCTGTATGAATATCGAGATTATCTGTTTCGATATCTCTGAAATCATCTGATTTGTCTAATTTAATTCCATATTCTTTATAAAATAGGAAGTTTGAAACATTTTTAACATTATGGACCTCTTCCACATGATAATCATCAGATATGAGTTTGACAAGATATAAATATGATTTTGTATAGCAATTATTATACGGGATGATATTTAAAATATCCTCCATAATATTTTTGGGTGGATATTTCTTTGAATCAATCAATTCTGTTATGATCTTTTTGTAAATTGTGTTTAATTCCTCTTCTTTTTCTGTTTTGAGCTGGTATAACGAATTACATGAATCAATGTAGTACTTATTGATACTTCGCAATTTGCTGTATTGATCAGACATGAAAATATTTTAAAATTAGCAATTTATGGGCGTTTTCAGAAAAATGCAAATGGAGCGATAGCGACCGGCTATTTTTCTGAAAATGCCCATAAATTCGCAATTGTAATTTCAAAGGTGAATCGCAAAAATTTTGGGCGGAAAGTCGACTTTATGATAAATTTATCGTCTAAAATAAAAATCATATACGCATGAAACATAATCTAGATTTTCAATTTTTAACTCACAAAAAATCGTTTGCCCCAAAATTTTCGATTAAAATTTGAATCAGAATTGCATTTCCCCATACAAAATATCCTTTAAATTAATTAGAAGAAATAATGCAAAGTTATACATGGGAAAATAATGACCACAGATATAAAATAGCAAAATAAGAATAAGAAGGTCGAAATCAAAAAGATCTTCAACCTAATACAAGACTGTAATGTTATCTCATTTGAGTTTTATGGATTTAAAAGTTAAATAAATTGTTGTAATTCAACAGGACGTAATAACTATTAGATTTTTAATGAAATTTCATTAAAATAATTATTATATTTAATTTGATATTCGGCGATGGCGCAACACACATTTTAGCATTCTGGGAACTTATGTGCCCGCAAAAGTGATATCGAGGTTTACATGATATCGAATTCAGCAGTATGGTTAGTAAAGCCTGATAAAGTATTATGCACACAGCCGAGTGTTATTGGAAGCCCATCATATATTACCCATTTTTCTTGATAGGGGGAAAAAAATAGATTTCGGGTCAGAAGAAAAAAAAATGAATAATCAAGGGTTTTTAGGTGTTAATAGTGACCAAGCCAAGTCAGATGCCACCAAGTCAGTCAATATCGGTAAAGATGTTGATGCCGGAACATTAGGAAATTTAAATAAAATTGCGAAATCAAATGAGATCAAAGATCCGCATCCACTCTCCGATAAGGAACTTGCAGAAAATGCACAGTTGAGAATTACTTTACTTGGTATCTCAATGGAATCATTTCTTTTCATTTGTGTTAATGAAAATGGTGTGAAGTTCCCAGTAGAACTTGCAGGTATTGCACACACAAACATTACATCCAGTTCACCAATTATTCGTAATTTATTTATTGATTTCTTTGTTGAAAATCTCTTAGACAAACAATTCTTACTCAGAATTCACACAAAGTCGCCAAATGGCTATGTAGGTACTCTTACTCAAGGAAATCGCGATATTGGCGCCACAATGCTAATCAAAGGCATTGTTCGTTTCAATTCACTTACATCAAACTATCTTTCGAAGCCAAACCATTTCCAAGCTCTCGAGACAACAGCCAAGCGTCAAGGAACTGGCATTTGGGCCGATACAAATTACAAAGAAATTCGGACGAAACCATTTCCAGCCCAAATTCTTGCCATTCCATCCTCAAACACCTTTACAATCATCAACGAGAGTGGCGATGAAGAATTGTTCTACTTAAGTACCGTCCATTGCCCAGATTTCAGTTTCAATGGAATTTCAGAGCCATTTGGCTTCGAAGCCTGGAATTTCATCCGCGAAACAGTTATTGGCAAAGAAGTCTACATTACACTCGACGACGACCGCGCTGACAAGAAATTTGCCACAATCAAAATCGGAAACGAGATTTTGAACGAAATGCTCTGCAGAAAAGGCCTCGCACTCCTCTCCATCAACCGTGTCCGTAAGAACAGCGATTACATCGAACAGATCCGAAATGCCTACCTTTATGCCCAAGAAAATCAAATTGGAATTTTCGGATCCGAAATCCCCAAACCAGTCCTCGTCAAAGAGCTAAACAGAGAGGACAGAGATCTCCTGATGGCAGACGAGTACTCCAGGAACGTCAGAGCTATCATTGTCGAAGTAACAGGTTCGGTTTACTTGAAATTGTTTGTTCCAAGTTTACAAACAATTTTGAGAGTATCTTTGGTCGGATTAGTCCCCTTACAATCCAATGACTGGACATCACGCCGTGCTATGGAAGTATTAAGGCGCTGCTTCCTCCACCACGAAGTAGATGTAACAATCACTCGTTATGCAGAACATTCCCGATATTACAGAGTTTTGATTTACGATTCGATTTCAAAACTCGATGCACGTGTTCCTCCTGTCCACGAAGGCCTTGTTCACTACAACAAGCTTGCAACAGACGATCCATCGACAAACAAGGATGAGTTAGAACAGCACGCTGAAGAAGCCAGATCCAAATCCATTGGTATCTTCAAATCAGAAGGAAGGAATTCATCACAGATTCCAAAAGACAAAGCAATTCCTGTCATCATTACCAAAGTAATTGATGAAACAACTTACGCCGTACAAGCTCAAAATGACAATTCAACAAAAGTCAATGAGCTTCTGAAGGCGGATTTCCCACAACTAGAATTGCTTCCAATGGAAGACCAGTACGTAATCATGGTCAGAAATGGTGTGAACTACAGAGCACAAGTTGTGAGAAATCGTGGACCAGAAGTGTTCGTTAATTTAATTGATTACGGTGTTGATGTTTGGTCATTTGTTTCTGATCTGAGGAAATACGATGATGAATTGATGCAGTACCAACCAAATGGATTTGTTGTATCACTCGCTTTCATTCAGCCATTTAGAAACAGATCGAAACAGTTCACTGAAACATGTTTGAACTATATCGCAAACATTTTCGCACTTGGAAATAGTGTTTACATAAGAAGACCTTTCGATAGAGAACTTCCTTGCGTAATGATGATGATGAATGACACTCCTGCGGCAATGACTCTGCAGTACGCATTAGTTCATGACGGAATTTGCACTGTAATTGATGAAGACGTGCACCAGCTATTCCTTCCTGTTGTAAAGGAACTCAGAAAGGTAATGGCAAACGCAAAGGAAAATAAGTTTGGAGGTTGGAGCTTACAAGAATCTCTTATATAAAAAATTATTAATAATAAATATTATTTTTATTTATTATTTTAACAATTGATGTGGGGGTTGATGTCATATTCAAGAATAACTTTGGCTTTTTGATTTTGAACTGCTTTAGTTTTGTACTTGATTCGGTGCATATTGTTTTATCAAATCTTGTAAATAGTAATTTCAAAACCTTGGGTCAAATTTCTTGGAAAAAATTGTGAGCAAAATAATCGATTTTGGACCCTAGATTTTATGATTAGTATAGATTAGAAGCACCGGTAAGCCAGAAGATAGTTCAATCATATGATCTTCGAATGGAAATTAAACTCATTCAACTATAGTTTCAAAAAGTGCCACATTGTAATTTGATAATTTTACATGCAAAACAGAAATTACATCTAATTACCAAATAGATTACTATCTTTCCAAAAACATAATTCCGAAATAATCAATTGAAATTTGAACTCATTTATTTATGTCCTCTAATCACATATATGATATGATATCTCAATTTTTTTTCTCAAATCAATATTCAATTGGCACTGTCAGATCAAAAATTGAATGAATTGAATACTGAAAACATGTCACAACATTTTTCTGGATATATCATATTTACAATTATAGATCAATTTTTAACAGAAAAATTTTCTAAAAATTTAAATGAAATTTTTTAAAATTTTGATATATGCAATATATCATATCTGCAATTGATCTTTGATTTACTATTCAAATTTGAATGAAAAAATTATGCTCAAATTGAGATACAGTGACATGTTAAAATGATCTTAAATTCTCAAAAAATTCGTGATGGTGTGCCAGTGAAGGATTGATGTAAATTTTCATTTCTACACAATGACCTCAACACAAATGGTATCAGTACAGAAGAAGAGACAGATGTTCACCAAGGAACAGGATCAACTCCTCATTAACCTTGTTGCTGCATCATCAGAAAAGCCAAACTGGAGAAACATTGCCGAAGCAATGGGCAAAACATCAAAACAATGTCGCGAAAGATATCGAACCTACTTAGCTCCAAATGTTTCCAATACAGAATGGACAGAAGAAGAAGATGAGCGTCTTCGTTCTTTAGTCCAAGAAATTGGAAAGCACTGGTGCAAACTCCGCGAATACTTCCCAGGCAGATCCGACGGAAACATAAAGAACAGATACAATTTCCACATTGAATCATATCGCAAGCAGAAAAAGTTACAAAAAATAGCTGCTTCAGATGCTAACTCATCTGTTGACTCTCAGTCATGCGTTTTTGATGAGAGCATCTTCGATATGTTCAATGTTTTTCAATTTTCTTATGAAAATTCGGTTCCTTGTGCTTGCTAATAAACTAGGTAAGCTTTTGCAAGGATTTTGAGCCATTTATTTCTTAATTCTGTTGGAATGCAGAAAAATATATAGAATTTGTAATTTTTTCGCGTTATAAGTAAATATTTAATATTTACTAATTAATACTATTTAATCTTTTTGATCATCGTTTCAGCAATTACTTCAAAAAAATTCATCCAACAATTTTCTAACGTGAGGTTTGGCTTGGAACTATGGGTCTAAGTATGAGACATATAAAATAGTATGATGGTGATTCTAACAGGTCAATATCATCTTAGGAAATCAAGATACAAAGTCTTTGAGAGAATTTTTATTGAAAAATTTAAGCATAGTATAGGGTTCTTTCATTCATGGTACATTGTCAGTTCAAGTTCATAGGATTGATCGAATATCTCGAAATCACATTCTGATTGCGAGAAAAAGACCCACAAGACTGTCTTACATGATATTGTGATTTAGATAGAGTCATTTCTGGTATGCTGTCAATTCTAGGATAAGAACTAAGATATACTAAATGTACATAATTTCTTAAGTTAAAGATTCTAGGTTCTAACTCCTATTCTGCTAAATAGTGGGGATTGACTATGTATGTCTTCCCGAATGGTACATTCTTTTGCAATCTTATTCTGATTGCAGAACTTTGGCCTCCAAAGTTCAATAGTATACTAATATCCATCGGCTATGTCCATAAGAACAGTGAGTGCATCGAACAGAACCGAAATACACACTTTTATGCCCAAGAAATTCAAATCAGAAATCCCCAAACCAGTACTGGTCAAAGAAATGAATAGAGAAGATAGAAATATCCTGATGATATGTTGATTGTTTTGTTTCTAGTTACAATAAATTAAAAAAAAATTAAATTTTTAAATTAAAAATTTTGAAATAGCAAAAAGCTTAAAAAATTGTTTCACACTACTGGAGATTCATCCATTGATTTGTCTTCTTTTATGCTGTCATCGTGTGAATCCATGTCAGCCTGATTCTTCTTCTTCCTTATAATAAGAAAAGCGATAACTGCAATTACAGCGATAACAACAAGAGCTCCAACTACACCACCGGCTATTTTTCCAGTATTGCCATTACCTTGTTTGGAATCTTCTCCATCTTTTGTATCTTCTTTCATTGGTGCTGTTGAACTTGTATTTGTATCTGTTCCAGGATTGGCACCAGGATCTTTTCCTGGATTAGAATCAGGATCTTTTCCTGGATTACTAGTTGTATCATCAGGTACAGTAGCCAATTTATGTGTTCCTATTTTGGAATTGATTATTATGAACCCTGGATCATCGGATCTATAATTTTTAAATGTATATTTATATGGATTGTCTCGTTTGATAAAGTTAACTTGATAAGTATAGCCCGGGGAACTCCAAAAACCTTCCTCATCATATGTATCATAATCAGGTGCATATCCACCATTATCAATTGATCGCAAACATTGTCCATCAAATGAATACATTAAAACCGCAACAGATTTTGGAGGCTCTAATTTATACATGCAATCTTCTGCTGTTCCAGCAGTTATGCTACCATTTCCAAACATGAATATTTTATCATCTGCTTTCACCCTGAAAAATCCAAAGACATATCCAATTACTTCTTCTTTTGAAATAATTACTAACTTTCCTTCTTCTATGAATTCCATACCTATTACTTTATCCTTTAATAAAGTATACCTCTTATCACCTACCTCAGCATATGCTTGAAGTGTTGAATCATTCGTTACAGGGTTGAGAATGACAGCAGAATCTTTTTGGATAAAATATGCAGAGTTCTTAAACTTTTGTCTACCATATTCTGCCGGTAGTAAAGTTCTTTCATAATCGAGCACCTTTGACTTTTTAGCTATCCTTTGATTATTATCATATTTGATCATGAGTGTAAACAAGTATTTTCCTTTTGCTAGCTGATGGTTTATTTCGAAGTCACTATAAGTATATGAGCTTTTTGATCCAAGAGAAATGAATTCTGTTCCTTCTGTATTGGCATCTGGTCCTATTGAATAAAAAGTCTCGTAATTACCTTCAATTCTCTCATGTGGTTGGACATTGATCTTTATTTTTGTTTCTGTAATTTCCAAATACTTAAAATCAAACTCTAATAATTTATATATTGTGTTACCTACATAGGCATCATGACTATAGCCGGTTATGTTAATAAATTTTTGATGAATATAAAAACTTCTTATATCTTTTGCATCTTGCAGTATTAGAAAAGTCAATGGGAATATTGCTTCTTTTTCTGATGAAGTTCCCAACAATTTTAATTTGTTTTCATCTGAAAAATCAACAAAATAAAATTCTTTTTCTGCAAATGAAGAATAATCAAAATACGACCTACAAATTATATTTGCTGTCTCCCCCATAAAATGATAGGATTTATAATCTTGCATCTTGCATTTGTAATCATTTGGCATTTTCATATCCCGAGGAAGAATTGTGAAAAATGAAGATCTATCGAACTTATCAGTTATCTTTATTATCAAACCTATATTATTCAGATTGACCTTAGCAGTAAACTTTCTTTCATTTGCATTTAATGGAGATAAAGAAATAACATCTTGAAACTCAGAATTATAAACATTTTCGCGATATTGAACTTTGGCTGTAGGGAAATCGTAAATATAATTAACCAGGAATTCAAGAGTCGGTGTTGTAAATAATTCATAAGTTCCTTGACTAAAATATATATTTGGCCCTGGAACAATTTGAATATTTGTTAGATCATAATATTTTATAATTGTATTCGAAGATTTATCAATCATTCCAAAAGATATAGTTGTTTGCTCTTGTGTTTGTTTTGGAATAGTCATACATTATATTCGTTTTCATTTCCATTAGGATTCATTCGCAAATCAATGTCGAGCTGGTCGGTATAACCATTTGAGTCATATGGACCAACTTTAGCTTTATATATAACAGCATTGGTTTCAATATTATCGATATTGCATTTGAACAAATATTCTTTTTCATCTAACATCATGGCTTGTGTTTTTTGGCACGTGATTGAACTGCTTGTTACTTCTCTCTCTTTTGTAATTGTTAAACTGACACCGAAAACAGGAGATTCTTGATTAAGTGGATTAATGAGTTTCAATAATAAATATTTTTGGCCTGCTTCAACATTGTTTGGAATTGTGAATTGAAGAGTGAAATCATTTTCTGTATTTGAAACCTTTGTTGGTTTGTTTATGTTGTTTAAAATTGGATTTGCCATCTGATCAGAATTTTAAGCTGAAAATTCATATTTGAATGAATAATATTCAAGTGCTGCCGCTCTTGTTCTTTTGATATTTAGATTTATCCTTGAATTTGTCTTATATTGATGTGTGCTACTAGCGTCTGTAATTGATTCAATCTGTGGTTCTTGAAGGATTACAAAATCAACAGTCTTATGAGAAACAATAACACCTCCAGTTATTATTACAAATGTAAGTTTTGTTGGCAATGTTTCCTCTGTATTGTATGTGATTTTGCTCCCTAAATCTATTTGAATAGTCTGTTCAGCATTTTTAGTATCAATGGCAATATTATAACTAGTTGTTGATGCATCATATTCACCATATTTTGCAGCAACTGTAAGGGAATTTGATGACTCCAAATTTGTTGATATCTGAATATTACCATCGATCGTTCCTGTTAATGGCAAATATTTGTTAACATTAACAGTCATATCTAGTTTTTTGACTGTTATTGGAACCCTAACTGATGAACGACTTCCTTCAAATATTATTTTACCGGTGGAAGGAAACTCTGTTAACGGGATTTCAAAATTAACTTTTCTATCCTCTCCTTCAGTTGCAGATAAAGTACCACTTACTGATTTAAAATTATAATCATATGAAACTTTCAAATCATCGATATGAATTATATTTTTAAATTTGATTGTTCCGCTAATAGTATCTTTGTTTGCTAGATAATAAATTCCATTATTATCTTTGTGGTTGTTTATTTGTACTTCATCTTCTGTTAGTTCTGGAATTATTTCAAGTCGATCCAATGCAGTTGAAGCAAGAATGGTAGAAGTGTCTGAATCAACCATTATAAATGTTAATTTGTTATAGACTTCTGTTATATCAGATGGAATTGTGATAGATTCATATATATCCAAATCGCCTGGAGCTGCTTTTTGATATTGACAAACTTCAATATATTGATCTACATTTGTTGAATATTCACCGAGTTTGAAGAGAAGCTTAAATTTAGGGGCTGAAGACAATGGCATAAAATTAATCTGATAACCATGCCCGCCATAAAATATAACATCATTTGTGCGCATCATAACAAATAGACGATCTTTTATTGAATCATTGATAACTCGTATTTGATTTATAACAACATTTGATATTGAATCCTTATCTCCATCAATGTAGTGAAAGCGTAAAGCGAAGTAATATACGCCATCTTCTACTGAATTTGGAATGAAGAAGTATTCGTCACCCACATAATTAGTTGAAACAAGAATTTCTTGAAAATCAGTATTATTTACATCATCTAGATTTGTGACAAACACACCTTCAAATTTGTTCGTTCCTTTTCCATAATAATTGGCATCAAATTCTATTAACAATGAAAAAGGGTTCCATCTACGAGAGAATTTATTGAATGTCATAGATGAAGAAACTATATTTGGACTTCCTTCAAAATGGACATCTGTACTAAAATCATTTATAGATAATTTTGTATAAGGATATTCTTCAGTAACAGTAAAATATAACATATTATTACTAATAGTTCCTTGACAAGTATACCTAGGGTTGCTATATTTTCCTTCAAGAATTATTGATGCGGACGCTCCGTACAATCCAGGGCAATGCAAAGATATTTGTTCATTGAACTTCAGATTTGTTGTGATTGGATCACAACGCGATTCCTGGAAAGATAATATAGGGAGTAGGAACATTAACATTTTTGTTTTTATGAAAATCACAACGGCGTTTTCCTAAAAAATATTTTCAATGAAATTTTAAAAAGCAGAAGTATTAATTCGAGATCGGAAGATAATAACATGAAAAACGATATTGTTATTTATTAAAAATCTGATTGATTTGAAAATTGATGATATCGTTTTTTGGACATTTGGAAATTGTCACCAAAATTACATAATATTCTAGGTTCATGAAATTTAAAGGAAAAATTCAATTCAATAGATATCTCAAAAATTTAAAAGGGAAGAGGTTTTGATTGGATCCATAGAATGAAATTCACTTACAGAGGGTTTACAGTTATTGTGAATGGATCAAATTTGTCATATAAATAAATTCACTTTTTTTACGGCGCTGTTAGTGAACTATCACGCTCGTTCATTCGTCAGTATCATTAAGAATAATCACTTTTCACTATAATTATGCTTTCGGATTATCACAATAAAGTCTCTTTACACTTCTTTTCAAATAAATATAATTATGAACCAAGATTTATAATATGTAATTAAATCTTAGAATCCGATTCAGTAAAAATTAATTATCAATAATTCGATTATTCCTTATGAATGTAAAAATTAATTATATGACACCTTTGTATTTTATAAATCATGTATGATATAATCATCATGTCAAAATATTAATTATCCAGACTCAATAAATATGGTATCCAAAAAATGTCTACACTAATCTTGTGTATTCTTTTTCGAAGCAAGCAATATTTCACTCAATATCTTTTTCGTAATATTTCCTTTTGGATGACTAATATTTATAAAAATGAAATTATTGAGTATTTTTGGCACATCGCAGAAATTTTCAGAAGTTCCCTGATCTTCTGAAAATAAATATGTGCATATTAGTACAATATTGAAAAATCTAATTAGAATTAGAAAAATATTTCAAGTTGAAAATAGAATTTAGGCTTTGATCCTTGCATATCGTGATGGTGTTATATTTGTTTCATAAATGAGATTGATTATTAATGGAAAACTCTCGGTTCTTTTTCAGTTCCAAATTATTCAATAACAATTTTTTGTTTTTATGGAGTTGTTTAGGGATTTAAAAACGGTTTCGCCAAATGGCGAATTACTGAAAATTCGCTAACTCAGCCGGATTTTTTCGAATTCGGCGAACTCAAAAAGTGACATAATAAATACTTAATCTGGCTATAATCATTGATAATTTTTGCATATGTCAAAAGAGAGATTCTAGTATTTTTTTTTTAGTTTTTCTATTATAAAAGTGACATCGAAAATTTTTTAAAAAATGATTCTAAATTTTAATAGCGTAAATGATGATATTAAAAAGTACCGACGCTAAGCATTTACATTACTTTGCAGCATATTTCATCATGAATTCACAGACCTGAGAAAAACTTTGATATATCTTGGGTTTGTTATAATTATTTTTTCTGTCACTTTTTTATTTTTTATGACCCAGATTTGCCTTACTTTTACCACCCCTCTAAAGCTGGGGACACCGCCTATCGTTGGGAGTAGCTATTAAATAGAACCACCAAGGGTATTTTTCGAACTGCCAGTGTAGTGTAGTGGAAACATCCTACATAATGATTTATTATGCCAAGGTTTGATTCCCAATTAGCCATTTTTTTTCTTTTTTGGATCATGAATTTTTTTTGGGTCACTATAAGATTTGTTTCATGTTCTAAATCTGCTGCATATGTAATCTATTTTTATTTACCTATTTTTTAAAAATCTATTGGATTGCCAAATTTGAATATATTTAAAATCATAAAAATCCAACAAAACTATAAATATATGTTTTATGCATAGTGCCGATACTCAAATATCAGATTACTTAGATCCATGAATAATATCCGAATTTTTTTTCTTAAAATTAAACTTCAAAACTTCTTGCAATCTTATTCTTAATCAATTGTAAATTTTTAAAACCATTTTTTAAAATAATTTTGCGTAAATTTTATTCTCATGTTGTTTTAATCGAAAATTGATACATTTTCAAAAAAATAATATTGACTTATGAAATTCATTTTTAAGGTGAAATAGTATTGTTTTTATTAAAGTATATGAATAATATATAAAAAATTAATGAATAATATAAGCAGATTTTTAGTTTACAAAACAAATATGAGCAATGCAATTTCAAACTTTTGCTGGCAATTTCGATATTGCTCAAGTTTGTAGTATTTGTGATACCTATAACATCGGCTTAATCAAAATTCGATTTTTCTTATGAGTTATTGAGAAAATTTGATTGCAATGAGAAGGATTTCGACGTTTTTGATAAACTAAGAGCTGAGCTTTAGGGGTTCAGTTCATTTATGGCTGTAGTTTGATGCGTAGATCTCTTTTTTATTGTAAATTCTTTCAGCATGGAGATCGAGAATGAATCTTTTGAGAACTTTATGAGTTTTTACACCCGTAAAGAGGTCCTTCGAGGAAAGATAGTCCAGACTACATGAAGATGTGGGTTAACCAAAAAAATCCGATGGTTTCCCCATATTCATGTAGATCTTCGAAAAAATGAGCACCAAAAAAGCCAAAAAAATAGGCTTTTTATTGGATTTGTACACTAGATCAATAACCTATTTAGGATCTGACACTCTTTTTAGCCAGAGATATGAGGTCCTTTCTAGGAAAACGATCTATTCATCCATAAAAAAAATGAATTATCGTTTTCCCCAGAAATTACATGGGGAGTGGTAAAAGTAAGGAAAATCTGGGTATTTCATTTCAAAAGTTTTTTGTGTAATAATTTAGTATACCAACGACAAGATGATTACTATATATTAGGCACAAATGTTAGAGAAGCTGACTCTAATGCTGATCCATACTTTCTTTGCAAAGATTTAATTATTCCATATAAAAAAGATGGTATTCCTATTACGCATGTTGGCGATTCCGCTTTCAGGCATCATACCTGCTTGAAATCCCTTTATATTCCAAATACAATAATTTCCCTTGGTTATGATTGCTTTGGTTATATTCCAACTTTGTTAAATGTTTTATTCGAAGAAAGATATAACTCAACACTCACATTTGGGCAAGGTGTATTTTATGAAATTACTATGACAATGATGAGAATCCCGAGCAAAATTGCTTCGGCTTCATGGCATGTTTTTACTGTATCTAAAATTAGAAAACTTATCTATTGTGGGATGGATAAAATTGATGGTTTTTGGTTTTATGAGATGACTCCTCAGCCATTTATATACGTGCATCCTCTTTATCCTTATACTAGTTTTTCAAATATTACGAATCTTGTCCGTAGTAATGAATGTGCCGTATATATGAAATGCATATGTTCCACAAAGTGTCAACTACCTTTATCATTTTTTAGATATTTAATTCCATTAGAAATAATACTATTTTGCTAACTATCATTTCTGAAATATTACTTAAATGTTCAAACTTACGTTATATGCTTTATACAAAATCAAAAAAGGATCATAATAAAAAAGCCCTTTTAATTCGATGAATCTCCATATTCATACTTCAAGATGAAAGAATAATTGAACTTTAAAATACTGCCCTGAACTATAGTGATTTGTTGAGCTCAATTAAATAAGAATGTATTAGATTCCAATCTTAAGAATATCAAATCAAAATTACTAATTGCCATTGAAGTTGGCATGTAAGGCAAAACATTCATATAGCATATATGGAATGAGATTTATGAACTAAATTGTATTGAAATATCAATAAATGAGCAGATTTTCTTTCAATTAGAATTTGATAACGTTACTGGTTGATTTTTAATCGATATTTATCAAATATCAATGATAGATATTAATTAACAATGCATGTTATCATATTATTAATAGAATCTATTCGAATGAAATTCATTTGTGGAATGATTAGAAAACTTTATTATAAATGATGGGTAAACTTTGTTTTTAATGCTAAAGTGAGTATAATAGTTGTGAAAATACAATTTTTACGTTTCATATTTTAAAACTGATCTAAGATATTCGTTACTTATTCGAATATACCGGTGTAAAACAAGATGTTATCCTAGAGCCATCAAAATATCTCATTCGTGTATGGGGAGCTCAAGGCGGTTACATACAAAATAAGAGTGCTGGACGGAGCTTACACAGAGGCAATTTTTGATGTCAAAAGTCAAACCAGACTCAATATTTATGTTGGTGGACAAGGTAAATGCGATACAAAAATTGTTTCACAGAACTTCTATAAAGCTGGACTTAATGATGTTGGAAAAAATGGGGAAAAATCATGCTCTGGTGGTGGATCCACATTTATCACTGTAAATAATGTTCAAACGGATGTCCTAATCGCCTCTGGCTCTGGAGGTGGCTCGGGGTATTATGAAATCGAAAACCCGGGCGGTTATGGCGGTTATATTGGAGAAAACGCTCCAGACCTCAAATTTTTTTATTATCACGCAGAGGGAGGAAAGCAAAATCGAGGAGGCTCGAAAAGTCATTTTCAGAATAATGCAGCTTCATGTGATTCATCACCTGGAGGATTTTTGAAGGGTGGTGATGCAAATACTTGCTGGGACGCCTCAGCAGGAGGTGGGGGAGGTGGCTATTATGGTGGTGGTGGAGGTGTGGACGTTGGAAGCGGTGGTGGAGGAAGTAGCTTCGTGAGAAGTGACTTAACTTCACCCGCTTTTTACAATGGAAGCCAAACATTCAAATCACCATCGGGATCATTTGAGCGCGGCCACTTTGGTAATGGATACATTATCATCCAATCTCTTATTACTTGCTCTGCAAGCAAATTATGCTTCAATTTCAACTTCTCGACACTTTTCCTGGCTATTTTGTTTGATTATAAATAGTTTTTTTTTATTTTATTTTATTTTATTTTTATTTTATTTTTTTATGTGTGTGTGTGTGTGAATATATGATGAGTTCAATCATGCTTCTATTTCATGTAATATTGCTCCCACCAAGTCAACATTATTTTCATTTATGCTTTCCAATATTTTATTTTTACCATTAGTATTATTTGATTCACCAATAAAGCTATTATTTTTTCACAGAGTTTGTGGCAGGTAACATAAGTAAGTATATACTCGTTATGACAAATTTAAAATAACAACATAAATAAAAATATATGATGGATATTTCAGAATCAGGATTACATCTAATAAATTTGTATTTTCCTCAAAATTTATATTGAGGAATATTCTTGTTTTCAAACAATCTACACTAAATGCTGTTTAACATAATCAATAAATTAATTCAAAATCGAAAATATTGTTATTAGCATGAAATAACATAATAAAATCAATAAAGGGATATGTTCATCGTTTAGATATTTATTAATTATGACTTTTGAATTAGGAAAAGGTTTTTCAAATGAAAATTTAAAAAAAATAAATGTGATTCTCATATTTTCTATTATAATATTATATTAGCCTTTTTATTGGCATCATGTATATGAGTTTTGCTATATGCAAATAATTTCATATCAAAGTATCAAGTCAAAATATTGACAGGATGGAAGTGTTCTAAAGATTCTTTTTTGAATAAAAAGTGACAAATTTCGATGTTAAACAATTTTTCTTGCCCATTTCAACAGTATTCTCAGATCACAATACCCAATAAATATCCAGTTAACAAACCGATTACGATTGAGCCTTCTGCTGAAATCAATCAAGAATTTTTAGAGGATTTAGAAAAACAGTCGACAAAATACTTTAGCCATCACTTAAATGCAAATAAATATCGAACTCGAATTCCAGAAGAAAGAACAACATCATTTGACTCTGTTGTCAATACTAGATATAAAGATGTTAGAACAGCTGTAAATCAGTCATTATTCTTTACGCGTGCTCAACCAATAGCACAACAATCATTAAGACTCTCCGCCATTTGTCTTCAAAACAGAAAATACGATGAAGTTATTACTATAATTGAAAGATTGATCGCATTACAAAATTATGTTAGCCTTGGACCAGTTTATTCATTCCTAGCATCAATTTTGAAAGGATCCTTCGAAGATGAATCGCATGCTTTTTACCAACTCGAATATGTCTCGATAAGTCAAAAAGATTTACCTCATTTCTTCCATCTGCTTGATGAAATGATAACACTAAATGTTAATGACAAGCCATGCCTATTAAGTTTTATGTATCATGATATTCCAACCTTCATTTCGATTTATCACAGAGAACCACACGTTATGCCGTTGATTAGTAGCAAGATCACATCGCTCAAAAACAATCCTATACGTAATGGCCTAGAAATAAGAGGAAACAATTTGAGATTTTTAACTACAGAGAATCTTATCGCAAAAGCAAGTGCCGCAGCGGACGCATTACCATCCCTACGCCCTGCTATAGAGACACCGCGTGCAACAGTTACTAATATATCCCCTAAAGACACTTCTCAAGTTGCATTATTCATAACCGAAGGAAAATACTCAAAGGCAGTGGCTCTGGCTTCATTACATTTACAGGCTGGTACCAAATTCGCCGAAATGTACATGTATCGTGCAATTGCGCTATATTATCTTGATAATATTCCAGGAGCCATTGTGGATATGTCGAGATCAATTGATTTAGAACCAACAGATGAGAAATACAAAGCAAGAGCTGCATTTTGGCTTGCATTAGGCGATAGAGACCTTTGTGCACAAGATTTGCAACGAGTAACTAATCGCGAAGGTTTGAGTAAGTAATATAAATTGTTTTATGTATGTAAAAATATAGAGCTATGATTATAAAAAAAAATTTTTTATAACAAAAAAAATCAAACAAGGAAATACAAAAGATGTTCAAATCTTCGAATTATATCAGTAAATTGAATTCAAAATTGTAAAAGAATGAGAATATTTACAATTAGATTGTTTTGTGCCTAATTAATAAGAAAATATTAATACCTGATAATGGGCAGTTAAATTACATAATTGAGAAGTGTATAATGGGAAAATAATTTTGAATTTTTGACGGGCTTGGGCTTTTTCGATATTATTTTGGTAAATTTATTAACTTTTTGTAGGTGTCTTCGAGATTTTTGAATTCTGCCGGATTACTTTTTAAGAATTGTGGAGGATTTGAAATAATTTTTTGCATTATTTCAATTAATAGTTCCCTGTTAAGGCTTTTAATATCCTTTTCGATTCTTTGATCGATATCGTCCAGTGTTTTATTGTATTTCATAGATAAATCAACTAAAGTCATTTTATTGTCACTTTTTTACTGAAAAAAATTTGTTTTTTTTTATTCCTCATGTTTGAATTTCTCTTTACATGTCTCTGTATACAATCCTCCATTTTTGTGGTCGGCAATAGCCCAAGAATCGTGGAAAGTCTCGGAGTTAATGTATCGAGAGCTCAAAACATTGAAATTTCAAAGGGCAAATTGTTTATTGTGGAGGAATCGAAGCTCCTGGAGGTTTATAAACCTAACATGAATGAGTTTTGCGCCTTCCAGGAATCCGTGCCATTCAAATATCACGTTTTTTCTAATTCAAACTCGAAATTCAAAAATACATTTAAATTCGATGGCAACAATATTCAAAACAATCAACAAATAGCACTACAATTTTATGCTAACGGATATGACCTCAACGATGATGATCCATATTATATAGTTTCTGCAAATGAAAATTATGAATCAACTAATCCAAATATTCATCGCGAGAACATCTCTTTTCTTGATCAAATGTTTATATCATATCATGTATTTGGCACTTCTTCATCAGAAACCTTAAGTAAACTTTGTCCAACTTTTTTAGGTTCATATCAAAAGTATATTCATATGGGAAGGAACTTATTAATCATAGGAATAATCGTATGTTCTATTTATACAAGCCAATATATGCTAGAAAGAAGGAAAGTTCGTCACATGTGGGTTTTTACGAAAAATTACGAGATTTTATTTGGAACCCAGCTTAGCAAATTAGATACGGAGTCAGCAGAAATTATATCTGACGTTGTTAAGCAAGCAGGAAAATCCAAAAGCCGTGTAAACTGTATTAAGAAAATTATTCGCTTAGAACAGACATTTATCAGCATAAGAGTTGAAGCAAGATTACTAAGTAACGGAAACATACTCGTTTACATGTGGCACGAGCAAATTCCTTTAGATGACGGCGTAAAATTCTCATGTGAGCTCAAATCGGAATCCCATTTCTGCATTGAACCACCACAGATTAGATTTTCGTCATTCCGCGATTTTAACCCTTACCACATTAACTTTACGTTGAATAATAATACAAAATGCCGCATTGACCTTTCAGCATCTGCTTTTGCTCCTTTCCAGCCTTACGGTAAATTGGTGTCCATGTCCGTCATTGCTTTTAATGATTTACGCCTAATGATCAACCATAATCCTTTTAATGGGTCAAACTTCCAAAGAATCTCCACCAACTGCAGCAGAATATTAGGGGCATACCACACCCTATTCTACGACGAGAACAACAACATAATCTTTCAATATACTATGCCTGGTCAGAGGAAATTGACGGAAGAAGAGCTTGCCGACATTCCCAAGCGTGTTCCGAAGGACTTTGCATCAGCGATCATCAAAGATTTCCTTGGTCCGACCACTCAATGTTTTATTTCCAGAATTTCCAGTCCAACAGTCAATGTTCTTGCCGTAATTGACATTGTATCTTTTGAGGATGACGGTATATTTGAAAGTTTTGGCTTTTCCTACTTCTGTTTATGCTGTTTATTCTCTTATCAGTTATCTGTCTCTAAAGAGATGCAGCAACAGTACGATCGTGCCAGCGATTTACTTTCCATGGCCAAGGAGTACACAGTTATGGAGTTTATCGATGACAAAATCGAATATCTCAAATCTACCAACAAAATCATGAGTGATTTCATGTCCAAATCTCGATCCAGAGAGTTAATGGACAAAGATCTCTCCAAACAGAACCAGTTAGTCGTAGGAGCCAACCTAGATATAGCAAATCTCAAACCAGGAGAATTTATTGCCCAAAAAATCATGAAATACGTCGACGGCGGCTACTTCATGATTGACGCCGTCCGCTACATAGAAGACGAGAGCACTGTAACAGTCATAAGCTCCGAAACAGTGACAGATATCATAAATCACGAAGGAGTTCTGATAACATCAGTTCGAAATGCGGAAGAAATGTACGACGAGTTCCATGTCCACACATTCCGAATCGAAAACAACAAGTTTATTTTGCAAGATGACTCACTAGAAGAAGAAATTTCTAAATACGGTTTGCCAAACGATTATGTAAAGTCCACTTCACTTTCTGACTTCGTTATTCCATCCGACACCACTGTTTTGACTCAGATTCTTGAAGGGAAGAGTGGCTTACCTGTTCGCATCAAGTGTTTGAGTGTTGGCTACATCTGGTATTTGATGTATTCCAACCAGAAAGAAGGATTTCTGTTTAACATAAATAAATACATACATCCGAAAAACCGTTTGGAATATGTCAAATGTGAAGTGGAACCACCAATCTATTTCTGGCGTCTTGACGAGACAAATGACAGAGTTATTTCTGTACATTCGAGACCAACAATTTGGGATGCGTTAGGTGTGAAAGAAACAGATAAAAAGTTCAGTGATCTGAAGGAGTATTTGCATCCAAGTAATTCCAATGTTTTGGACAATTTCTACGAACTCGCGAAGAACAAATTCGAAGAAGAACTGCTGATCAGAAAGAGCAACAACGATTACGAGTGGTATCAGTTAACAGCGAGTTGCCGTGATGATGGAATCTACTGCACATTGAGTCCGATGCAGAGATTGCGCGAATTAAACACAGCTTTGAACGAAACACAGAAATTGCATGACATTTTGTTGTTGGGTGGAAAAGTTGTTTTGTGGAGATTTTCCGATGACAGAAATCCACTTCCTCCGATCAGATCAATCACTCCTCGCCACTCAAAGATACTGAGAATGAACTGGTCGACAGTTGACGAGCAAGTCCACGAGGATTACAAGGAACAGTTCGCGAAGAAACTGCGCCAGGCAATTGACGAAAGCGGCTGGATTGAAAGCGATCTCCCAATAATAAGCGATGGAGTGGAAACATGGGTTTCTGTCCGAGGCCAAGGCGACTGTTTCGCGAGAAGAATCATCGGTGTTCTCATCGACATCACTGACAACAGAAACGCCTTCATGGAGCTGGAAGAGAAAGGACAGGCAGCGGAACAAGCAAACCGTGAGAAAACGCAGTTCTTGGCCAATATGAGCCATGAAATAAGAACTCCTATGAACGGAATCTTCGGAATGTTGGATGTTTTGGCTTATCAGGAACTTACACAAGAACAGAGGTTATTAGTTGATTCAATCAGATCTTCTTCATTCCAGTTGATGAGATTACTCGATGATACATTGAACTTGAGTAAGATCGAACAAGGAGAGCTTGAATCAACACCAACAACTGTTAATCTTCTGAAGATAATTGAGCCAACAATGATTGCAAATTCGAGTAGAGCGAGAATGTCGAAAATTTCATTTTCAATCATTGTTTCGAAGAACTTTCCAACACTTGTTTACGCAGACTCCCAACTCATCATGCAGATCATTAACAACCTTCTCTCCAACGCTCTCAAGTTCACGAAGAAAGGAGGTGTAACTCTCAAGATGAAGTGGGATTCGACACCGACATCAGACAACGAATACTTAGTTGTTTCTGTTTCTGACACAGGAATTGGCATCAGCGAAGAACAGAAGAAAGTCATTTTCGAGAGATTCATGCAGGCAGAGACTTCAACAAGTCGATACTACGGAGGAACAGGATTAGGATTGCCATTAGTCCAAGAGATTGCAAGATTCCTTGGAGGAAATGTCGATGTGCAATCAACTCCTGGAGAAGGATCAACATTCATTGTTAGGATTCCAATGCAATCTTTGATGCTTCCTTACTCTCCTCCTTTCACAGACAACCAGCCTCGCATTGTCTGGATGCTGATAAACAACACACAGTTGCGTGACAGCTTGACAGAATGGCTTGAATCGCATCATTACAAAGTTGTTTATCTTAATTCATCGCAAGACATTGCTGAACAGAGTTCTAAGTCACATCCTTTCCTACTTTTCGTAGAAGGAAATAACTCTGAATGGAATGACATAAGTAAAGTTGTCAGCAGCCAAAAGAAGCCATTCCCTGTTTGCTCTTTCTGCGATCCTGGTGAATGTTCGCCATTTAAATACGCACTTGTTAAACCTGTAATTCCAACACATGTCCTTCATTTGTTGAACTCATTGAGATACAACAAACATGACATTGTAAATACAAATCTGATTGTTGGAAACAGAGATGACCAAAGCCGTCGTATTTTGGTTGTTGAAGATAACAAACAGAACCAGTTCGTCATGCAGAAGATTCTGGAGAAACTAAATTGCGACTATGTCATTGCAAACAATGGACAGGAAGCAATTCAGATTCTAGGACAAGACAATTTCGATTTGGTGTTCATGGACTGCCAGATGCCTGTTCTTAACGGAATTGATGCAACAAAAATCATTCGCCGTTCAGGAAAACACTACTCAACTGTTGCTATTGTTGCTCTTACAGCTAGTGCAGTTGAAGGTGATGAATTGACTTGCAGAGAAGCAGGAATGGATGGATATCTGGCTAAACCAGTTAGAATGCAACAGATCATGGATATTTTGAAGAAATTCCCTCCTCATTAACTTTTTTTAATATGTGTTATTTGTTTTATTTATGTAAATTTTGTTTTATTTTTTAATATTTGTCGTCAACAAAACAATGAAATCTATTCTCCGGACTATGCCCAATGATACTGTCTCCGCTCTCGTGTAAATTTTTTGGCCCGAAAAAAACACTTTGTGAATAGATAGAGATAATAGAGAAGCTCAATATGTTTGGGAGATTTTCACATCATTAGAGGTCAAAACATCACTCATACAAATCATAATGTAATCTAATTATACCTAAATAGTAGTTTGTTTTATTATATTGACTTCAGTAAATACCACTTTTTTTTGAAAAAAGAAAATTTATAAACCATTATAATGATAATAAATCATTTTTCACCAAACCAGCTGCTAAATCAAGGGCAGTTTTTCCAGAAAAATTCTTTGCTTCTTTATCAGCGCCAACAGAGATAAGATATTTAACAACTTCAAGGTAACCATTATGTGATGCAGACATGAGCGATGTGTATCCATTCTTATTCTTCGCGTCTTTATCAGTTCCAACAGAGATAAGATATTTCACAATTTCAAGATGACCATTTCCTGAAGCATAATTGAGTGATGTAGATCTACTATCATTCATTGATTCTTTATCGATTTCAATAGAGATAAGATATTTAACAACTTCAAGATGGCCATTTTCTGATGCACAAATGAGAGGATTCGACTTAGATCTAGTCTTTGCTTTTCTATTAGCGCCAACAGAGATAAGATATTCAACAACATCAAGATGACCTTCTTTTGATGCATAAACGAGAGGAGTGAATTCTTGCATGTCCTTAGCTTCTTTATTAGCTCCAACAGTGACAAGATAATTAACAACTTCAAGATGACCATTTTCTGATGCACATATGAGTGAATTCCGTCCCCAATCATCCTTTGCTTCTTTATTAGCTCCGGCAGAGACAAGATACTGTACGATTTCGAGAAGACTGAATTTTGATGCTTCAATGAGGGGAGTAAATTGAAATTTATCCGTTGCTTCTATATCAGCCCCAGCTGAGACAAGATATTTAACGACTTCAAGATGACAATTCACTGATGCATTTGTGAGTTGAGTGAACCCATCTTTATCCTTTGCTTCTTTATTAGCTCCAGCTGAGATAAGATATTTGACAACTTCAAGATGACCATTCTTTGATGCAACTATGAGCGGAGTCATTCGATTATCATTCCTTGATTCTATATAAACTCCAATCGAGATAAAATGTTTAACGACTTCAAGATGACCATATGTTGATGCAATAATGAGTGGGATGCCTAATTTTTTTACTTTGTTATCACTGTAATGCTTTAATAGTGATTTAATAAGTGAAAGATATCTTTTTTGCATGCTTTTATCATGGGAGATTCAAATTCTTCTGGATTCATCGAATTTTTTGAAAAGTCCGATAAAAATAAATCTTTCAAATTTGTATAGTTTACACCACAAAGATAGAACTTACACCTTCATTATTTGGAATAATTCAAACCTCATCCCAGTGTAACATTTTTATGAAATGTTCCCTTTACCTTCTTCAAAATCTAATATCAGCAAAAAATATAATGCTTGAAATAACATTTTAAGATCACATAAGATTATACTGCCATATTAGTTCCTCCTTTCATCAATATGTGCTCAAATTAGAAATAAATTCTCAATTGAAAGTTTTACTGCATAATTATTTAAAAATCTGAAAGGATAACTACACATGTGATGGAAATAGCAAATGCCATAGATAGAATTTATGTTTTCATTGTTTTTATTATTGTATCCGTATTAACACAATTATTGAATTGATTTGTGAGTAATACGCACTAAATAATGTATCACTTTTTTTTGTTTATTATTTTGAAATGAATGATTTAGAAGATAACTTCGCAAGCCAGATTGATGCAGCTATATCCAATCCGTCGTTTGCAGATTTTGAGCTTGAAAAACTAGAAAAAATATTCAGCAATCCAAAATTACGAATTAAAGATCATCACAATTTACAAAGATTTCTATTAAAATTACTTTCAAAACATGGAAAGAAAGCGTCTTCACTATTCTCTACATTAGATTTAAGTCGTCTTACTCCTAGAGAAGCTTTAGAAGTTTTGGAAAACAATGATCTTGATAAACATTGCATTGGCGAATCAGCGTGTAACGTATGTATACATCTTATCAAAGAAAGTAACGATTTAAAGAAGCAAATGAGCATTCTTTCTAGTCGTCTTGAAGATATCGAACAATACAATTTTGCAGACGAATTTTCAAGAATCAATCAAGCATTTCAAGTCATTGAGAATCGCATCGAAAAGAACATACCACGAGCGTCTCAAAAAACTGCAAAGATCAATGCAAATCTCGATAAACATGTCGATCAGAAGCTAGCAATGCTTGCAGACGGTGTTGCTAAGAAGATTACAGATTTAGAGTCCAAAATCAAGAAACAAGATCGTGCCCAAACCTCTCATTTCAAAGAAGCTCTCGACAAATTAAAATCTGTCGAATCCGGAATTGATCCTCTCAAGAACGAATCGAGAGAAATGCGTCGCTCAATACGTTCCGTACTACAGAAACAGATAGAAATCGAAGAAGCCCTCAAAGGCGACGCATTTCTTCCTACAGACTCAGTACAGCTTCCTTTCGCCGGCCATTCGTTCGATGGTATACTTGCTTATCTTACAGATGTCTGCCAAGGCAATGTTCATGATAAACATTCGGTTACAATCACATCATCTTCAATTGACCACGAAACTCCATCATTAGTTGCCGCAAGAGACCCATCAGACTTTTTCTTATCCGAAAACAAACCTGGCCAATGGATTAAGTTTGATTTCGGAGAAAATGTCGTTTGCTTATCTCATTATTCCCTGAAGACACATAAATATTCAGGAAATTCGACTCATTTAAAGAACTGGGTAATCGAAGGCTCGAATGATGGCGACGAATGGACAAAACTCGACAGAAGAACAACAAGTGTTCTGAACGGAGCAAATAAGTTCCAGACATTCCCAATAACGAATAATGCTGGAGCTTTCAGATACGTAAGGCTTAAAATGACTGATGTTAACTACAGAGGTGATAATGTCCTCGGATTACAGTCAATCGAATTCTTTGGCGCCCTTATGAAGGCACAGCCACAATCTGTTGAATAAAATTACTATATATATATTATGAATTTATATATTTTTTTATAAAAACTATAATTTAAAAATATAAAATATCTAATAATTGCATTGAAATATATTTCAGACATTTACTATAACACGTTATACCATATAAATTTCAGGTAAATTAATAATGATTTTATTTCTACAACAGCAAATCAATAGAATAAATATATCTAAGTGTCTTCGTAAATGCCTCGTAATGGCTATTGATTATGATATCAAACAATAACAGTATGATAAAGTTTCAAAATTTCAATATGACCCTCATGAAATCCAAGTAATTGTTTGGCAAACAAATATTATTTGGTAAGTGAAGTCAAATCACTTCTGTAAAACTGCATGAATGCATTTTAATATCGCAATTTAATCTTCATACAAAAATCGTAGTAGCCGATTTACTGTATATTTCAATTGTGGATTAATCATTAGAATGCGATTTATATATCTGATTATCTAACAAAAATTTTGGCTGGATACTATCGAATCAAAATTTGATTTTCTATTGTATGTTTCTGTAAATGTAATTCATATTTTTAGTCATTATATTAGCTATCCTATTACTGTGAATAGTTTATAACGATATTTACTAAAATTGTAAAATATAATCAATCCAAAGAGGTGTCATTCGAGTTAACATCCTATTACAAAGCATAGATTGCTATGTTCTGTTGCATGGCCCCAACGAAGGCTTGCTTGATTATATACATATGGAAATTAGATGTTTTAAAATGCCCTTGATTTTTTTTTATTTTTTAATTTTCCATCAAAAAATCAAAAATGGTTGAAGTTAAGTTTCAATTTTACTTAGAACGTAATGATAATAGTCAAATTGCTATGTATAAGCTATGCAATGAACCAATTTTGTACTATCATGCTTCTAGAGAGCAAAACGCAGTTTTTATTCAAGTATTTAGTTCTGAAAACGATAAATCCTGGGGAACCAACGATAAAATGCATAAAATGAAAATAAGTATTCGAGTTAACATTGATAATCCAATATCAGAGGGCTATGTCTACGAAAAAGAGTTATATGGAATTTATAGAACTGGATATCCATTAACTTTCGATTTTGATTACATGCTACATCTCCAAATTGTAAAATCTCGAGTATTTGACTTCGTTTTCTCAATAGAAGAAGCCGAAATTCCTGACAATTTCAAATTTACTTTTACTCAAAAGTATTCTACAGAAGTTAATGACATATTTAATTGCTTATTCAAGTTATACAGAGATTCAGAGAAAAGAAAGTATTTGCCAGAAGATATTTTTAATTTTTTCGAAGATCATAGGCATAACATCTCAGAAATCGACATTTCAGACTTCCAAGTTCTAATTAGACATTCCAATACATCCAATACGAAAATCAAATACTATTTCAACTTCGATTCAAATGAGAATCATCAAATTTATGATTTTGTAACTAAAGATAAACTCAATGACAATTTATTACCATTAATATACGTAAACAAGCTTGATAACCTTGAATGCAATGAAGAATACTCTTTATCCGATAAGAATTATACAAAAGAAACTAAAATTTTAGTTTGTGACAAAAGTAAATTCAGAGAAGTGAATGAAAACCTTGATTGCTCTTTATCTGATGAGAATTATAATAGAGAAACTAGAAAAGTGAATGAAAACCTTGATAATTCTAAAATAAGGATTTACGAAGCTACAGATGCTGTTGCAAAACTTGAAAGCATTCAGTTCAAATCGTTAAAGGAAATAGATCCAAATTTGACATTTTATGATTATGTTTATAAAAACGAAAATACTCTTTACGAAGTTCTTGAATATGGACGGTATGCAAATTCATATGATATTGATCAAAACGGGTATTTCCCGATACATCCTTCTAATTACTGGTTGGAAGGATATCACTCGTATAT